>NC_141140.1:57096587-57418632 GCF_053477565.2 Lygodium microphyllum
ATCATTTTTAGCCCCAAAAACCCATTTTTCCTTCATTTTTATGCTTTTTCGTGTTTCGGTTTATTGTTTTCTGCCATCCGACACATGTTTTTTCTGATTTTTAATGATGAAGGGACAGAAAACAACTCAAACCATGACATACTCAAAACTCAATCCATATGAACACATTTTTGTCAACCAAATTTGCATAAAGAGGCCATTTCCTTTGAAAAAACGATTATTACCGTGACTTGCGGGTTTTTCCATTTAATTTGACGCGTCCCACGACTGATTTCCAGCCATGAATTCTGCTTGGAATCAGCAATCTACAATGATTTGGCATTGCCCTTCAATCTTGTCAAGAATCGGCCCGACCGTCCATTTCCATTCTATCCTTCTACGCACGAACGGGGTTTAAGAGGAGAGAGGAGGAGGAGAGAGAAAGACTGAAAATGGGGCTTCTTGCACAGTCCACCATATCTCGCGCGAAGGGCGGCGATGGAGAGCGAAATCATGCTGTAGATCAGCTGTGCCTTCATCTCCCTTGCTTATGTGTAGCCACCATCTCTCAATTGGGGGGGGGGCGCGTTTTTTTCGGCGGCTGAAAAATAGCCGCCGCCCCCCCCCTACATCACGTTTTTTTGAGAGGGGGGGTGCCAAAGGTCACCCCGCTCTCTTCACACCCTTTGGAATTTCCAATTTGGCCCCCTTTTTGGGCACCCCGGCCGGTTTCGGGCCAACTTCTGCATACGAGCTCCGATTGACGTGCTGTAAATTTCTGGGCATCCGCCTCGGCATCCTGGATAGGCCTGCAGCTCCCACATCCTGTCCTGACTGACAGAAAATTTACTAAAAATCTGGAGGTGTCACTTGGGCGCCCGTCGACTGCTTATGCTTAAAATCGTCCTAAATCGAGCCGCCGCCTTTGACGGTGAATATTTTTCCCTTGATATTCATGATTTTTAGCTATTTTTAAGCACTTCCCGTCACCTAAATTCCGCTCTCATTGGCAACCACGGGATAGGGCGACTCAGCCGGTCGAATCCACGAACATATCTGCACATAAACAACCAAAGAAGCATCAAACTGATACAAAATAATTATATAATAAAACTCAGCACAATGCTCCCCCTCCCCCTGGACAGAACCAAGGCATGACATCCACAAGGAGTAGGCCTAGCATCATCTAATAGAAGATCCGAAGTGAGTCACGAACCAGCTGCTCCAACACAGCCAAACTAAAAAAACCTATCCAAGCGGTTGCCCTAGATGGTAGTCTGAACTACTTACCAACTACAGACAACACAACTAGGAGCTCCGACAAGGCGAGGACTCCTATAGCCTGATCAAAAAGTATTGTCTTTCAGTCCATTTCTTCTTTTAGGGTTTTTATTGGATGAACATACTTGGGCATGTAAAAAGGAGGGAGCTGAGCGTAGTGACCCAAGGAGAACAGGGCATCGGCCTCAGGACCTGTCTCGGCACCCAAGAACCTACCAAGCCCTCGCAAGGCGACACTTAATCATTTTCTAACACTCACTTTTATTTTCGCTCCAACCTTCCTAGTTTTGGTATTATTTTTCCAGCAAGAAGCCACCCCTAGGAAGACAAGGTATCGGCCCCGGGTCGGATTCGTCCCCAGGAACCTACCAGGCCTTCGCAAGGCAATGATCAACTGCTTATATATTTTCATTTCTTTTCTTTTCTTTGATAGGGGTTAGAACCCCTTTTTACACACCTTCGTATTTATATTCATCTTTTAGGATGTACAGAGTTTCTGGGCATCATCATGATTATCTTCTGGCAGGCTTCTCTAACTGCCTCACTACTAACAAGAACTCCTAGAACGACTGCCTAGTAGGCTAGCAGAACCGGGCCACTAGGACTTCCTTCTAAAACAGGTCTTTCAATGTCTAACAATGTCTTTACAGGAGGCAATGACGACTCCGACCTCCCTCAAACATACTTAGCCTAAACCTGGGACTTCATGCCTTGGTTGCCGGTCCCCAACAAAAATTTGTCCCCTCGACAAGTACAAATACACATATAACAGGAAAGAAAGGTACTCGTAAAGGAGAGATATCACCTGGATTGGCCACAAGAAGCTTCCATCGCAGCAAAGGCTCCTCCAGGCTCCACGAAATCTGTCCAGCACAGCACTAAAACAAAAACCCAATTAAACGCACCCGCACTAGACAGGGAAATGGCCCTCTTGGCCTAATGAAATCAGACATGACTTTGCTACAAAACTGAATCGGCCCTCTTGGCCTAATGAAATCAGACATGACTTTGCTACAAAACTGAATCGGCCCTCTTGGCCTAATGAAATCAGACATGACTTTGCTACAAAACTGAATCGGCCCTCTTGGCCTAATGAAATCAAACAATACTATGCATAACATCCTCCTGGAAACAACTATGATAGACATCAAAGCATACTATTCCCAGGGGAACAAAGGCTCGTAGCCCTAAACTAGATGCATTAGATTATGACCTATCCCTCCTGCGTATATCGCAAGAGGTGTTCGCATCACATGTCGTCTAACCAATCTGTGGGTCCAAGATAATAAAGGCAGATGAGTCTCGCTTACCCTCTGCATCACCCAGATCAACCATCGTCTGCCAAAGAGGGCATGTTCAGAAAGCATACCCCACAAGCGACCAGGTCCTGTCTCCTCGTAAATAGATATATCGGGACAAGGGCCACAATTAAAGAAGAGCTCTTCTTCATATGCAAAATTAGCCAAAGAATCGGCAAACTGATTCCAATTCCTTGGAATCAGCTGACAAGACACTCTATCAAATTCGTCTAGCAGGGCTATGGCAGTATGATGGTACATACAAAGGATGGGGTTTCGTACCATGTACGTCCCATTGAGTTGATTTAAAACCAACTGAGAGTCCCCTTTCACCAACAACTAGCGGATACCACCCTTCTTCGCAATATTCAAACCCATAATCAGGGCTTTGTATTCTGCCATATTATTGGTAAAATTCACCCCGAGATAAGCAGCTAACTTCATGACAATGCATCGTCGGGGGTCTCGGATGACAACTCCTACACTTCCTTTTTTGCATGGGCTTACATAAAGGGAACTCTCAGGGTGTAGGTCCATAAAGGGTTTACATATCCCGCCATCCTGAACTCTACTCGTAATTATGGTAATCGAAATTCAGCATATTCAACGGGTGGACTGTAGGCTCCATCCCTCCATCATTATTGAATTCAACAGGGATGCTCGTCAAAATTTGTAGGCAGTGATGGCAGAAGACCTTGATCTCCCAAATAAATGTCCCGCCTTCTTGCTCAATCACCTTGTATCCTTTGCTCCACCAAATGAGCTTTCCCTGATGATACCTCTGTTCTAAATATGGGTGCTCTAAATAAGGGATCAGACGACCCATCAACCTCTATCACGATTTCCTTGCAGATATTTGATCGATCCCTCCTAGACCTGCAAGGCAGTCATAGCATTAGTGCAATAAAAAATAATAAGGTTTAATCTTATTGAGATTAACCTTATTTTTAAATTCTATCCCCTCAAGGTCAGCTAACAAGACTGTGGATTTATTCTTTCCTATTCTAACGATCCTATAGGGCCCGTCCCATTTGGGCTCTAACTTGCCTGGAAATAATTCTCGTCGTGTATCATAATACAGAACAAGCTGTCCTTTCTTGAAGGTGTATTTCTTGGCTTTGATGTCGTGTAACTGCTTCATTCGGCGCTTCGCCACCTCTTGGTGCAATAAGCTCTGCAACTTAAGCTCATCTAAATGTGCCAGTGTCGTCAAGCGCTCAAAAAGTGCATCTTTATCGCTCAAAGAATGATTGATGGCAAACCGAATAGTTGGCAGCTCAATCTCTAAAGGAAAGACACACTCCTCCCCATATACTAACTTGAACGGGGTATGGCCAGTGGCTCGTTTGAAAGTCGTATTGTAGGCCCACATTGCAACGTATAACTTTTTATCCCAATCCCGTTTCTTTTCCGACACAATTTTGGACAGGATGCCCACAAGCTGCTTGTTGGTGCTCTCGACTTGCCCATTGGCTTGCGGATTATATGGGGTTGTCTTATTATGCTTGATTTGCCACATCTCTGTCAAACCTTTAATCACCTTATTTAAGAAATGGGTCCCGCAGTCCGACACTAATTCTTTCGGCGGACCAAACCGGCATATTATCTGCTCTAAAAGGAAACTAGCAGTTTCTTTAGCATCATCTTTCCTTGTTGCACGTGCTTCTGACCACTTTGTGAAGTAGTCAGTTGCGACAATGATGTACCTCTTTTGCATAGTTGACGACGGAGTAATAGGACCCACAAAGTCTATTCCCCACTTCTCAAATGGAAGTATCGCCATAATAGGGGTGAGTGGTCGTTTCCTATTCTCTCGACTATCATGTCGTTGGCAAATATCGCATCGCTTAACATACGCAAACACATCCTGGAAGATGGCAGGCCACCAATAACCTGCTCTTAAAGCCTTTTGTGCTGTATGCCATCCAGCAAAATGGCCACCGCAAGCAGAATCATGGCACTCTTCCAAAATGAATGGCACCTCGTCAGGCATCACACATCGGCGATAGATGTCATCAACCCCTTGCCGATATAATGTACCTGCGATCAAAGCAAACTTTAACGCTTGCTGCTTAATTTTCCTTTTCTCAGCTTTAGATAATTCGGATCCAGGCTCTCCCGTCGATAAATAATGTGTTATTGCAGCGTACCAGGAGGGAATAGATGCCGTATCTATTTTAAATAACAACTCCATGTCACTACCTTCAGCCACAGATTCTTTCGGCTCCCTAAAGTCCACTAGACATTCCACGATGCCTTGCAACCTTGGTGGCTTACTCTTGATTTCATAATCAAATTCCTGCAAAGTGATTAACCACTTTGCTAGACGATCAGGCGGCTGTAACTTATTCATCAATAGTCGAAGTCCCTCCGCCTTCGTATAAAGCACGACTTTCTCATAGAGAATATAATGCCTGAATTTCTTGGTCCCAAAGACCATCGCTAGACACAATTTCTCCATGTAGGTATAATTGATTTCGGATACCCCTAGCTTCCGACTAGCAAAAGCAATCGGGTGGTACCACTTCTCTTCCCAAATTTGGGCTAAACAGCAGCTGATACTATACATGGTGGCTGCTAAAAATATATAAAACACCTCACCTCTTTTAGGTGCTTTTAAAACGGGCGCTCTTGCTAGCTCTTGTTTCACATCCTCGAATGCTACCTTACAAGGGTCACCCCATATAAACGAACAGGTAAAGGACAATAAATTTGTAAGCGGCAACGTTCTTTCTGCTAAGGCGTTGATGAATCTACGGTAGTAACCAACCGAAGACAGAAAGCTATGAACTTCCTTCGGAGTGCGTGGTGGACCCATGGCAACTATAACTTTGACCTTCTCGGGGTCTGTCGCAATTCCTACCGAACTGACCACATAACCCAGCAATAGCCCATAAGGTACTCCAAAAACACACTTCCGTGGGTTTAGGGCGATGCAAAATTGTCTACAGCGCTCAAAGCATTTTCTTAGAATGATCAACTGCCTTTCTCTCACGGTGGCAGCCCCTAAGTCATCAATAAACACCTTTAACTCTTCAGGGGATATGTCACCGAATGTCTTATCTGCTGTTCGTTGCCACGAACCAGGCGCATTGCATAAACCAAAGGCATCACATGGTACGCAAAAGTACCAAATACAGTGATGAAAGTTGTTTTCAACTTGTCCTCTTCTGCAATTGCCATTTGGTTGTATCCTGCAAAGCAATCCATAAACGAATATATCTCCCTACCCGCTAATTGATCCAAAATCTGGTCAATAAATGGCAACGGGTAGTAGTCCTTAACTGTCTGCTTATTCAGCTCTCTAAAGTCTACACATAATCGGATTTGATTATTCTTCTTCTTTCTGATCACAACTGGCGAACACCATTCCGTGTGTTGCACAGGAAAAATCAAACCCGCTTTTCGAAGCTTCTGTAACTCTTCAAACAGTCCATCCCTCAGTTCAAAAGGCATACGCCTTACTTTCTGCCGTATAGGACGACAGCCCTCTTTCAACGGAATTGTATGAACAGCAAGACTAGGAGGGATGCCTCTCAACTCATCATAACTCCAGGCAAAGATATCACGGAATTCCTGGATCAAGGCCACATAGTCCTCCCTTTCTACTGAGCTGAGCATAGAACCTAATTTGATTGGCCGCGAATCATCAGGCGTACCAAGGCCTAGCTCGATAACATCTCCATCTCTTATACGATCTTGGCCCTCTATCGGCTCATTCAAAGTGATTTGATAGATGTCTTCCGTGGTGGATCCCTCTTTGGACTCATCACTCGATGATATCTCACTACTAGATAAATCTTCTAATGTCTCCAATTCTGTAGAAGATAGAGGAGCTCTCTCACTCTGCGGCGGGGACTCAGGATAAGCATTAACCACCACACGCTGGGCACCTCTACCGAATATTAGTCGACCGGCGGGTATATCCACTTGGCAGTCCGCTTGCAAGATCCAAGGTCGGCCGAGTAACACTTGGTAGCTTGGCCGGCCTGCAAAACGAATCACCCTAAAGTCCAACATGCATTCTACATTTGCAACAGTGACATGGACCTTAGTAATGCAACCTTCTGGCTGTCTCAAACTATCATCTGCCATTCTGAGAATTGTGGAGGTATCTTTTTGAATCGCAAGACCCAACCTTTCCATCAGTTCAGAACTCATAATGTTAACAGATGATCCCGTGTCGACAATGGCATAATCTACTAATATCCCATCGACATAGGCTGCAACCCTTGGGCAATGCTTCTCAACATGCTCAAACCAGTCATCACCAACTCGCGCAATACCCAAAGGTTCTACGATATACCCAATACGTAGGATCTTTCTAAATTCCTTGCGTACTCCTGGGGACAGCTTAATAAGCTGTAAGAGATTCACATCCGGCTTGACTTCGCAAAGAGAGCTCGCCAAATTGAATTCATGATAGTTCGATAGAGCTCGCTTTTCACGCCAAACCATCCGCTCTTTAGGTCGCTGAACTGGCTTTATTGCCTATTTCTTAACTTTCACCTTCTTCTTTGGTGGTTCCTTATCGGCTTTACTTTCTACGGGCTTCAAAGGTCCTCCTTCCATGACATGATCCAAAACTTGCGTTCCTTTGTCGCCTTGTTTAGGGTTTCCGTCGACAGGCTTATCCTTGTCGGCTCCTCTACTCTTTTGACCTCTTGTAAGTACAGCTCGCAAACTAGAGGTTTCAGCATCATTAATGCGTACAGCTTCAATCAAACTAACCCCACTACCACTTGGTAACTCCTCCACTGTAGTCTTTGGTCGTTGAAGTATTTGTTTAGGCCTGTCCTCTCGCTGGGAATCATTTCCTTGGGCACGATGATTAACAGGCCCTGGTTGCCGACTTCCTCGCTGGAGGGAACTGATCTTACTCCAGCAAGTAGCTGCTAAATGGCCGGATTTTCCACAGATGTCGCACTTAACATTTGGGCAATTTCTTGGATAGTGCTGCCCGCCACACCACTTGCAACTAAACCTCGACGGTGCACCCTCCTCTGGGTATCTACTTCCTATCAAATTTTGTTGTTTTTTAAGGAAGTTGACATCAACGGCTATTTGTCGATACTACTCTGTAATCATGTCGGTATAATGCTTCATCATGTCCTTAACCTCGCCAAGAACATTGGAAGAACTCGACTCATAGCCTGGGTCATTACCATGTCGGTCCATCGGCCTAACAATTCGATTAGGCACTGGTTGTTGAGCCACAGGTATGGTATTAAAATTAACCACCTAGCCTCCACCATTTGGAGCCATTTGACTGCCCGTAGGCATCGACATGCTAGGGGGAGCTGGTAATAAAGGGACATTCTGCATCATGTTTCCTCTCCCATTAGGGTTAGCCATCGCTATCCCTTGGCCACTACTGCCATTGGCCATTGCCACATTATTTCCCTATACTAAACCCATATTCGAATTGCCTCGAGAAGCATAGGCTGCTTGTAGTCGGGATTCCACCTCTTGTGCTCGTGTAATGGCAGTATCTATATCCCCCAAGGGGACACTACTCAACTGCAATTGGATATTAAAGTCCAAACCATGTAGGAAATATTGCAATTGGGCAGCTGCGGGGATGGGAATAGAGGTGTCCAACTTACGGAAAACCTCTTTTATCTTCTTCGCATAAGCACGAATATCCTCGTGTGGTTCTTGGCGAGTCACGTTGAGTACACGCAACCAATATTGCCCACCCCTTTCAGGGGCACCACTGATGGACCACTGATGGGAGTCCCTTTCACATAGCCAAAAGGCTCGAATCACATACACATGGGGTTCCTCCTACGGCTGAATGCCGTCAACCCTCTGCGACTCTCCTACACCTTGGGGATTGGCCCCTCGATGCGTCGCTCAACATATAGACATTTCGCACAAACGTCGCTCAAGGTACCAAATAAGCGTGTCCAGGAATGTACCATTGTCCTTACTTGATTTCCCCTTTAGGATCCGCGTCTACCTACAGCATGGGTACCTCACTGCCTCTCAACGTAGGTCATGTTCTAATAAACCAATTGCAATGCATGTCCAGGAGCTGGTCACTGATACTTCTTAAATTCTTTCCATGTTCTATGCATTTGGTGGATGCCTAGTGCTCAAACATTTAGGAAAACAGTATCGTGCACAAGTGCAAAAACATTCTTTTAATGGTTTCCAACTACCGTTCGTGCTTCATTGCATGGGCCTAGCACCGAGGTGATCCTCGTGCTACTAAGCTCTTAATTTTAATTATCATCCGTCCTAAATGCTATGCACAGAAATCAGCAACTTTCCCATCATTTCACACGTCATTTAGACATATTTCAACTCCTCTACCCTTCCCCGTTTAAATATTGCGTCGTTGGATAGGTTTATAGGGTATTTTGACATCATTTTATGTAAAAAAAATCGGAAAAAGACACACTAGAACAAGAAGGTGGGGTTGAACTGAGGCAAATCCTCATGCTTCAGTCCCCACAAACATTCACAAATATTGCTCTTATTTATCCTTATTTTTCAAAACCCAAAATATATTTTTCCCCTATTTTTAAAGGGTTTTTTCACCCTTTTCCTGTATTTTTCCTTATTTTCCTGCATTATTTAATTACTGAAAACTCAAAACAGGTTAGGGGCTGTGGCCCTTAGTTCATTTCAGCAAGAATAGAATTTCAGTAGATGTGGATTAATTTATTTCATCATTTTTAGCCCCAAAAACCCATTTTTCCTTCATTTTTATGCTTTTTCGTGTTTCGGTTTATTGTTTTTTGCCATCCGACACATGTTTTTTCTGATTTTTAATGATGAAGGGACAGAAAACAACTCAAACCACGACATACTCAAAACTCAATCCATATGAACACATTTTTGTCAACCAAATTTGCATAAAGAGGCCATTTCCTTTGAAAAAACGATTATTACCGTGACTTGCGGGTTTTTCCATTTAATTTGACGCGTCCCACGACTGATTTCCAGCCATGAATTCTGCTTGGAATCAGCAATCTACAATGATTTGGCATTTCCCTTCAATCTTGTCAAGAATCGGCCCAACCGTCCATTTCCATTCTATCCTTCTACGCACGAACGGGGTTTAAGAGGAGAGAGGAGGAGGAGAGAGAAAGACTGAAAATGGGGCTTCCTGCACAGTCCACCATATCTCGCGCGAAGGGCGGCGATGGAGAGCGAAATCATGCTGTAGATCAGCTGTGCCTTCATCTCCCTTGCTTATGTGTAGCCACCATCTCTCAATTGTGGGGGGGGGGGGTGCGTTTTTTTCGGCGGCTGAAAAACAGCCGCCACCCCCCCCCCTACATCACGTTTTTTTGAGAGGGGGGGTGCCAAAGGTCACCCCCCTCTCTTGACACCCTTTGGAATTTCCAATTTGGCCCTCTTTTTGGGCACCCCGGCCGGTTTCGGGCCAACTTCCGCATACGAGCTCCGATTGACGTGCTGTAAATTTCTGGGCGTCTGCCTCGGCATCCGGACAGGCCTGCAGCTCCCACATCCTATCCTGACTGACAGAAAAATTACTAAAAATCCGGAGGTGTCACTTGGGCACCCGTCGACTGCTTATGCTTAAAATCGTCCTAGATCGAGCCGCCGCCTTTGACGGTGAATATTTTTCCCTTGATATTCATGATTTTTAGCTATTTTTAAGCACTTCCTGTCACCTAAATTCCGCTCTCATTCATGTAGTATAATGTGAAATATATCAATATATTTACATATTTAATTATTGAAGTTTGGAGTTTAAAATGAATTTTCTTAAAAGGAATAATAGCTACCAGAAGCAATATAGAGCTATATTATATGGAGATTGTGAAGCAATTACTTGCAAGGTTCTATTGTAAACGAATGCATAACCTCAATCTACATGTAAGTCTAATCAAATGAGGAAGAGAGAGAGCAATGTGCAAGTATAAGTGGATATGTCTATAGTTTTCTCATGTGTGCATAACTAAAGTACTAACACATCAAGATGTAATTATAAAATATGAGCAAAGAAGGGAAAGAGGGGGGATATGAATGTATATATAGTGTGATATCTCATATACATGTGTAATTGAGCTATTAACATTGTGCTAATATTACCAAAGATAAGTAGGTAGGCTTAATCTACTGATGTACATAAGTTAAGGAGAGAGAACTACTAATTTAGTGAGAGAGAGAGAGAGAGAGAGAGAGAGAGAGAGAGAGAGAGAGAGAGAGAGAGAGAGAGAGAGAGAGAGAGAGAGAGAGAGAGAAGATGATAAATGACAAGTTGGGAGTGAAAAAGGCAAAGAGAGAGAGAGAAAGAGGCTGTTAATTAGGAGGGAAGGGAGATGGATGTTATAGATCCGCAACATATGAGAGAGAGAGAGAGAAAGAGAGAGAGAGAGAGAGAGAGAGAGAGAGAGAGAGAGAGAGAGAGAGAGAGAGAGAGAGAGAGGAATGTGTAAGTGTCTCTGGTTTTGTCATGCGTGCACAGTAGAGGTACTAATACATCATGATGTATTTATAACATATATGTAAATAATTGGGAAAGGGTCAATTTGAATGTATATATGGAGTGTGATATCACTTTGTATGTGTAATTCAACCACTAACATTGCGATAATATTATAAAAAATAATCACATAAGCTTAATGTAGTGATGTAAATTAATTAAGGAGAGAGAACTATGAATGTATTGTTAGAGAGAAAAAGAGAGTTGGAAGTAAAAAAGAGAAAGAGAGAGAGAGAGAGAGAGAGATAGAGAGAGAGGATGTTATTCGGGGGGAGGGGGAGAGGGAGATGCATGTTGTGGGTCTCCAAGATATGATATATATTTATATATATTTTATTGAGGAGAACAATATGTCAATGGTTGGTCTTCAGTACATGTGAGAGAGAGAGAGAGAGAGAAGAGAATCAATTGTGGTTTTGATGATGAGAAGAGTAAGATGTGGTGCTGTAGTGGCAATGCTAGTGGTGGTAATGTTATTGAGGGGAGTGAGATGTTGGTTATTGGTCCCCAATATATGAGAGAGAGAGAGAGGAGAATTAGTCGTGGCTCTAGTGAGAAGGGGGAGAGTAAGATGGTGTTGGTGGCAATGCTAGTGGTGGTGGTAGTGGTGAATGAGTTGGTGGTGGCAATGGAGGAGCAGCATTGGTACTTGATATATGTCCAAAAGAAAAATAGGACCAAGTGGACTATGTGGAATAAAACTCTAGGTTACCAAAAAAAGCTTGCTCCAAAAGCTCGCTTCTCGCACGCACTCCCATAAATAAGGCTTAATTATACAAAATACCACCACTTCATAAAGTCCCATATTGCTTGCAACAAGATTGGGGACAAGTCCAAAATATCCTCCACCTCATATAGTAAAATCAAGACTTGTATGGCTTCTAGGTGAGAATAAAAAATGATTTGAAATATAAAGATATTAGCAATAATCTCACATTGGCATAGTGGTACTCCTTGTGGAAAATCATTGTGTGACTATATTCATAACAATCTAGAGTAAGATCTTGTTAGAACTCTTAGCTTACACATTTTCTTGAGGGTGATAAGGTATTGAATTTTTATGCAAAATCATATGCTTGGAAGTCAACTCCTTAATTACACTTCATTCAAAAAATACTTACCACGGTCACTTATCAACTCTATAGAGCAATCAAACCTAGTCATGATATTGGAATAGAGAAACTATGCTATATGTGCTGCTTTATTATCCTGCAAAGGTTTGGCTTGCAGTAATCCGTACATACCAAAATATAGTGATTTTAACTCTAATGGGCTATTGGTTTAATAGGGTCTACAAAATCAATGCCCTTCCAAAAGAGGTAGGACTAGATGATCATGCATCATGTCTCTAGGCTAACATTGACCTTCACACATACAAGTACTACATTCCTTCACATATTGATGAACATATTTGAGTAGTATTAGCCACCATAAACCATCTTGAAGAATCTTCTTACCTGTAATCTCACATGAGAAATGACCTCATGTTAGTCCCACATGTGCCTCATGCAATACAGGAGGGTGTTCTTCAAATGTCACATATCTTCTCAATACATTATCAATGTCTCTCTTATAGTTCACTCCCATAATGTCCTGAAGTATTTTCTTTGCAATGCCAACCTTCTATGGTGATCTATAGACAATTCTACATGCATTACTCCGTCAAGTAGAAAATTCAACATTTAGTCATAGAAAGAATTGAATTGGTATACCTGAACAGTAAATAGCTCTCCATCAGGCAATCGCTCTTTTAACTCTTGTCTAACACTTGTTGACTCAGTCCTAGTCTAAAAATAGCTATAAAGAGGACTTTGCCTAGTGTATGCACTATTTCATAATCAAACTCTTGCAAAGAAAGCATTCACCTTGCTAATCTTTGTGTAAGTTGTGGTTCATTAATGAGATACAACAAACCTTGATGATCCATATGAAAATTTACTTGCTTTCCCAATAGGTAATTCCTAAACTTATGTAATGAAAATATCATTCCAAGAGCTTCTCTCTCACTCACTATATAATTCTTCTCAAGTGTTATAAGCCTTATACTTGCATAATAGGCAAATCTAGACCAGCCTTAAACTTGCATAATAGACAAGTCTCTTAAAGCTTTTCTTGCATCAGGACTGCACCCAATGCACTATTAGATGATGTATCAATAAATACATGAAATAGAATGTCCCACTATGGAGGTTGAAAAATCAATGCCACCATAAGCATCTTCTTTAGTATACCAAAAGCTTTATCCAGATCATTCATCCATACAAATTTACCCCCCTTCTTAGTAGGCAAAGTGAGTGGGGTATAACTATGAGCAAAATATTGAAGATATCTACTATGCCATTTTTTTAGCCCATAAAGCATATCACTTCTTGAACTGCTGTAAAATTGCCTAGATTTTCCTTGGATCTATACCCATTCCTTCCTATGAGATAATATGGCCTAAAAGAATCCCTCTTTTAGCAACAAAGATTGATTTAAATGGATTAAGGGACATTCCAAATTGATGGCATCTTTCAAAGCATAGCCTAAGATATTGTAGGTGATTTTATTTCTTTCCAAATACAAAAATAATCTATGAAAACTCTCATAAAAGTAGTGAGATATGGATCAAGAGTTTTATGTGGTGCACCTTGGAACTTTGGTGGTCCATTCTTTAACCCAAAATTCATAATAGTACTTATAGATGCTCCCCATTTCATTATGAAAGCACTCTTATCCATATCATCTAGATGCATTCGAATCTAATTATATCCTAAGAAACCATTTAGAAAATTGTAGATCTCACGATGAAGCCAACTCTAAGAAGTTTGTCAATCTCTTCTTTCACCTATTTAGCATTGTTTTGATTCAAGCAATATCTTTTTTGCATAATAATTTTAGCATCTACCTTCAAATTAATCCTATACTAACACGCCCTTTGATCAAATCCCTTCATATCAATGTACTCCCAAACAAAAATATCCTTGAATTCTCTGTATACATCCAAATATATTTCTTGAACATCATCTTCAAACACTTTTGTGGACTTGCTCATAATGTGTTCATATTTTAACTCAACATCAATAATGGCTTGTTGATTGGCTCTATCAAGAGCCTCCTTTGTCTTTGATGAAGCATTTTCTTGCTCTTTGAGAGTTTCCACATCAGTTTCTTTACCTCCCTTAGGACAATCACTACTTCCTCCATCCGATTTAGTATTTTACTGTATCAGGTTAGTGTTTTCTTGTATCAATTCCTTGTTTGCCTACAATAGTAAAGATGTTGTTGCTTGTAGTGGTGACCCTTCTACTTGCAAAACTCTCTACTTGTAATGGTAAAGTTGGTTCTTGCAATGGTATTGTTATAAACACATTACATTTAGATATACTTTTTGAACTAAGACCATTCATGTGGGTGCCGATAGTTTTTGTCCATGGGGTAGTCTTGATGGTTGCATTTCTTGCTATTCTCTAATCTATGTTCCCCTTTCAGCCCTATGGTATACCCATAGCTCATAGTTAGGTCCTCACATATGTCCTCCCTACCACATTAATAGTAGATCCCTCACTATCTCTATTGGGCATTATTCCACTACCTTGACTAGTCATTGCCCCATTGCTTCGATGGTTGACCCTTCTTGCGAAAACCTCTGAATCCACATCATTGTGTCATCTTAGGTGCAATTTTATTTACTGGTAGTATTGATGGTGTTGGTTGCTATCTTGCATTTTGCACCATTGGGTTATATCAATAGTCTCTAGCCTCATGGCCCACCTTTTGACATATCCTATATCACTTCACATCCCTACGACTATTAATAACTTGCATATCCAACATTTTTTTCTTTATTTTCTTCTCTAACCTTTTTTCCAAACCAATCTTATCATCTTTTCCTTTTCATTTCTTCTTATCTTTAGAGGAACTCTTATCCTTTATGGAATTTTTTAAATATTGCTTCTATCTCCACCTACTCTTGTCATCATCCGAGCCACTTTTTTCAGTATCAAACTTAGAACCTAATGAGGAATTCTCTTCATCACTATTCTCCGTTGAATTAAAGTCATCAAAATTAGAGCCTAAGGAATCCTTATCACTCTTCTTCTTGAACTTGCTTTTGCTAAGTCTTTGCTCCACCCATTGTGTTGCTTCAGCCAACGCATCTATGGTGTTATTATTTTCTGATTCCACAATAGGACTTGCTCCTACAATTTCTTTGTTCCATCCCTTAACAAAGTATGAAAACTATAGATCTATGGAAGGTCTATCATCTACATTCAACCTATTCAATAAGTCCTTGAATTTTTGTGCATAGTCATGTAGTAGCACTGTCTTTTGCTTGATTTGCTTCAGCTTCTTTAATACATTTTTAGTTGTCTTATATTTTTCCAAATCTATTTAGAAATGTAGATTTAAGGCCGCCATATGTGGTAAAGTGTCGAGTATTATAAGTGTTGTACCAATCCATTGCCTTAGCTTTGAAGGTTGCCAAAATTTGCTATAGCTAAACTTGATTCCTCAACATGTTAAAATTGCTAGCCACCCACCTTGTCTGGAACTATGCAACATGGTAGTCTAGGTCCTCTCTTCTTGCTAGAGAACTTAGAAGTTCTAATTTAAGGATTGATTGTTGGGTTGGGATTCATGGCTCTTGGCTTCTTCTTTAATAGAGGTAGAGGATGAAAATTAATAGACTTCTTTGGAGTAACTACTCTACTTCTTTACATCATTGTGCTTATTAGCACTATATGCTCTAATCTTTTCGCCACATGGTTGGCAGGAGTTGAGTGATCTTCCAAGTTAGGTACTTCAAAACCCTCTTTAAGGAGAACATGGAGGAGATTTTGTAGACGTAGAATGGGCATCCTCTATTTCAAGTGAACTTGGAGGAGATTCTATAGATGTAGCTAGGCATCCTTTGTTCCAAGAGAACTTGGAGAAGATTCTACAAATGTAGGAAGGGAATGATACACAATAGTGGTACCAAAAAAGGGACCAACGTCCTCAAACACCTCTCTAAATGCTCGAAATTCCTCTTCATTGAGGGTGCCAATTCCTCTTGCTTCATCACCATCATTCTACAATAGCCCATTTTGTTGTCATGCCAATAATTCTCTGGATATGCTTTAGGTCAAGATGACATATGATGGATGTGAATAATTTTCTAATATATATATACAGAAATGAAAAATTAGACCTTTATACTACGTCATGCTCCTTCAAGCAGTATATCACTACTTCAAGTTTTGACAAAGTTTTAGATTTTTGGCATCAAATAGAGGCAGTTTTTATTAAGCTTTAAATCCAAATATATAGAATAGCATAGAAAGGACTATATCATCTTGCTTTTGGAAATTTGTTACTGTGTTATACAAGAAATTTAAAACTTTTCCATCAAACATTAACATTTTTGTTGGTGTCTTAATACAAAGAAATAGGGAAGCAATGGTAGGATCACCAAAATGTTGCATCCCCTAATCTATATAGAAAGCATAATAGGACTTCAATGCCTCATACCAAAATATATCTCATATTGTAGGAAGTGCAAAAAATAACTATTACCACATCACACAACTCATAAGAAACTCAAAAAAATGACAATGAGAATACATACTATAGTACTAAGAACCAAAAAATCAAAAACATAGATTAGAGAATATGCTGAAGATGGGCAGAAACACAAAGAATCATGGCACCAACTCTTAGATCTCATATATCATCATGAATATCCATCATACAATAGGTTGTAAGTATCAACACTGAGCAAAAAACATGAGACACCCATAATACCTCTTTAGGTCATGCTTGAAACTTGCCTATTTAATTACACTTCATCAGGCATTTTAACTATACTTGATACATGAAACAGTAAAGACTAAGATAATAGATAGATCATACTAAGGCAAAAGATAATGTGTGCCAATAGCTAACACTGGAAGTATTAGGGAGGTCTAAATCATCCTATTGCTCTTCATTTGAGGAATTCACAAGAGATGATTGGAAAATACATGGGAGCAACAAACCTTGGTAACTACTTCAAAGTCAATTTTTTGAAATAAGCGGACCCATCTCATCATTTATTCTTTGATGTCTGCATTGTTCATTAGGAAAGACAATGCTTCATAATCTACACAGAATTTAAAGTGGCTTGACAACAAGTAGTGTCAAAACTTTTCCAAGGTAAATACCATTGCTAGGCACTTGAGCTTTGTCATTGTATAGCTCCTTTCTCTCTCAATGAACTTTTAGCTTGTATAGTAGATCACTTTATCTAGCTTTGAAGAGACCTTTTGGCATAGGATAATGCCTAGCCTTTCAATAGATGCCTTAGTGTGCACATGGAACTCCATCATTTAGTAAGGAGGTTGCAAGATAGGTGTTCTAATGATGCGGCACTGCTTCAAAGTATTAAAGCCTTCTTCACAGTCATTTGTCTAGCTAAACTTGATATATTTCCATAGGAGCTTGTGGAAGGGGAGCTAACTTTGTTGTAAAATGTGCAATGATAATTGATGGAGCATAAGGATATTCTTATAGTTTATAATTAACTTTTTGAATATATGTAGACATCTTTCTTTGAGATATGGTATATACACATGCATGTCTATGTATCAAGAGGAGGTGAGAGACAAAGGGGGGTACTCATTCTCGATACTAGTTGATACAATGTGCAAGTACCATATTAACACATTTTTATATCCATGTCAAATTTACAAGTACATTACCTAAAAACATAACTTAACATTATATACAAATAATCCTTTAATAGTTTAAAACTTAATGTTTTAAATATGAAACTAGTTTAGTTTTTGTTCCATTATTTCACTTCACATATTCTCTCCTCATCTCTTTACATCCACATAATCCCTCCTATCTTTTATGATGGATGCTCATGTACACTTTGACAAGTGGATCCATACAACTCACTTTACAAGACAGGGTGATTTGATATTTGAGGTTTTCTTAAAGATATTCAATCTTGAATGTGCACTCTTATTGTTAGATCCTCTATTTTAGGTCTTAGAAGACTTTGTGAGCACCATTGCTACTTGCACATAATCACTCGAAGGATTAGACATGACTTAGATAACTTGTCCAATGAGTCAAACTAAAAGATCAACTCCTCTAACCCATTAAAATTATTCTTTCCCTTATTGCTAAAAGTGTTCTTTTGAACCACTCCTCTAATGTCATTGTGAGAAGATTTCCTTCAACTAGAAATGGGCCTAACACATGAAGAATTTGAAGGATTCACACAGAGGATGATAATCCAGAGGACATCCACCCCCTCCAAATCTACACATCCTCTAGATGTGCCAATGATGCATCCACACGAGTCTAACATTCAAATAATAAGTTTTTCACTGATCATGCAGAGATGCAAGCATACACCTAGATCATAAATCAAAATCATAGTTTGTCGCAAAACTCTAGCACCATACCAAGCACCCCTCCATGGTCATAAGGTCTTAGAATGCACCTCATACAATTAGGCTTTTCAATCTCCATATACATGCTAACAATGGACCCATATGTACATATGCAGCAACATGCATGCTCTTTTAAAATCCATCGCATAGAAAGCTGCTTTTGTTGACCCTTTCAATGCACATCCAACATAATATCAGCATCACTAAAATATAATACGATCTAATTACCACTAAAAACATCAAGGCAATCCGTATCATGAAATATCTATGACTTTCTAGTCAAGGCATCCAAAATACTATCCATTGTGGAGAATCATATCAAGTATCCTCTATCTCCATAGCATCTAGCTCATGATTTGTCTCATAATGTGCAACGGTCTCTTGCAAATCATTTGCATCCAGTATCCCTCTGAGTCCCTGCATTAAGTAAAACATGAGATTCATAAGCTTCTTCATATGCACAAAGAAAATCCATATATACAATGGGGATCTTCCAAGGCATCTGTGGTATGACTACTTAGCACATCAATAGTCTCTAGAGCATCTAATAGTACATGAGGTTCATACACTTCCTCATATGGACTCAAAAAATTAGCTGCATATTCTTTGTCCATCTTATCCCCTTTCAAATCTAGTAAGGTATCATCTATATGGATACTCAAAGCAGCAATAATATCTAAATGAACATCATCTAAGTGGTGACACAAAGCATCCATAGTAACTATATAGACATTATTAGTGCGGTACCTTAGAGCATCATTAGTCATGCCATAAGCATCCTCTGGAGGGAAAATTGAAACCTTCGTACTTTTAGCATAAGTGCTCAACTCCTCACAAGGTACTTCAAAAACATCCAAAGCAAGTCGACGCTTAGTCTTAGTAGCAAGTAATGAGACCTAGACAAAATCCGATAAGCCTCTTCACTCTGTCTTCTTGCTTTTTCCTCTTCCATTTCCTTTTTTCTTCCTCTTCTTGTTTCTTCTATTGCTATTGTTGATCCTTATATGCATCAATCAGCCTCTTGCATAAACTCTCAAATTTCTTCCAAAACTCATAAGTGACATAAGTTATACATCCAAGCTCACTCATTTGTACACTAGCATCGAGCACTTGTTGTATCATTTGTATACAGAGCATATTTTTATCCCTAAAACCATATTGTGTCGCCGAGGACTTATAAGGTCCAATGAGCAACATTAGATATACAACCAAAAGTCGCAACCCAACTACATCATCTATGTCCTTAAGCTCAAGCAGTTGTGTAAGATACTCCATGACATTTAGTGTTTCTTGCCCAAAAATTATGTGTGCATCTATATCCATACATGCATCCATATTTGACTCTTCACTCCAGCCTTCACATTAGGTTCACCAAAGATGTCGAAGCAATGCAAGCTTAATGGTTGGAAAACACAGGGATTTGTGAAGCAAGCATGCAAGGCAAGAGCTAGACCTATGCAAAAGAGGACGGGAATGCTAGAAAAATGTCAAAGTAGACACCCTATTAGATCTTGCAAGTAACTCAATACACATGTATCATACTCTAGGGAACTAGTCAATAATTCAACTCCTCTCTTGGCAATCACACTTAAGAGAACTTTGAATCTTGGTCACCCATATAACTCAAATAAGCTACCAAGAAACCTAACATTGCAATAGAATGTGAGTGATTATTGGAGGGGAGCTACGGAGCTCTACCCCGAGACCTACGGACCGCTTATTGATCAAGCGTTTCAAGCCGAGTGGCCATGGCTACCTCTCACATAGTCGACGCGCAATGCCTACCTTACAGGTGTAGTGAGCTTACCTCCATGCCGATCGAGTTACCTCCTCTCCTGTGCACTCCGGTAGCTCCACAATCCAAGTGCAAGCTTCAAGCAAAGCTCCACCCTCAAGCTCCATAGCCGCGAGCAAGAGAAGAGAAGAGAAGAGAAGAGAAGCAGAGAGGAGAAGATGGAGAGCTTCTCCTCCCCGGTCCCTCACCCTCACACACTCACTCCTTCACACTCTCACACTCCCTCTCTCAAGCACAAGCTCAAGCAAGCAAGAAAGAAGAAGAAGAAGAAGAAGAGGAGAGCCACTTTTGGCCACACATAAGAATGAGCTTCTCATTCACTTTTCAACTTTATATACAAAACCCTAAATCCCTTTTGGGCGGTCATCCCCTTATCCCCTTTTTTACATGGCCAGCCATGGCCTAGGCCCTTTTTCCCATTGTACTCATATCTTCTTAGCTTCCTTCCTACCGCCCATCTACCTTCACAAATTGCACGGGTGAGAGCCCGGCGCTCCTTAAATTAAATCACGATGTGCTTGCACTCTTTTACAAAACTATTGACTTGCGCTTTTCCTTGTGCGCCTTTTTTCCTTATTTGGGACTTTTCTGCGCTTCTTGTGTTTCTAGATTTTTATTGGTACGCCTTCGTCTTCCATTTCACTTTTTCCTTGGCCTTGTCTTCTACTTCAGTTTTTCCATATTTTCCACCTTTGTTCATTTGAGGGTTAACATTATCCCCCTCCTAGACGAGTGCCAGTCCCATGGCACTCACCATTGTAGGTAGCAGGCTTTGGCATGCATTGAAGACGTGGGTGAAAGGGACATCGATGGTTGCCATGGAGGAGTGTTGGTGGTGGTGTGGAGGAAGGTCGTTGGGGGCACATTGGTGGCCTAGGTGGCTGGTGGTAGGGTTGTTGGAGTTGGTGGTAGGGTTGTTGTTTATTGGGGATTGCACTGATGGCCAGCACAAGTGTTGGTTTGTTGGGGATTGTGCACATGACGATTCTTGGCGGGCTTGCAGGATGATAAAGGATAAGAGTTCAGAGTTGGGTGTCGATGAAGAGAGAACGACACTTTCATTGGAGTCTTCAATACCTGCAATTGAAAACCTCTCATAGGTGGTCTCTCCCTAGGGGTAGTGCTAGTCTTCTCTATCGTGCATAAGACATAGTTCAATTAGTTTGGGAGACAAGTCGAACTCTAAGCAAGCTAAAGTATTTTCTTGCACTTAAGGACCCAAACTGTGTATATATTTCGGTGTAGATATTATGTGAGTGCTCGTGCATACTTAGATATTACGTGGTTAGAAGACCACGACTAGTTTCTCGTAACAATGTTTGAATGGCAAAGTTTTCCATGTTGAGAAGAAGTACACGTGAAGGTGTATGCGACATCCTTTGCATTGTGACTGCACGACGTAACATAATTGAACACAGGGACACTGCACTATCGGTAGCTGGTAGCTATTGGACCTGCGTTGTCAAAGAGTTTTCTGTTCATGATATAAATCATGGAGTTCTTATGTTTGCAAAAGATCTTCATTAGGATTCACATGAGAAACTTTCATACATAATTCAGTCATTATTTCCCAACATTTGACTTAGATATCATTTAATCTCATAAGTTCCTTTGTAACTTGACATGCAATTTTCAGTTTATATCATGTAAATTGACAAAAAGTAAGTCTATGGGGACCCTCAACTTGATCAACAGGAGGTAATTGATAGTCTGCAGGTTATGTCACATTGGTTCATGAGGAGTATTTGCTTGGAAATCAAGAAGAGTACCCAAAAGCCCACTTGGTTTATATGGGACCTGAAATAATGAACTTGTGTGACTTGTAAGTGACCTATATGGTCAACTTTTGTGTGGAAGCTGAAGTGAAGAGCAGCCCACATTTTTCAGCGCAATTTTCACGCCTGCATACTTGTGGCAGATGGAGGGAGAGCTGAAGGCTATGGTGCATGCTCCAAAGCATGCAAACTTAGAGCAAACTAAAGAAAGAGAGGAGATACAAACAAAGAAGGTGAGGGTCTTTCTTGCCCATCCATTTGATATTACAAAAATGAGTGGTATGACAGTCCATAAAAGGGGAAAACAAAGATAAAGTATTTAGCCTGCTCTTATGTACGTCTTCTTCCATTCTCTTACCGTTTTCATGGTCCATTGAAGCCTCTCTTATGCACAAGCACTTGAGTGACTTTGGGGCAAGTAAAGGGGAGATTTTGGAGGTGTATGGGGCTGTTTTTGACTACTAAAACCTATCATAAACAGGGCAGCCCATTGTTCTTGTCTTCCTGAAGGGAAATCAAGTGATCTATGTGGTTGCAAGTGATGGTATTGACCTCTAAACATTCGGGCTTCATTTGAGAGTGCTTAGAGAGGCTTATTCTTGTGATTATGTGCATTTTTTAACCTTGTTTATGGGCTGGAGATTATTGTTATAAAATAGGGCTGAAGTGAATTAAAAGCTTTGTCAGTGCATTTCAAGAGTTTTTGGTCTATGTCTTGGAAGTAGTGGAGTCTACCACACAAATACTTGTATCTTGGAATTGTTGTTCATTGGCATTCATGAAATTGAAACCATTTGGGCTTGCATTTGAAATATGTATTTGGATTAAATCTGAGATAAAATCTCTATATGTATCAGTCTATTAACCTCATACGCATTTGATGTAATCAAGTCAAAGTCTTTAATTCCATTCATGTATGCTAAGTAAATGAAAAAGCTTGAGGTCTTCATCTCCAACTGAATCATCTCTAAAACCCAATACTTATCAAACCCCATTCTTTTCTCTTTCTCCTAACCTTGAATCCCTCACTCCTCTTCTGCTCTAAACCCCGGTGGTAGACCTTCGACCCCCCAACACGACGACAGTGGTGAACCCGACGTGAAGGTCGGCTGTAGAAGAGAAAGTACAATGGGAGAATCATCAAGTTCGGGAGGGATGCCTTGCAGCAGTTGGTTCTCGTCTTATGCAAGAGAGACAACAACAATAATTGCAATTGCAATTTCAACAGTAGATGCAACCAAAGCAACAACGAAGACAAGATGAAGAGCAGAATGATGCTGCTGCCATTAAAGCTTTGGAAGCAATTGGGCAGGAGCTCAAGCAATTTAATGGGAAAAATGTGTCCTCTTTTATCCGCCTCTATACTGACAAGATGGTCTTCTTTGGAGTCCCTCATCATGCTTGGAGCCGATTTGGCAGTACATGGCCTCCAAGACTGGATTCATGGTCTTTTTCAAAAAGATGTGGGATGGTCTACATTCAAGAAGGCTCTTCGAGAAGAATTCTTTCTTGAAGATTCTGGCCTCATGACGAAGAAAATCTTCACAAAATGAGTTGAAAGGCCCAATAAGGGACTAACTGCCACTCCTCTTCACCACGAATTTGAAAGTAAATTTGCTCAACTAGATCCTGATGATCAGCAGAGTATAGAGAGCCAGAAGATTGAATTGTTTTTGAAGGCCGCGGATCCTTTTCTTCAAGAGAAACTAACTGATCGGCTTGAAGATCCTGACTCTGAGACAAGATTGAAGACTGCTTGGAGTGATGTCACTGAAGCAGTTAATATGATTGCTCGGAGAGAGCGGATGCGCCTAAGGTGAGAGTCTACCTCTGCACCATCTGAGTCCATAAAAGAGCATGTTCCTGTATCTCGACCTCCTATCTCTATGGCCTAGCAACAAAGAAATCATGTTGTTCCACCTCCAAAGAAGGGTGTTATGGACGAGCTGATGAAAAGCATGCGAGATCTCCATCTTAATCTAACATAGATTAATTCCAAGGCGGAAAGGCTTGATGTGAAAGTGGAAGAAAGGGGACGGACAACTGCCCACAGACAATTGCCCAAAGACCCGTACGAGAAGGCTTCAAAAGATGATAAGAGGGATTGCAATGCATTCCGTGAAGTTGAGGCGCAAAAATTAGTCTTTTGGAAGGATGGTAAAATTCATGCGATCAAAACTGGGCTTCCTCTTGAGCCAAATTTTGGTAACAGTGGCATGAAGAAAAGACGGGAGGATTTTGCAATAAGAATAGCCTATGCAGCTATTGATGTAGCTACCTATGAGCTGCAAATTGAGCCAACTAATGAAATTGTTAAAGCATGTAAAGCTGATGCAAAATCTAAAGTGTGGATGCAAGCCTTAGATCGCATGGAGCGAGGCAAGGCATCCAAAGATGATTTAACTACAGTCAATGCATCCGAGGAAGAACCAGATGGACCAAGCCAGTTGATTCATTTTCAGCTTTCGCTTGGTTGGCTGAAATAAATAATCATGAAGCTATGGTAGAAGAAAAGAGAAGAAGAGATGTAGATGATATCGGTCCCTCCTCTTCGGGGCCAACTAAACATGTGACAAGAAGTAAAACAGATTAGCAGAAGGTTACTGAAAATCCACCACCACTACCATAGCATGATATGGAAAATGACCCACAAGCAAAGAAGACGGAAGGAAAGAGAAATGGTAAACATCCCAACTACAAGCTGCACTCTGATATAGAGACTACGACAGATCTCAAGTGGATCCTAGAAGAAAGGATTCTTGGAAGAGAAATTGAATTTACATTGGGTGAAATTTTCAGAATTGCAAAACAAGGATTTCATGATGTAATAATTGATGTAATTAAGCGGAAAAGACAATATGTTGGTGAAGAAACTGAAGAATTTGTGCATGCTTTTTTGCAAGCTCTTCATGTGTATTTGCAGGATGAAGAGAAGCTGAATACTCAAGGGATTCGATTGAGGCAATCAAAGAAATGATTGCAGCCATAGAAGCCAAAGATGAAGACATCGATGAAGCAGAAATTGAAGAGGCTATTGGAGAGAATGTTATGGTGGGGTGTTCTCAATCCAAAGAGTAGCCCATACATAAGAAAGAAGCTCGTCTTCACAAAATGCAAGAAGAGATTGATGCTTATTTTATTCCAAGTAGCCACTACTCCCGTACCCATTGGGCAAGGGCGACCACCAAAACCATTGTCAAGATTGGAGAAAGAGAGACTCCATGCATCGCCCTTATAGACCATGGCTCGGAGATCAACGTCATGTCAAGAAGTCTCTATGAGAATGGAAGATGGCCCATAGATGTGGACTCGAGATGGCGCATAAAAGCAACCAATAATTCTTCTGGCGATCTCTATGCGGCATGTCCTTACGTACGGGTTACTATTGGTAATGTAAAAGATGAATTTCATTTCTTTGTTCAAGATTCCTATAGCTATTCTATCATTCTTGGTCAACCTTTTATTTTTGAGTCTCGTTTTTGGAGACAAAGGCCCTTGATGATGGTTCATCATATGCTTAGATAAGAAGTAAGGATAATGACAAAGCTGTCCAATTTCTGACTGTATGTGTAAATCATCACCGGAATAGAGATCAATTGAGAGATCATTCAGTACCTCCTAATGCCGGAGAATTTAAGGGTTTTCAGGTTGCAGTGCTATAACTGGAGGCTATGGCAGTGCTTCATGTCATAAAAATTTACCTCCACATGTAAAGGGGGCTATGCCAAATGCAGACTTGCAGGTATTTACAGCCAATAGTATGGGCTATTATAAACAATTTTCAGCCCCATGAATAGGGCTGAAAGAAAGCATTTATATCATGTGGAATGGGAGCTAAAGCAAGTTGATGTTTTGGCTGAAAATGAAGAAATTTCAGGACTATTTTATGGGCTGATTTATAATGATACATTGGCTGAAATACATGCAGCTGTTCATGCAGAAAATGAGGCTAGAAATCAGTCCATATAGGTATGCACATTGGATATTTATGACATAATTCAAGAATTTGCTGATCATGAAGCTTTTGGACAGCCAAACAGGGATGAGGCAAGAGTAGAGACAAAGTACAAGACAATTGACAAGAAGGTCAAGCCAGTGGCAACTCCACTGTCAAGATTGTGGGAGAGATGGAAGGAGTCTCACTTGTAGCTTTCTCGCTTGCACAATGGGGGAATACACACAAAGGTGGAGGCTCAAAATAGTTTTTCTCTTCTTAGTTATATAAGCCAAAAGAACTCTAGTACATAGAAATAGAAGAACCCTATATATGGGTCTCAAACCAAACTCAACTAACTAAGGTGGCATACTAACTGAGCCACAAACTAGAGTAGATAAGGATAGCTGTCATCTAGCTATTATTCATGGGCGGTGTACTAATCGCATCTGCAGCTAACAAGTCGGTGACATAAATGCACAACGGTCACCCTGGCATATCATGAGTGGAGCTCGATATCTCAACACTCCCTCTCGAGCTCAATCCCAATTCCTGCACACCAAGCAGGTCTCTGAACTTGCACAGCTTCTCTGCGCCCAATGCCTTCGTAAATATGTCAGCTACCTGATCCTCTGTGCAGACATAAACTAGATCAATAAGACCTAGTAAAACTCTCTCTTGCACATAGTGATAATGCACCTCAATGTCCTTTGTTCTAGCATGATAGACTGGGTTATTTTCCAAGTGTATACTACTCATATTGTCACAATAAATGACAACTGGCCCATCTGTAGACTGATGCATATCATAAAGTAGCTTATGCAACCAAGCTACCTCACATATATCCATTGTTGCACCCCTGTACTTGGCCTCTGTGCTCGACAAGACAACTGTAGGTTGTTTCTTGCTGCTCCAAGTGACTGCAGCACTCCCAAAAGAGAACACATATCCACTGGTAGATCGTTTATCAGAAATACTACCAGCCAAATTAGCATCAGTGTATCCATGCAACTGTATCTGAACCCCAGTCTCATAAAATAGTCCATACTGCAATGTGGACTTCACATACCTGAGTATGCATCTAGCCACATCCAAATGTGGTTTCCTTGGAGTCTGCATAAACTGACTTACCAATCCAACAGCATAGCTCAAATCTGGCCTGGTAATAGTCATATAAATCAAACTTCCTACTGTGCATCTGTACATAGTAGGGTCTTCGAGAAGCTCACATGCATCTGCGCTCAAATTCACATTCTGCTTCAAAGGAACTAAAATAGGCTTACAATATCCTGTGGATAGGCTGAAATATGATGGATTTACAGCCATTCACTATGCCTATATAGTCAAAGTGATACAGGAACCAGAACCCACTTCTTTTGAGCAAGCCATGGGAAAAGAAAAATGGGAGAAAGCCATGGATAAAGAAATGGATGCTTTGGAAGCAAATGCTACATGGAAATTGGTACCTTTGCCTAAAGATAAGAATGCAATTGGTTGTAAGTGGGTTTATAAGGTGAAGCACAATGCAGATGGTTCTGTGAACAGATACAAGGCAATATTAGTAGTCAAGGGGTATGCACAAACATATGGCATTGATTATGAAGAAACATTTAGTCCGGTTGCAAGGATGGCAACCGTAAGAGTAGTTATTGCTATGGCTGCATCAAAGGGATGGTCTTTAAATCAGAAGGATGTAAAGAATGCCTTCTTGCATGGTGATTTGCAAGAAGAGGTCTATATGGAGCAGGCACCAGGTTATGTGCATGCTATTCATCCTGAGTTTGTTTGCAGGTTGAAGAAAGCCTTCTATGGCTTGAAGCAAGCACCTAGAGCATGGTCTGATAAGATAGGACATTATCTTGTCACTATTGGCTTTCAGATTTCCAAGGCAGATTTCTCACTTTATGTGAGAAAAACAGAGAAAGGTATTATGCTGCTTGTCATTTATGTTGATGATTTGATTATCACAGGTGATAGTGATGAAGATATCCTTCATGTGAAAATGCTATTGAAGCAGAAGTTTGAGATGAAGGATTTGGGAGAGCTGCATTATTTCTTGGGCATTGAGGTGACTAGATCACCAAGTGGGATATGGCTCTTGCACAGGCAGTATGGATTGGACATGCTGTCCAAATATGGGCACGAGATACCTCTCCAATATGCCTGTTTTTCCTTTCTGCAATTCCATTTTGTTGTGGGATATGACTGCATGAATATTGCTGCTTTATGCCATGCTCCTGCAAGAATCTTGCAAACTCATTTGAGAGGTACTCTCCCCCTCCATCTGACCTTAGGCATTTTATTTGCAGGCCTGTTTCTTTTTCAACCATAGCTTTAAGAGTTTTGGAATGCCCAAAGACTTCACTTTTCTTTTTCATAAAATACACTCAAATTTTTTTGCTATAGTCATCAATAAAAGTGACAAAATAATGACAGCCTCTAATAGATGCAGCTTTAGTAGTCCACACATTAGAGTGGATTAATTCCAATGGCTTCTTACTTTCTTGAACATGTCTAGGAAATGGTTTCCTTGCCTATTTTCCAAATTGACACGCTTCACATACCTTATGCATTTCTGCAACCTTGAATTTAGGTAATCCTGCAACAATATTTTGGGCCTGCATTGATTTAAGTCATTGTACATTAACATGACCAATGTGTTTCTGCCAGATATCAATATCTACAACTACATCGGTCCCATGTGCAAACATTGTTGCACTTAATTCAGGCATGTCTACATCCAACGTAAACATTTTGCCCTTCTTCTTTCATTTTTCTATCAAGCGACCTTTATTTTTCATATCCTCAACAAAGCATCCGTGAGGATTAAATCTGACCTACAAGCCCTGCTCAACCATTTGACCAACAGAAACCACATTCTTGGTGATATTTGGGACATGAAATACATCTCACAGGTATTTCTTTTTCCCATCCTGTATAGACAAAGGAATTTTTCCAATCTGCACAATAGGATGTGCAGTATCATCACCAGTCTCCACAAATCCTAGTTTTTCCATTTTTCTTGCATCTTGCATCCATTCTGCTTGACCTGTCATGTGGTTTGACGCACCTGAGTCAACATACCACACTTCGTTGCTTTCTTCTGCACTTGTCACAGAATTGTTCATGTGCTGCATCATAAACAAATGCTCATTTCTGTCATCACCTTGTCTACTAGAAGATGCATAATTCCCTTGTTGCAATTTGCCACAGTAGTAGCATTCAACATTGCTGTTTGCATTTTGGCCTCTTTGCCATCCACCACGACCTCTTTGGCTCCCCCTACCTCTAGAGTTACCACATCCTCCTCCATAGGACTGGTTTTCTTGAGTTTGCTGCATATTCTGATTTCTACCACGGCCTCCAGATCAGCCTCCTCTACCTCTGCCTCTACCTCTTCTAGCATTTGAGTAGAAGACAGTTTCTTTTGAAGTTCCTCCTGAAGAAGATGCACCACCATTTCTCTACTCCTCAAAAATTAGAAGAGCAATCAACTCCTCAAAATCAAGAAATCTTTCACGGACAGAAATGAATGTTCAGAACTGTGCATAATCCTTTCCTAGACCATTTAAGGTCACGGAAACTAAATCATCATCTTCCACTGACGACCCAATGGAAGCAAGTGTATCTGCAATCTTCTTCACCTTCATGTGGTAGTCATTGATGCTCATACTTTCTCTTTGCACATTGTGCAACTCTTGCTTGAGCTGCATTTTCCTGGCTTGCGTATTTGTGCTATACATTTTTGACAAAGTATCCCATGCATCCTTTGGCATACTTGCATCCTAAATATGCACAATCATAGAGTCTGAAATACTGATAGACAGCCAGTACATAACTTTTCTGGCTCTCTCATGCCATTCTTTAAATGCCTGTATTTGCTATTGATTGGGAACATCAAGAAGAACTGGTTCTTTTTCATTTCCTGCAACAAATTCCCAATATCCTTTTCCCATAAGGAAATTCGTCATTCTAAACTTCCATGCTTGGAAGTTGTTCTTATCAAGCTTTTCAGTGACAATCTGTGAAAGAGAATCGGACACCATTACAGAACACTGCAAAAAATTCTGTCACTATAAAAAACACAGCTTCAGCCTCACAAGGGCAAATCTGCAAAATTGATGAAAGTGGTATCTGACCATACAGTCACTTCCTAGTGGCGATTTTGCATCAACAAGCAACAAGGATGATTCTGTAACTCCCAATGTCTCTGCGCACAGGCATACGATGCAATTTCCATGGTAACTTTTCAGCGACCTGTAGAACAGTGGTCGCACAGCTTAAAACAGGGCCTTTTCCTGAGTGCGTGTAGAAAACTTCCGCCTCCAAAACAGGCCCTAAATGGCCCCAAATCAAAAAAATAGAGCAACCAAGGGCTAAAGCCCTTACTTGCAGCATATACTGCCCTCTTGCTACACCGCGAAGGGCATCTCAATCTGAGACAATGTACTCTTGCACTTTCCAGCTATGATACCTACAGAGACTTGCTCCCAAAACAGAAAAATGAAAGCAACACTGGTCCTCTTACCAGAACACCGCCAACTTGGTTTACTTCTTGAGCTCCTTACCACGAACAAGGCTCTGATACCATGTCAAGATTGTGGGAGAGATGGAAGGAGTCTCACTTGTAGCTTTCTCGCTTCCACAATGGGGGAATACACACAAAGGTGGAGGCTGAAAACAGTTTTTATCTTCTTAGTTATGTAAGCCAAAAGAACTCTAGTACATAGAAATAGAAGAACCCTATATATGGGTCTCAAACCAAACTCAACTAACTAAGGTGGCATACTAACTGAGCCACAAACTAAAGTAGATAAGGATAGCTATCATCTAGCTATTATTCATGGGTGGTGTACCAACCGCATCTGCAGCTAACAAGTCGGTGACATAAATGCACAACGGTCACCCTGGCATATCACGAGTGGAGCTCGATATCTCAACGTCCACTACCTCGCGAAAGTGAGGGACTGGCTGAAAGGGCATCCAAACAGCCAAGTCTTCGTGACCCCAAAGATATTGAAAGCTTACAGGAGCTGAAAATTGGTGAAGACTCTTTCCTCTTGCCAGCTAAAAAGCAAGCCTTTATGCAGATATTAAAGAAACATGGGAAAGATTTTTCATTTCAGCCTCATGAAATTGGCTGTGTGGATCCAAGTGTTGTGGCACCAATGGTGATTTTCACGGTCCCACACATCCCTTGGAATCTTAAACCAATTGTGATACCAAGGGCTCATTTGCCTAAGTTAGTGGAGCTTTTAAATGAAAAGATAAAGATGGAAATATTGGAGCCATCTTCAGCTCTATATTCTAACCGATGGTTTACCGTGCCTAAGAAGAATGGATCTTTGCGATTCATTCAAGATTTACAGCCTGTCAATAAAGTCACTATTAGAAATGTCGGTTCGAGGCCAATTGTTGATGAATTTACTGAGGCTTTTGCAGGTAGAGCAATTTATTCCATGAGTGATTTATATTCGGGCTATGACCAATTTCAGCTTGCTTTGGAGAGCCGAGACATTAACATAATGAAGACGCCTCTTGGTTTAGTTTGCATGTGTACTCTACCTCAAGGAGGTACAAATTCAATAGCTCATATGATGAATGCCATGCATAAAGTATTGAGAGATTATATTCCCCAACTAACTCTTCCTTTCCTTGATGATGTACCGATTAAAGGATGTGAAATTCATGAGAAGAATGAAGAGCTCAATGAACTTGGATGCCGCAAGTTTGTTTCCAATCATATTAATGATTGTGCTCAAATCTTGTCTAAACTGGAAGAAGTTCATCTTACTCTTTCAGGAGCTAAATCTATTTTTGGAGTTGAAGAAGTTCTTGTGGTTGGGCATATGTATGGCCCATATGGCCGAAAGCCTTCTCCAATCAAGATTAATGCTATCAGCAAAATGCGAGAAATATGCACAAATGTTTCGGAGGTAAGAAGATTTCTTGGGGTGTGTGTTTTCTATCTTATTTAGATCCCACACTTTGCTCATGTTGCTGAAAATCTTTATCAACTATTAAGAAAAGGCCAAAAGTTTATGTGGGAAAAGGAGCATACTCAAGCTGTTCGAAAATTGAAGAAATTGTTGATTTCAGCCCCCACCTTGAAGAGGGCTAATTACTCTGATGGACAGCCTATCATACTCACGATAGACACAAGTCCTATTGGGATAGGATGGGCAGTCGATCAAGATGATCTTGAGGGCAACAGATATGCAATCCGCTTTGGAGCGAAGGTTCTTAATGAACGTCAAAGAAGGTATGCTCAAATTAAAAGAGAACTTTGGGGAGTTGTAACTGCATCGAAGTGTGATCGAGAGTACTTCATGGATGCACATGTGGTAGTTGAAACAGATTGTCTTCCACTCTTGGGCATGATTGCCAACTGTTCCACTCCCGACATAGCTATGTTAAGATGGATAGCCTATATTAAATCCTTAAATCGTGATTTGAAACATATTGCAGGAAGAGATAATCCAGTTGCTGACATGCTTTCGCATGCCAGATATAAAGATGAAGAAGAGATGATGGATGAGGAAGAAAGAGAGTCTATATTTGCTGAAAATGATACTCTAATTGCAGGTTTATATTTGAAAACAGCTAGTACAGATATTCTTAATGATGGTACAACTGTCATAAATTCAGGTAAATCATTAATTACGGCAAGTACAATAGGAACAACTGCTGTAATAGAATTTACAATAGCAGAGAAAGAAGAAACAACCATGGAAGGATGGTGGGCAGTTGAAAGATAGAATGCTCAATGTTTTGTTTTAATTTGTTATCATTTTAAGGAAGAATATTATGCAGATGATTGGCTAAAAATTGGCCAATTCTTGAGCACTATGACAAAGAAGGAAGTTTGGATTAATGAAGAATTCAAGAGAATCAAGAGAAAGGCTTATGGCTTCTTTCTCAAAGATGGCTACCTTTGGAGACATGTGAAGAAGAAAGGAGGAGCACCTATTCGTGTCCTAGGAGACAAGAAGACTCAAAGACAGGTCATGCAAGAATTTCATGAAAGCCTATTCGCTGGCCATAGAGGCATATGGGGCACTTTTGCCAAAATAAAAGAGAAATTTTGGTGGCATAACATGTATAAAGACATTGAGCATTTTGTTGAGACTTGTCATGTTTGTCAAATGTACTCTATGGTTAAGCATAGAGATGGGATTCAACCTACCCTTCCTTTATCTATTCATTACAAATGGGTTGTTGATTTAGTAACCATGCCAATAGGAATTTGGAACATGAGATATCTAGTGCTTGCTAGAGAAGATCTCACAAATCAGGTGGAAGGAAAAGCCTTGACAACAAAGTCCACTCAAGCTGTTTGTAGATTTTTACTTGAAGAAGTGTTTTGCAGGTATGGCTGTGTTGCCAAAGTAACTGCTGATAGAGGAGAATTGGATGCCAATGAGGCTTGCCATTTCTATGCTCAATTGGGAATCAAGCTATCTCTTACATCAGCCTACAATCCTGAAGGCAATGGTAAGAGTGAAAGAGGTCATCAACCAATTCTCAAAGCTTTGGCAAAGTCTTGCAGAGAGAATATGAGAGAATGGCCTAAAATGCTTCCATTCGCGTTATGCGCTGATAGATCTACCCATAGTGTAGTAACATGTTATATGCTGGTTGAACTAATATATGGGCAGCCACCTATTATGCCTATTGAGGAGTCTGTTATCACATAGAGTATCTTGCCTTGGGATGAGGGCATAAATAGAGAAGAGCTGCTGATTTTACGCATAAGGCAGCTTGAAAGAAGGCCAGAGGATGTCAAGTCAGTCATTGAAAGGATGAAGGCAGCAAGGTTGAAGAATAAGAAGAGGTTTTACAAGTGTCATTGACTCCGTCCAAGAGCTATCCAAGAGAATGATTGGGCACTTGTCTATGGCAGCATCCTGGACAATCAGTATAGTGCTCATAAGAAGCTAGCCAAGCGATGGTTTGGTCCATATGTGGTGAAGGTGATACATGATAATGCTACTTACACTTTGGCTGAAATGGATGGGACCATGGTTAAGATACCAATAGCCGGCAAACGTATCAAGCTCTTCAAACGAAGAGAGTCTTCTACTTATGAGCTTGATGACTTGGATGTGAGCCATCTACTTGAAGACAAGGAAGAAGAAGAAGACTTAGATGATGAAGATGAAGATATTTCAGAAGAAGAGCCTCCTTAACCTGCAATTTTATGAAATGGCACATGCCGGAGGATGTGCACGTTAGGATGGGGTGAATGTCAAAGAGTTTTTTGTTCATGATATAAATCATGGAGTTCTTATGTTTGTAGAAGAACTTTATTAGGATTCACATAAGAAACTTTCATACATAATTCAGTCATTATTTCCCAACATTTGACTTAGATATCATTTAATCTCATAAGTTCCTTTGTAAATTGACATGCAATTTTCAGTTTGTATCATGTAAATTGACAAAAAGTAAGTCTATGGGGACCCTCAACTTGATCAACAGGAGGTAATTGACAGTCTATAGGTTATGTCACATTGGTTCATGAGGAGTATTTGCTTGGAAATCAAGAAGAGTGCCCAAAAGTCAACTTGGTTTATATGGGACCTGAAATAATGGACTTGTGTGACTTGTAAGTGACCTATATGGTCAACTTTTGTGTGGAAGCTGAAGAGAAGAGCAGCCCGCATTTTTTGGCACAATTTTCACGCCTGCATACTTGTGGCAGATGGAGGGAGAGCTGAAGGCTATGGTGCATGCTCCAAATCATGCAAACTCAGAGAAAACTGAATAAAGAGAGGAGATAGAAAAAAGAAGGTGAGGGTCTTTCTTGCCCATCCATTTGATATTACCAAAAAGAGTGGTATGACAGTCCATAAAAGGGAAAAACAGAGATAAAGTATTCAGCCTGCTCTTATGTACGTCTTCTTCCATTCTCTTAACGTTTTCATGGTCCATTGAAGCCCTTCTTGTGCCCAAGTACTTGAGTGACTTTGGGGCAAGTAAAGGGGAGATTTTGGAGGTGTATGGGGCTGTTTTTGACTGCTAAAACCTGTCATAAACAGGGCAGCCCACTGTTCTTGTCTTCCTGAAGGGAAATCAAGTGATCTATGTGGTTGCAAGTGATGGTATTGACCTCTAAACATTCGGGCTTCATTTGAGAGTGATTAGAGAGGCTTATTCTTGTGATTATGTGCATTTTTGAACCTTGTTTATGGGCTGGAAATTACTATTATAAAATAGGGCTGAAGTGAATTAAAAGCTTTGTCAGTGCATTTCAAGAGTTTTTGGTCTATCTCTTGGAAGTAGTGGAGTCTACCACACAAATAATTGCATCTTGGAGTTGTTGTTCATTGGCATTCGTGAAATTGAAACCATTTGGGCTTGCATTTGAAATATGTATTTGGATTAAATCTGAGATAAAATATCTATATGTATCGGTCTATTAACCTCATATGCATTTGATGTAATCAAGTCAAAGTCTTTAATTCCATTCATGTATGCTAAGTAAATAAAAAATCATGAGGTCTTCATCTCCAACTGAATCATCTCTAAAACCCAAGACTTATCAAACCCCATTCTTTTCTCCCTCTCCTAACCTTGAATCCCTCACTCCTCTTCTCCTCTAAACCCCGATGGTAGACTTTCGACCCCCCAACACGATGACATCGTGATGAGGACAATGTACTTTTCATGGCCATTCATGCGGTGCTTACCACAATTGATTGCAATGGTATTAAGGAAAAGTGTAAGAGGGAATCGTGCGAATGGGTCAGGGTGATAGGTCTAACCATTGTGAGACAAGCTCCCTAGGTATGTCCTGCCCTTGATGTGCCCTGAACAGTTGTGGGTGATTCTAAAGGGCTAGGGGACTAGGGACGGAGCTAGCCGACCAAGGTCACTGGACGTACCTAGTTTGAGGACCCCTAGGTGTTGTGCTGTGATCGTGGGTGCTTCGTATCTTTTCATTCTTTTCTTTTCTTTTTTTCCTTTTTCGTATCTTTTTCTTGTGCTTTTTTCTTTCTTTCTTTCTCTTATCTTTTCTCCCTTTTTTTTTTGGGACTTGCGTGAGTACAATCATTGCAATATGTTGAGGCTATCAGCCTTTCAATGGGTTGGGAAATGTCAAACTTTGAAGGCTCAGGAAATGAATATTACAGTGATGATTATGCCCTAGCCTCGTTGTTAGAGAAGTAGTCGTTGAGATGGGGAGATACACTTGAGATATTGCAACCCTCTTTGGAACGTGCGATGTTGGTACAATTGGGGTAACAGCTGTCGTGATTGCCCAACGTAGAGTGTGCGATGTGGGCACTCGTATGGGTGATTCTTGCTTTCGACAGTGGGCTTTGTCGCGGCTCTTTGTGGGGTCGGTGGTCTTGCAGTGACTTGGGCATTGAACACTTTCGCACAAAGACCTGCGTCATCTTGCATCCACTTGTCACTTCATGAGAGTACATGCACGGCATATGCCGCAACTATAATAAACCAATGCAATGCAAGGAGACATCACTTATCTGAATTCCATGGTGTTGACTAAGATATTTATCATCTGCGTTTGATTAGCTTTTTCTTTTGCTAAAGACGTGAAATATATTAAATGCAGATATGAAAAGTTTGTACAATTGGGGAACATGTCAGCATTTAACCATTTTTAAGACAAAAAGTCATGGCCAGGGAGCATTTGATAAGCCTTTTATACAACATGGGGCTACTCTATTTGTACGTGGCGAGGCGAGTTTGGGTGGTCACGCGACTGAGGCTGTGCTGGTGAGGGGCTCCTGTAAGGCTGCGTGGGGAAAATGTCGGCCGGGACCTGAATGGGTCCCTAGCTGTGACTGTTTCCAAAATGCTTTTAAACAATGCGTCAAATTCCTGCTTGTCCCGAGCTGCCCTCTCCTCTTTCGAGCACCTGGTGCCCAAGTGTCTGGTGGGAGCCTGCACGACCGGTGTTGCCATGCCCCATGTGCTCGCTTGAGCTTCTATTTCCTTAGCCTTGGGATTTTTTGGCCTACGTCCAGGGCGGTGTTGCTTGGGGCCTCGTTTCTTTGCATACCTTTTAAGGGTAGGTACGTAGCGTTCGGGCGGAGGAGCTTGTGCTATATGCTCCCTTCAATGGCAAATAACATCCTTGCAAGCCAGCTGCACTGGGTACTCCATGCTGGCTACCATAGGGGGACCTGCAATATGCGAACCAAGGATTAGGCCTTGATGCAGGATAAAACTATTCGCATAGAAGGGATTATATAGTGGGTTATCAAGTGCACATGATGAGAAGGGGAGAGGTGAGGCATGCAGTGTTTATTGTAGAGGGATGGCCCCCATGATGATGTTCATTTGGCCTCCAGCCATTAGTAGATCTTGGCTCATGATAAGTTGCGTGGGCTGGTTGTCATGGAGTGGGGCAAGGCTCATCCTCAAAAGGATAGACCGGAAAGGGGAAAAGGTGTATAGAAAGGGACGGTACCCTATCTACACCATTAGAGATGTTGGTTAGGGCTTCCTATGGTGGTAATGCGGGTTGCATGCCCTCCACCTGGAGGTGGGAATGGTCACACAACTTCTAAATGTGTGGTGAGAGGAGGACCCGAGGAGCTTAGCCTGTTGAGCCCACTCTTCTCCCTGCACTTGACTATCATTGCTTGTGTGTGTTGATATTGTCTATACAGGGTCACAAAAGTCATTGTTTATTTATATACATATCTACGAATCCATGTCACTTCACGAGGATAAAATCCAATATTAGAACTCCGGATTGTACTGGAGTGTGGCACACGCATCTAGTACTCGTGGCAGCTTACTCAATACTGATAGATATTTTGCAACATCAAGTATCATAGAACCTTGTCTGAGTCTACTGACAACATGTAACTCCTCCTCAGTGAGAACCTTATCAGACAAAGAGTTCTCTTGGCTAGTTTCAGCTAAGTCCATACCCCGAATGGTAGTCAGCACTCGAAAAGAAGTTGGTGCCACATAGGTTGGGTCTCTTTGAGACCGCCATTTGGCCAATCACTCCTCTGAGACTGTCATGATCTAGGCTCCTAGTTTGACCATTGCAATTTCACAGTTTTCACACCAAAGTTGTTCAAATTGACTTTGGCCCTCTGATTGTCGCTTTAGTTGCTCTATCTCTAAGAGATTTGGTTGGCAAAGCACATCATTGAATGTTATGGTTGAGTGTAGTTTGTTGGCTTCCTCGTTAGAGGTGAGTCACATGCGTTCATGCAAGAGCCTGTTATAGTGCTCGTCAAGATGTTTTACTCTTCCCAGGATAAGGAAAATGGCAAGTATTCTTCAAGCTAATCTTTAGGGAATGTGCCCATGTCTTCCAGGACATAGGCATGTGTGAACACTTTGAGCTTAGCATCCAACTCGATTCTGTGACACTTCTATGTTCAACGAGGGCTTGCTCGGTTGCTATCTCATGCAAGGTTCTAGGATTTTTCCTAGGCTTTAGCATAGCTGGGGGCTTAGGCCTAGATGACAAGATTGGTCAACTCTAGGATTGCTTATGCTCTTCGGGTTTCCATGTTTCTCTTGACGCTTTGTTATTGCGTCGTGGTTCTCCTTGAATGTGATTGGTATAAATTTGTCACCCTGTTGTGATAGCATTGTATCCACACTTGATTGGTCAATGTGAGTACTGTTGTCGATGGATTGAGTGTTGCAACAACCATTGATGGTAGCGATTGCTTTGATTTTTCAGAGCACACGGATGTGTCTGAGGTTTCACCGCTATTAGGAGAGGCATCAATGGGGTCATTGGTGGATGGACTCGATACTTCATTCCTAAGCTCTCCAACGCTCTTGGTGTCAATGTTCTTCGGGTCCACAACCACCTGTAACTGCTATTGTTCTCGCTATTTTTTCTTCTTTTTCTTGGCCAATGAAGGTGTATCTCTCAATGACTCAAGACCCTGGACTAGGTCAACTGTTGATGTGCTTGGTTGGGCCTCACATTCTCTTTCTCTAGTGTGTCCTTATGGGACATAGTCGTGGCCTGCTGAATAGCCTCCCTAGGTTGTGAGGGTACAACTACCTCCCTTTTCGGAGAGTCTAGCTCTTCCCTTCTATTTAACTCCTCCAGCCTAGACTTTAGGCGCTTTGGAAGTGCTGGAGTTATCAATGAAGTTGGTTGCGACACCTCCTCCACAGATAAACTACTAAGGACACATTTTGCAAGAGGCATTGTCACGGCCAAGGGTTGTGACTACTGTGATCCCCGATTGGAAGTAGTAGCAGCTAGTTCAGTGGACTTGCTATTATTGGTGGATTGTGGTGTCAAGTCCTTAGGTCGATTGGAAGTGATCGTGTCTTTTGTTACCCTTAGAGAATTCACTTGCATAGATTGAGTATCAGTTGAGCTAGCCACAGTGGATTGCACAGGCATATCCTTAGGTTGAGAGCTAAGGGTGGTTTTGTGTCCTGCCTCTTGGACATTTGGAAGCTCTAATCTAGGTAGAGATTGGGATTGAGTAGCCGCACTTGACAACTATTGTGCTTCCTATGTCCGTTTAGGGGAAGAGAGTGTAGGAGACTTGGGACTTCTAAGTGGCTTTGACACTGGGTGGGAGATTTGTTCATGACTGTTAGATGATTTTGCTATTTGCTTTGTTGAGCATTTAACCTTGCCATGAGCAATGTTGTGCCTATGATGCCTGCTATCCTCTTGGGGAATCAAAGGCTCCTTGGGCACTAGTGGCTTTTGCGTATTCTCAATGATTACATCTGATATCTGCTTGTCAAGCATGCTAGGCTGAGGATCTACCCTCCGATTGGTCCCATTTGGTTTCTTGATTTCGACCATGAGGGGATCGGTCACTCCACTATTGTTGACTCGAGACTTGGTTTTTCGTTTAGATCTCCTCCTATGCTTCTTTGCTCTTGATACGATCTGGCCTTTAGTCGACAAGGGAGGTTTAGCAAGGGGTTTTGGCACCCAAATCCATCGGTTACATGCGTAATACCCTTGAGCATGTAGCAATGCTTTGGATATCCATCGTGGCATTGCGTTGACCCTCCATCAATGCCTTCGTCTATAAGGCTTGGGCTTCTTTTGGGGTCTTCTATGATATTTGTAAGTCCAAAGCCCGTCCTTCGCATTATCTCTTGACCTTCTTATTTCAGGCATGGCCTCACTCACTGATTCTCGTTGTTCGATCTGTGCTTGTATCAACCCTTCCAACAAGTCCTTGCTCTCATTAGCAGGCTTGACTGTTATGTCAGCACCCTCCTTGCCTTTCCCTCGATTCGATGAGGTCACCCTTGCTAAAGGTTGTGACTATCCTCACACACGGTGGTACCAGGTGTATCCTCTGTGCTACATAGTCGGCCTCACACTTGGTTGCCCTTTTGAAGGGTCTTCCTAGGAGGGTTTCCTTCCCATAATTAGCACTATTTGGAGAAACATGAAATAGGATAGGCAAGCTTTCAGTTTCACTTGTCGCAAGGATTTTGCACTTCCCTATGAGTGCTTGTGGGTGTCCCCCGTAAGGGCTAAGAGTTGCATTAGTCAGTGTGAGGTCTGGTTGGCCTAATAGGGTCCATGATTCATAGGTCAAGATATTAAAATTTGCTCCTTCATCAATCAAAGCATTGATAGTATGCTCTCTTTTTGCGGTGAGTTTGAACTTAAGATAAGTAGGTGGTACTATGTCTTCGTCTTCCAGGTCTTGGCTTGTAAATTTAAGCCTTCTGACAAATGCCCTTGAGTCCCCAACTACATGATCAGATGTGGATTCTCCACTGATGTCTTGGATCATCTGTGCAGTGCTATTCAAGGAGCATCTATCATCAGGATTGTCACATCTAGTCATTCTCGCTGTTGTAGCTTGATGTTGTTGCTTTTCGCTTTGACTAGATGCAGTCCGAATGCAACATGTATGTGTTTTTGTAGTGTGGCCCTTTTGCCCTTGTTGGCTAGATTGGCCCATTGATGTTCTAGGGTCTCTGTTTCTCTCTATTCGAGTATGGGCTTTTGGTTGCTCTTTTGCAAGTGAGAATCCATGCTCATGTAGAGCCATTACTACACTAGGGTCTAATTTAGAGGACCTATCACGACGTGCATTTTCTCTCCAACCTACTTTGGGGAGGTGCGGAGGGGGCAAAGCCCCCTCTGCGAGGGTCCGGGGGGGGGGGGGGGAGGGGGGGCAGTCCCCCTGGCCCGCAGGGCCATTACGGTAAATGCCATACATGAATTGAAAGACTGTTTATAGCCAAATTTTGAACTACTTGCTCTAAATTTCAGCCCAATGATCGATCTATGATATGGTTTCGGCTCTATATGGTCTCTCAGTCAGTTTCAGGGTCTCACACTCTACAGGTGGTCCGATTGTGAAAATCGAACAGGGTGGTCTGATTGTGAAAATCGAACAGGGTGGTCCGATTGTGGGACTTGGGCAGGGTGGTCCGATTGTGGGACTCAGACAGTCCAATTTCTACTTTGGTCTGATTTCCCTAGTCGGACACGGGTGGTCTGATTTTTGAAGTGGTCCGATTTTTGGAGGGATCCGATTCTGGGAGTCGGATAAAAAAAGTGGTTTGATTTTCAGAGCGGTCCGATTTTTGGAGTGGTCTAATTTTCGGAGCGGTCCGATTCTGGGAGTCGGATTGGAAAAGTGGTCCGATTTTCGAAGCGGTCCGATTTCGAGCTGGTCCAACGGCATGGACGATGGCCCACGAGTTGCGCGCAATGCCTCAAGGTCAACGCCTACTCCACGGAATCATGTCGTGCCTTCCAAATGGGCGTAAAGCAATAGAGGAAACTGCCAGGCATACCTTGAAGCAATGTGGCGCTTGAATCAATCAGTGCCTCAACGATCTCCCCGCAACTCTCTCTTTCTCTCGCTCTCTCCCTGGCTCTCAAGCACACTCTCTTCTCAGAAGGCAAGTTGTCAAATGTGGTCCTTCCTGGTTCCCTAGGCCTCTTATTGCCCCATCCCAGCCTGCTATAACCTCAGAAACTAATCCCCCACACTCTTCTAGCCAGAAATCTGAATCTGTGCCCCTATTTCCATGTTTCCAATAGCAGCATAACCCTTCTGTTTTCCTTTTTTTTCCTATCCTAATCTCACCTAATGCAACAGAAATAAAAAACAGAGATAGAGGTGGATGGTCCTACTCTAATATTCAACAACAAATCAAAATACTTATTTGCTCCAAGGATTAAAACCTCCTAAATCTCCTAACTATTTTGAGCACCAGTTCAGGCTGCAAACCCTACTTCTATGCTCGATTTGATGCACGTGGCGCTCAAGGCTCGATTCCGTTGGTCGTGGCAATGGAATCAAAATGGAGGGGAGCTACGGAGCTCTACCCCGAGTCCTACGGACCGCTTATTGATCAAGTGTTTCAAGCCAAGCGGCCATGGTACCTCTCATATAGCCGATGCACAATGCCTACCTTATGGGTGTAGTGAGCTTACCTCCATGCTGATCGAGTTACCTCCTCTCCCGCGCACTCCGATAGCTCCACGATCCAAGTGCAAGCTTCAAGCAAGCTCCATCCTCAAGCTCCACGCTCCAAGCTCCATAGCCGCGAGCAAGAGAAGACAAGAGAAGAGAAGAGAAGAAGAGAGGAGAAGATAGAGAGCTTCTCCTCCCCTCACCCTCACCCTCACACACTCACTTCATCACACTCTCACACTCCCTCTCTCAAGCACAAGCTCAAGCAAGCAAGAAGAAGAAGAAGAAGAAGATGAAGAAGAAGAAGAAGAAGAAGAAGAAGAGCCACTTTTGGCCACACACAAGAATGAGCTTCTCATTCACTTTTCAACTTTATATACAAAACCCTGAATCCCTTTTGGGCGGTCATCCCCTTATTCCCTTTTTTACATGGCCGGTCGTGGCCTAGGCCCTTTTTCCCATTGTTCTCCTATCTTCCTAGCCTCCTTCCTACCGCCCATCTACCTTTACAAATTGCACGGGTGAGAGCCCGACGCTCCTTAAATAAAATCATGATGCGCTCGCACTCTTTTACAAAAGTATTGACTTGCGCTTTTCCTTGTGCGCCTTTTTCCCTTATTTGGGACTTTTCTACGCTTCTTGTGTTTCTAGATTTTTATTGGCGCACCTTCGTCTTCCATTTCACTTTTGCCTTGGCCTTGTCTTCTGCTTCAGCTTTTCCAGATTTTCCACCTTTGTTTGTTTGAGTGTTAACAACTATATAGCCACCATCTCTCACACAATAGATACATGGATTCAATGATCTTGTATGAGGGATCTTTCTTCTTCTCAAGAGTAAACTCTAAGGATTTCTCATATTCAGTAGCTTTCATAAGAAAAGGCATCAATTGTCTCCACCACCTTTCATGATCCGCAGAATCTATTGGTTAAAACAACTTTGAGTATACAAGCTTACAGAGGTTGACTCCTCCTAAAACATTTCTAGATGACCCTTTGATTGCACCATTCACTCTACTATTTGGACATTAGAGGTCTGCACCTTAATGGATCTACAACAACATGGAATGGCCTCCAATGTGTCTTTTTCATCACCTTTAGTTCCAGTTATAGTCCTATGGAAGGAATGCTCTCTCACGACTCTTTGGCAGAGTCTTTAATCATCATCGTGCTTATCCATGGAAAAATAGTCCAAGATCATCACGTGCACATTCTGCATCTTCCATGATATATCTAAACCCAACTTTTTCAGTCTTCACATGCTCCATGCTCCTTAGCCCTCTATCTTTGTTGCAACATAAGTCACTCTTGATTCGATTCATGTTATCTGTAGTTCCCAGCCTGCATGTTTTTCTCTTCGAATCCTAGCCTTCCCCCATATGCATATTGAGGATTGTTGTGTCACATTACAGTTCTAGGATGATAGTTCATCTGCTTCTGTTCATGCAAAGCTTCAGAGCTTTGGAGCACAAGTGACCGTGAAAGCTTTATCCTCTTTCACGATCACTCTTGAATGTTTAATGCCAATTGAAATCATGTCAGCCTTCACACTGGCCTTCACACTCATGCCATAATCATGAGATCCAAGCCCTCAAATGATGATGTCTGATTTATCCTTATAGAAGTCACCTGCGGCCATAGGCTCAGCAGAGCCATAGAGCCACAGCCTCTATCGAGAGGTGATGGGAAAAGACCCCCTCTTCCTTGCTATGTGTAAGCTTTTTTTTTGTTCATGCCTAATTTTCCCCCCTTTCACATAAGCTTTTTGCATAAAGTTTGCTAAAAAAGGCTTTTTGGAGGAGTTCCCTTGGTCTATCAAAGTCAAATAAGAATGTTCATATCTTTGTTGGTGATTGTAACCCACTTTATAGTGATAGGGGCCAATTGTGTATTATCAAATGGGTCAATGGGAACTCACTTGAGAGCTATTTACAGGGCCTCCATGGCTGCATTAGTCCACTAGTGTAGAAATAGGCAATCAATCACTTGTGCCCAATACCTTCCTAGCATGATCAACTTCAAGTCTTACATAATTTCTTGAACAACCTTTTGGAAGGATTTTTTCTAGATAAGAAGCTTCTAGCATTGCTAGATACACCTTATCTCCCATATGACAAGAGTGCTCAATCTCCATCTCTTCTTCTTCTACATTGGTCTTTGTGCTCCAAGCAGAGCATCGACTACTATACCATAGGAGGCTCCACCTTGTGCTCCAAGTGGAATCAACATCTAGCAAAACAGAAATTGAATATCTAGGACATATTGTTTCATCAGAAGGTATTAAGGTTGACCCTAAAAAGATAGAAGCAATTCTAAATTGGCCCATATCCAAAAATGTGCATGAGTTACGTTCTTTTCTAGGTCTTGCTAGCTTTTACAAAACATTTATGCGAAATTTCTCATTACTTGCATTACCTTTGACTAAACTTTTAAAGAAAGGTATTGTGTATAACTGGTCTGATAATCAACAAAAATCTTTTGACTTATTGAAATATGCATTAACCCATGCTCTTGTATTACAACTACCTGACTTCAATAGACCATTCTTCTTAGTAGTTACTGATGCTAGTGGATCGCAATATAATCATCCCATAGCCTACTCTAGCTCTGTAAAATTAAACCATCTGAACTTAAATATTCTACATATGATAAAGAATTGCTAGCTGTAGTACAAGCCTTACGTCAATGGAAACATTATTTAATGGGATCTGAATTTATGATCAAAACTGACAAACATAGCATTAGACATCTCCTTAGTCAGCCCCAAATATTTAACCATCACATTAAATGGGTAGCTTTTATTCAAAGTTTTCATCCCCTTATACAATATCAACCAGGAAAAGAGAATGTTGTAGCCGACGCTTTAAGTAGAAGACGTACAATTCATAATTTTTCTGTTATATCATTTGATTCCCTTATCCCTATGAAAGATACTTATCATCAGGATCTTACTTTTCAAGCTGATTGGAATAAATTAGTTGCAAATAACTCGATTCCTATTGATTCATTGTCTTACAATAATGGATTCATGTTTTATGAAAAGAGATTATGTGTGACAATTCCATTTAGATCATTTGTTTTGCATGAAATTCATTGTCCTCCATATCAAGGTCATAGAGGTATTATATCTACTTTGTGTACATTGACTGAAGATTTTTATTGGCCACATATGGAAACTGATGTATCTAACTTTGTATCTGAATGTTTAGTTTGTCAACGAGTTAAAAGACACCATCGTTAACACATATGATTTACTAATGCCATTATCTATTCCATCACAACCATGGGAATAGATTTCAATGGACTTTATTACTGGTTAACTTAACACTAAAGCTAACCATGATATGATTTGGACTATTGTAGACAGGTCTAGCAAACAACATATTTCATTCCATGCAAGCAAACTTTAACTGCATCTCAAGCTACTCAATTGTTTTTGAAAACCGTGTTTACTAACCATGGTTTACCAAAAGTTATTATTTCTTATCGTGATTCTAGATTCTGTAATAATTTTTGGATTACTTTTTTTGCTAACTTAGAAACAAAGATTGATTTTTCATTTGCATTTTATCCTGAAACAATTGGTCAAACATAAGCTACTAACAGTACTATTTTAGATCTTTTGCATGCTTACACTATTTCAAAACCACACACATGGGATACATATCTACATTTACTTCAGTTTGCATATAATAATACACCGCATATAGCTACAAAGAAAGCACCATTTGAAGTTATTTATGGATATAGATTGCCTACACCTATTGCATCATTATCAAATAAAATTCAGACTGCTGATGATATTGCTAACATGCATGCTACTATTTTTGATGAAGTTAAAGACATGATTTCCAAAGCCCATCAATCATATACAAAGCAAGCAAATAAGAAAAGATAGGCTATGAATTTTAAAGTTAATGATTATGTTTGGTTACACATAGAAAAACGTAGATTACAAAGTGTAGATAAACACCCAGTTGTGAAATTAGCACCTAGATTCTATGGACCATTCAAGATCATTCACAAAATCAATGACAATGCATTTAAACTAGAACTACCACAACATTGGAAAATACACAACACCTTCCATATCAATTTACTACGACCCTTTAGAGGCCAATTACCTGTACACCCTGTCTATGAAAGCTCTCCTTTACTAGATGATGACTATGAAATCCTTGAGCCTGAAACTATTATAGATACTGACTTTATGACCACTAGAACTCGCCGTAGATATTCTAGATTTTTGGTCAAGTTTAAAAACCATCCTGTTGAAGAGGCCCAATGGATGCACGCTAGAGACTGAAATGCTTTCCCCACTCTGTTAGCTCCACATTGAGCTAATAGCAATTGAGGACAATTGCTATCCCACCCCGGGGGTATGATGCCAGGAGGCATATTCCATGGTGGATTCTGTGCCACGGTGGATTCCGTGAGGTTTTATGGTGGATTCCGTAAACTTTTTTTATCGGGGCTCATACACAAAGTGGATTCTTTGTGCGAGAAGTTGATGGGGATGCCTATCCTTTTCAGGTGTTTTGTTAATTTGATGTGTACATGGGTGATTCCATAGCAGGTGATTCCGTAAAATACATATTTAAATTAATAAATGTTTATCAATTTAGAGTGCACACTCGTGATAAATTAAGGTTAGGATTGATTTCTAACCAATTTATTTATGTAGCTGAAGACTGCTAGGTATTCACTTTTGTCGATTTAATTGTATTATTTTACTAATGATTGTGAATGCTTTAGTTGATGTGTAGAGCGAGCAGCGGTGGTAGTGAAAAGCATTGGAGGATAGCGTGTATTCAAATTTATCGTCAATATTTTGATGGGCGCGTGTCTTAGGTATGGCGCCTATATCTTGCCGTTGTGATCGTGAGGAAGGGAGAGAGTGAAGGACATCGCGACTGCAGTGCTGCTGTGGAGATACCATCGCCTTCATCAACAGGCCCTCGTCGCCTCCCAGGAGTACCGCTAGTTCGTCGACGCCAACACGGTGCTAAATCCTTCCCCCCTGCCACGTAGAAGTTGTGGAAGCTTCTAAAGAGAAGCTTCTAAGGGGGGGCTAGTTAAGCCCCCTTTCATCCCCCCCCCCTCAGGTTTTTAAGACCCTTAAGTCCGCTTTCATTCCCCCCCCCCTCGGGTTTTTAAGACCCTTAAGCCCCCTTTCATTTCCTCCCCCCCTCGGTTTTTAAGACCCTTAACCCCCTTTCATTCCCCCCCCCCCCCTCCCCCCCCGGGTTTTTAAGACCCTTAAGCCTTTTTCTTATGGGCTGGTAAAGCTTCCCTCTGGCCTTTCATCCCTTCGTTTCCTCACCAAATTCTCCCTACCTCTCCCTCCCCCCCCCCCCCCCCCCCTCCCCCCCCGGTGCTAAACTCAATGACCTTTCTGTCCTGGGCCATATAAACCCTTTTCATCCCCTATTGTGCCTTTCGAAAACCTTTCATTTTCCCCCTGTGTCTTATCATTCCCCTTATTTCTTTTAAACCTTTAGGCTCTAAAGGTCTTATCATCCTTCTTATCCCTTAAGCCAAAAACATCTCCATGTGTGTAAAATTCCTCATCCCCCTTCCCTTGTGACATATTGAAGACCCCCTCATGTGTAAAGCTCTTAAGGTTTCTTTTTTCCTTAACCCTCCCATGTTTCCCGCGGGTTAAAAAAAAAAATCCGCGTGCTTTATAAAATCCCTTAAGCCTTTCTCTTGGACTTAGGAATTACTCCCCATTTCTCTCGTGGTTAAAACCCTTAGCCATTCCTTACCTTTTCAAAATACCCTTGGGACTTTGATTTTTTCCCCTACTCGAAAAAGAGAAGAAAAGTATTGAGGTGCAAGGGAGTGACAGTGGAATTCCGAAAAGGAAGTGTAAAGCTGTTTCCACATCCGAAGGACTACAATTGCGATGCCTCCTAAGAAAGTCCAAGGCGCAGTCGCGGAAGGGTCATCTCCCGGTATCCATGTGGATATCTCACCCCAAACCTAGGTTTTTCCTTCTTAATTTTATATCGTTGTAATTCAATCATGCAAGATGAATTGTTAGGTATAGGATATATTTTGTCCTAGTTGTTCACAACGAAGGAATTTAGTTTAATGGAACATGCAAAATAAATAAAGCATAAATGTAATTTTTTTCAAATAGCTTTATGCATGGAAAATGCAAATCATGAAAGGACTCTTACGATGCATAAACTCTATGAAATTATCATTGTTAACTGCATAACTTAGCAAGGAAAAGGTTTCTTATTTAGCATGAGTTGTGTTCGCAAAGAAAAGGGAAGATTAGTTGAAATTAACCTAAACTATGCCAATCCTCAAATCGATAAGTTAGGGTTACGCATAGACAACGAATCAAGTGGAAGTAATCTCAAAATTATCTTCTAGAGTTAACCAAATTGATATAAACTTAAAATACCTATGCTGCAAAATACTCGGTGGGAATAAGTTAAATTCCAAGTAAACATCTACACCTTAAATACTTGCCCAGATTCACTGAATGTAGGGACAATGAATTGTAATCGTAAAAGGATCTAGGGTTTGACCCTGAGAATCTTACAAAAAAATGAAGCTAGGAAACCCTAGATCTAACGAGGTCAGCTTAAAGAACCTGAAAGAGATTGATTCGTGATTCCATTATTGCATAGTACGATGCGGGACTTGCGCAGCAAGTACGAAGTCATATGGTCTTGTGATTGAATCACAAGAAGAAAGGCCAAATTCTTGCAACAAAGATGGCAGATCCTTACACAAGTTATCTTGCAAGAGGATGTATACTTTGATATCCTTCTTGAGTAAGGAAGATTAATAGGAGATTAAAAACCAGAAACTGAGGTACCCAATGAACTTTAAGGTTTGACCAAGTTGGGTTAATAGGGTACGCCCTAACCCAGAATATATGGGATCTTTCCAAGTTGCAAGACACCCGGGATCGAGTGCTGGATGCATTCGAAAGGAAGGAATCATTTCTTAGCAGTTTGCCAACAACAAAAACGATCAATGGAAATGTTTGTGCTTGCTAGAGATTTGAGAGCACTATTTGACTTGTTTGACCAATGAACTACAAAATAAATGAATATCTATACTTCAAGTTGAAAGCCCGAAGGGAGAGGCACCTTTAGTTACCCCCGACTGCCTGCTTGACCCTAACCAAGGGGTTGTTGACTGCGCCGGGAACGTGGACCGAACCCCCCGCAAGAGGTCTCTCCGTTGAGCACTACTTGGAGCAGGAGGATGCTTGGATGCCAGGGGGGCTCTGGCCGTAAATCCCTCACCTTCCGGGTCCTTCACAAGAGGCTAACGTGACTTGGGATTGGATCTCAAGGCTCACATACTAGTCTATGGGCGGAAACTTAGATTAGTGATCCCTGTGGATTGCTGGATAGCCTTCGGGTGGATTGTGGATAAGCCTACGGGCAGAACTCTTTGTATTTCAAAGATAAATATGATGACCTGTTAATAAAGAACTTGTTTGATATTGTTTTTCTATGTCAAGTGATAAGATTACGTGAAGGAACCAGTGCTTAACGGGTTAATTAAAGAAGTTGGTTGTTACATGTCCAACTAATGTGTTAGATAATTACATAACTAAAACAACCCGAGGAAAGTGCGGAGGATGGGCCATGGGTCCGTCCTACGGATGGGTGGTCCCGGTTGGCCGGGAACTTTTCTCAAATCATGAGGAACAGCGGTGTCGTGTTGCTGCGCATCTGAGCCGTGAACACCTCCATTTTTGTTGTGCATTTGTGTTAATTTCTGCGTGTGATTCATTGTTTGTGTGGTGCATTTTAATAAACTACATCCAATTGCCATGAAGATGTATTAGCAATTGAAGTGCTAAAAAGAAATGGAGTCTTTGTTTGACAAGGCAAAAGCTGCGAATGTGTGGCCTGTCTTAAAGAAGGGACAAGAAGTTCAAAAGACAAAGCTGAAACTTGTAATGGAGCACCGAGAGAAATTACCAGGCTTATTATTAGGTGGTTGACGCCACGCACTCTTGCCTATTGGTACATGTATGGGAGCCATAAATGTGATAGGACAGGTGGTATTGTTAGGAAGGACATCAAGTTCGCCTTTAAGGCAAATCAGCATCTAAGATAGGAGAGGTTCGGAAGGGGGAGAGGGGAGCTTGAGATTGAATGGGCGTTACAGCAACAGGAACGAGGCTTGAAGGATGAATGTAATATCTTCGAATGCATCAGTGATTGAAAGGAGCCTTATCTTCATCAATGACTTGGCCGTGAACAACTCTCTCTCTCTGGAAATTGGACCCCTCTGCTCAGGTGGAAGAACTTCAACAGACATTAACGAGGATCTGCAGGCATCAAAGGAGGTGAAAGACTCCGCCTGACTCTTGCGCTAGTAGAGAAAGAAGAGACAAAGATGATAATCACATGTTGCCAAGGCAGGTTAAGCTTGTAGCAGCTTTGGCTTTTGTGCTGTGGATTTCTGTACTTTGGGGGGAACTCCATATACTTTGAGTAGTGATCACCTGAGCTTTCGATTATGTATCGTTGTCCGACAATTCTTTGAGTGCCTTCTCTCTGTCGCAAGGTCTAGCGAGCGCAACATGAACACCCCTCGTCTCAGAGCCTTGGAAAAGTCGCCATCAATCGTTTGCAAAGGGAAATAGCAGACTGGCAGAACAACCCTCCCGCGGGATTCAGGCTTAACCCGACAGATGACTTACAGAGATGGACCATAGAATTCTCAGGGGCTGCTGGTACATTCTATGAAGGCGAGCAGATCCAGTTGCTTATTGAGTTCCCTGAGAAGTATCCATTGGATTCTCCTCAAGTCGTCTTCACAGGCAATCCTCCAATTCACCCCCATATATACAGCAATGGACACATTTGTCTTGATATTCTGTATGATTCTTGGTCCCCTGCAATGACCGTGAATTCTGTTTGCATCAGCATCTTGTCTATGTTATCAAGTGCCACAGAAAAGGAAAGGCCTGCAGATAATGATAGGTATGTTAAGAACTGCCGTAAAGGAAAGTCACCCAAGCTTACCTCATGGGAATACCATGATGACAAGGCCTGATTCAACTGAAGATTCTAAACCAGCAACATTGGAGTTTGCAGGTTGCATTGCAGTTTCTGGATGTCATATAAAGCTGCGCTCTTTCCACTCAACTCTCCATTCCTTTTATTGTATAAGTTGCTCAACAGCTTTTGGTTCTGTACATCTGTTTATAAGAACTGTGAGGCTTTTTGCTGTAGCTTGTCACATCAGGTCTTGAGCAACTCAAAGCAGACTTGAATCAAAAGAATGAATAATGGGGTGTATGTTTGTGAGAGAACGCTTAACTTCTGAACAAAGCTTAATAGATTGACTCTATGTAGGAGTTTGAGGTACAGGCAATTGAAATACATGTTTCAGGTATTATGATTGTGTATAGGAAGCTTACATGGAGATTATGGGAAAGATCAATATCTGATATAGCAACTATTGGCTTTCAAAGACACTGAATATTGTATTAGTGCCAAGGATTCTAGGTGTTGGCCATTGAGTAGTCGAGGAGGTGATCGGTATAGGCAATATAGTTCTTTGCTTTTGATGACATCCAACATTTGAGTTCTTCTTGTTAGCCTCATTTCTTGCTGTACCTTGAACCTCGTGTTCTGCAGCTCTTGCACGATCTCTCTGATAGCGGGATGATCGTCAAAGGACACGAACAACAAAAGCGTTGACCTAGAGTTATGCCTTAACTCGATTTACGCTGTTTTAGGGGAACGGAATGGGACTATGCCTTATGGCAAAGAGGTTGAGCTTTGCATCCCTCTCTTTTCCCATTCTCCTTGAACCAAGTGCAGTGTGAATCCGCTTCGGACATCGTGTTTCTGCGTAAAATAGTTCGCTTGGGTCCGATGCTAGTTGCTGTTAGGAAATGACCAATTAGAAAAAATCCTAATTCAGGTCGATCCTAAGTGGGAACGGCCGGAATACTTCGGCAACGTGGCAGACGCAGAAAGCCCTAGATCGCAAATCCCATAATATTCCATGGGAGTGTCGGGCGGAGCTTTCTAGACATCCTTTCCGATGGACTGCTAAGAGGTGTCTTGGATGATACTAGTGGACACGTTATAGTTGGTATCAGAGCCGACCAACAACGGAATTGCTTTTATGAAATTACAATAAGATGAAGTAAAGCAAATGTTGTTGTCCAAACATTTCCTTACCTTCAATGTTGTCTTGCAGAATTACGAAGCGTGGAACAAGTTCTTGGTATTTCGAGTCATGTTTATGACTGCAATGTATTCTGCGCTTTAAAGACAAAGGATTGGGATGATGAACATCCTGGAGTAGACCTATAATCCATCACCTTTGTACATGGAACGAAGATTGACGGGTGCTTCAGGAATCTACTATATAGCCGCCCACCGGTTTGCTTATCTACAGACCAACCTAAAGAGGATCAACTGGTTGGAAGACCTGAAAGTCGTGAAGCTGTTCATTTTTGTGGAAGCTCACGTAAACTCAACTTTACATATTCAAGGTCGGAGGGTTGAGATGAACTCATATATATATGAGGAAGTAACCCGTGTAATCCCCGCCGACATGATTAAAGTGTTGGGCCGCCATGAGAAGTATGGATTCCAACGGAAAGGATATCCTGAACTTCCAATGACTTACCGATTCCTGAAGATCCATAACTCGAAACCTTACTATTATATAGTCCCTGTAGATAAATGTAATACAACGTTGTTCTCCCCAAACTAAATATAACAGTTGGCCTATCATCGCATGAAATGTTGTATTCAAAAGGGCTATGCCCATATAAATACAAATAAAGACTTCTTTTTATGCCTGATTGTGCATAAGAGTTGATAAAAAGTTAAGTAGCTACATTGGTTACATGATAGCGGAATTGAAGATGTAATATAAGTTAACGATGATTATTGTATAATAATGTTAAGAAAACCTTTATTTAGGCACAATCCTAGGTACAGGTTCCTAATTTGCCTCCTACATCAAGTACTGCTGTGATCCAAGACAAGACGTTCCTTCTCAAGTAGATTAAGCCACCCGAGTTTGACGAGAGAGGCAGATTCGTCCAAGCTGATGCTGAAATTTGGATTGAATCCATGGAGGATTACTTCGAAGTAGCCAGTACTGCACCTGCCAATCAGGCTATGCTCGCCAAGCTAAAGCTCACCGGCGAAGCCAGGCTTTGGTGGAAGCAATGGTGCAGGGATCAAGGGATCACAGAGGGATCCCTTACCTGGGAGAAGCTGAAGAAAGCTGTGCAAGGAAGTTATTTACCACGTGCTTATCGCACGCAAAAAATGAATGAGTTCTACGAGCTAAAACAGTTGGGGCTCTCGCTTGATGCATACTTCTCTAAATTTGTCTCACTTCTTAAGTATGCACCACAGATGGACATGACGCAGTAGGTGTCCAAATTTTGTGTGGGTTTAAATCCACCAGTCAATACCCTTCTTGAATCTATGCATCCATCAGATCTTCAGGATGCACTCATTCGAGCGGCGCCTATAATTCAGGAGGTGCATTCTAGACCAAGGGGTAACAAAGCTTGGTCTTACAATGACCCGAACAGAGGAGCATTCAGACCTCAAATTAAGAGAGTTCAAGGTCATAATCAGGGATAAAGAAAGAAAGCAAGGATGAATAATGTCAACAACTTTGTTCCTACTCAAAGTAATGGCCGAAACCTCCGTTGTTTCCATTGCAACGAGCCCGGTCACTTCAAGAGGCAATGTCCCAAGCTTGGTGGAGGACATCGCCAAGCACCTTTCCAAGGAACATGCCATGGTCAAGGAGCCGCTACCCAAGGAAGAGGAAGAACTACCTGCATTGCCAAAATGCAAATGTGTGAAGAAGAAGAAGAGGAAGATCCGACCATGGAAGCAGAATTCGAAAGGGCGACAGTCCATGCCACTTTACACAAGAAAGGGCCGAATCGCCAGTTCTGGGTGATTCAGATATCGTCGGACTATCAAGGTAAAGGTTTCAAGACCTTGATTGGTTGTAGCAGTACACATTCCTTTATCTCACCAGCATGTGCAAAAAGATTAGGAATAGCCACAGTAGAAGCACCTACCCTGCTTGTGGAATTGGCAAATGGTCGTGAGGTTACTTGTACCAGGCAAACTGCTAAGGTGGAATTCTTTCTGGGAGGAAAGAAGACTTCGGTCAAATTTAGAGTCATGAATTTAGGTATCGATGAGTGTCTACTCGGAATGGATTGGCTTAAGCCTAACGATGCCCACATTCACTGTGGAAAGGGTCAAGTTTCCTTTCAAAACTCTGAAAGGGAATTAGTCACAACTCAAGGTTAGGCAGGAGTGGCAAGAATCCAATTGGCCAAAGTATCTCGGATCATAAAAGGAGTCAGAAAAGGATTACCTCTTTACTTGATCAAACTCAACAAATTAGATCAAAAGCAAGAGTCTCATGAAGGACCTTCTTGGCTAAAGGAATACGCGGACGTATTCCCTGAAGAGTTGACTGAACTTCCGCCTCAAAGAGAAGTGGATCATGGAATTAGGTTAGTACCAGGAGCTGTGCCAATTGCAAAGAGACCTTATAGAATGTCCATACCAGAAGCAATTGAGCTGATGGAACAACTCAAGCAATTGCTAGATCAGGGCTACATCCGGCCTAGCAATTCACCGTGGGGAGCTCCAGTACTATTCCAGAAAAAGGAGGATGGGACACTTCGACTATGTATTGATTACCGAGGGTTGAATCAATCAACATTCAAGAACAAGTATCCTATTCCTAGAATAGATGAGCTTCTTGATCGTCTTCAGGGTGCGAAGATCTTCTCCAAGATTGATCTCAGGTCAGGTTACTATCAGATCAGGATCAAGGAAGAAGATATCACAAAGACGGCCTTCAATACAAGATATGGGCACTTTGAGTTCCTAGTTATGTCATTCGGGCTTACGAATGCACCTGCCACCTTCAATAGGTTAATGCAGGATATCTTTAGGCCATATCTTGATGATTTTCTGCTTGTCTTCTTCGATGACGCTTTAGTCTATTCTAAACAGGAAGAATATCATGAATCCCAACTTCGGATTTTCCTTGAGACAATGAGGTCACATAAGCTGTATGCTAAAATGAAGAAGTGTGCATTCTTCAAGCGTCAGATTGAATATCTGGGATTCATAGTATCAGCAGAAGGAATATCAGTGGACCCAGCCAAGGTCAGAGATGTGCTTGAGTGGCCAACAACATTATCTGTCAAAGAGATACGTAGCTTTCTTGGATTGACATGATGGTATAGGGTCTTCATCAAAAACTATGCTTTGATTACAACACCTCTGACGGACTTACTGAAGAAGCAAACTTCCATTGCATGGTCAACTCCTGAACAAAATAGCTTCGACAGATTGAAGCAAAGTTTGGTATCAGCACCTATTCTAAAACTTCCAGACCTCAATAAGGAGTTCGAGGTAGTAATTGATGCTAGCATTCTTGCCTTGGGGTGTGTACTTATGCGGGAAGGTCATCCAGTAGCATACTCTTCAAGGAAATTGAAGAGTCATGAAAAGAATTATGCTACGCATGATCTGGAATTACTAGTTGTCATCCATGCTCTAAAGCTTTGGAGACACTACCTGTTGGGTAACAAGTTTACTCTAGTAATTGACCATAAGAGTCTCAAATGGATCTTTACCCAGAATGAGCTCAACATGAGGCAACGTCGGTGGATCGAAGTATTGGAGGAATATGGCTTTGAAATCAAGTACCAACTAGGGAAAGAGAATGTAGTTGCCGATGCACTTAGTCGCAAGGCATTCCTAAATTCCCTAATCTTGCAAAATCCATCAACAGCCAGATCTCTAGCTACAAAAGTATCTATGCCAAACAACCCTATACTTGAGTTAGCTAGAGAGGATGCATGCCATGATCCAACCTACCAAACAATGCTAAGGGAGATCTCTATCAAGGATCAAAATCAAAAGTTGCAGGCTAAGTATCAAGAATTTTCCATTAATAGTGGACTTGTCTACTACAGAACAAGGCTGTGTATACCAGCAAGCCAGTCACTTAAGCAGAAGATATTGTGGGAAGCTCATGATTCTCCTTTCGCAAGACATCCTGGCTATGCTAAGACTCTTAATGCAATTAGAAAGAGCTACCATTGGGAGAGGCTCAAAGGTAACGTTCTCAAATATGTCACCGAGTGTTTGTCTTGCCAACGTATCAAAGCCGAACATGTCATGATGCCAGGGAAACTGCGACCGCTTGACATTCCCCAAATGAAATGGGAATTCATTAGTATGGATTTTGTTGTAGGCCTACCCCAAGTCCAGGGAGGATACAACTCCATCATGGTTGTGGTTGACATGCTTACTAAGGTTGCACACCTTATTCCAGTAAAGACAAACTATAAAGCCTCAGACATTGCAAGATTGTTTATCAAGGAGATATTCAAGCTACATGGTTTACCCAGAAGAATCATTAGTGACCGTGATTCTCTCTTCACATCACACTTCTGGAGAGCTATCTTTGAAGCTATTGGGACTCAACTCTGTTTTAGCACCGCCTACCATCCCCAAACGGATGGCCAAATAGAGCAAGTAAATCAAGTCATCGAGGATATGCTTAGGGCATACTGCAGTCGAGAGCGGAAGAGGTGGATTCAATACTTGCCTTTGATTGAATTCGCCTATAATGCTTCTTACCAGCAAAGCATTCAGATGACCCCTTTCCAAGCATTATATGGTCATGACTGTAGAAGTCCCCTAAACTTTTCTGATCCAACCTTAAGGGTTGAAGCTTCAAGACAGATGTTGGAAGAGATGGATGACCAAATAAAGTCAATAAGACAGGACATACAAGCGGCCAAGGATAGACAGAAGGCATACGTGGATTTGAAGCGTCAAGAAAGGATCTTCGAAGAAGGAGACATGGTCTTCATTGGCGTACAGCCTAAAAAGAGTTCTCTATCCTTAGGAGATTGCAAGAAGCTAAGTCCAAGGTATTGTGGGCCATACAAGATCCTCAAATGCCTAGGACCTAATGCTTATAAATTGCAACTCCCTGAGAATCTAAAAGTTCATAATGTATTCCACATTAGCCTATTGAAAAAGTATGTACCTAATCCTAACCATGTACTTGACGATCAACAAATTGTAATGCCTAGTCAAGGAGTCCTTGAACTACGGCCTGATAGGATATTAGATGTTAGGGAGAGGCAATTAAGATCCAAAACCCTGAGAGAATTCCTCATCCAATGGAAAGATTATCCCAAAGAGGATGCCACTTGGATAAATGAAGGCACTCTCAACCATCAATATCCCCAGTTTACCTCGAGATGAGGACATCTCGATTCCTCTAAGGGGGAGAGAATGTAACGTTCACATAAAACATAATTTTTTGATAAAAAGGGATAATATAAAAAAATTTATTCCCCTCCCCAGCTGACTGATGTGCTGGAAGGGGAGGGGAATAGCAAGGAAGTGAAAGCTCCTCACTGGGAGCATGCTGGTGTAGGAGGGTATGTCTCTCTCCACATCGAGAGGAAGGATTCCCCCCCCCCCCTTAGCTATTTAAGCCAAGGAGGATGAGACGAGAGGGGAAAAGAAAAGGAGGTGCTGCTGGGAGAGCTGATGAGTGTGGGCCCTATCCTGCCGCTGTGATCGTGAGAAAGGGAGGGAGTGAAGGACGTCGTGACTGCAGCGTTGTCGTGGAGATACCACCGCCTTCATCCGCAGGCCCTCGTCGCCTCCCAGGAGTACCACCAATTCACTGACACCAACACGGCGCTAAATCCTTCCCCCCCGCCACGTAGAAGCTTCTAAAGAGAAGCTTCTAAGGGGGGGCTAGTTAAGCCCCCTTTCATCCCCCCCGGGTTTTTAAGACCCTTAAGCCTCCTTTCATTCCCCCCATCCCCCGGGTTTTTAAGACCCTTAAGTCCCCCTTTCATTCCCCCCCCCGGGTTTTTAAGACCCTTAAGCCTTTTTCTTATGGGCTTGTAAACCTTCCCTCTGGCCTTTCATCCCTTCGTTTCCTCACCAAATTCTCCCTACCTCTCCCCCCTCCCCCCCCGGTGCTAAACTCAATGACCTTTCTGTCCTGGGCCATATAAACCCTTTTCATCCCCTATTGTGCCTTTCGAAAACCTTTCATTTTCCCCCGTGTCTTATCATCCCCCTTATTTCTTTTAAACCTTTAGGCTCTAAAGGTCTTATCATCCCTCTTATCCCTGAAGCCAAAAACATCCCCGTGTGTGTAAAATTCCTCATCCCCCTTCCCTTGTGACATATTGAAGACCCCCTCATGTTTAAAGCTCTTAAGGTTTCTTTTTTCCTTAACCCTCCCATGTTTCTCGCGGGTTTTAAAAAAAAAATCCGCGTGCTTTATTAAATCCCTTAAGCCTTTCTCTTGGACTTAGGAATTACTCCCCATTTCTCCCGTGGTTAAAACCCTTAGCCATTCCTTACCTTTTCAAAATACCCTTGGGACTTTGATTTTTGCCCCTACTCGAAAAAGAGAAGAAGAGTATTGAGGTGCAAGGGAGCAACGATGGAATTCCGAAAAGGAAGTGTAAAGCTGTTTCCACATCCGAAGGACTACAATTGCGATGCCTCCGAAGAAAGTCCAAGGCGCAGTCGTGGAAGGGTCATCTCCCGGTATCCATGTGGATATCTCACCCCAAACCCAGGTTTTTCCTTCTTAATTTTATATCATTGTAATTCAATCATGTAAGATGAATTGTTAGATATAGGATATATTTTTTCCTAGTTGTTCACGACGAAAGAATTTAGTTTAATGGAACATGCAAAATAAATAAAGCATAAACGTAATTTTTTTCAAATAGCTTTATGCATGGAAAATGCAAATCATGAAAGGACTCTTACGATGCATAAACTCTATGAAATTATCATTGTTAACTACATAACTTAGCAAGGAAAAGGTTTCTTATTTAGCATGAGTTGTGTTCGCAAAGAAAAGGGAAGATTAGTTGAAATTAACCTAAACTATGCCAGTCCTTAAATCGATAAGTTAGGGTTACGCATAGACAACGAATCAAGTGGAAGTAATCTCCAAAATTATCTTCTAGAGTTAAACAAATTGATATAAACTTAAAACACCTATGCTGTGAAATACTCATTGAGAATAAGTTAAATTCCAAGTAAACATCTATACCTTAAATACTTGCCCACATTCACTGAATATAGGGACAGTGAATTGTAATCGTAAAAGGATCTAGGGTTTGACCCTGAGAATCTTACAAAAAAATGAAGCTAGGAAACCCTAGATCTAACGAGGTCAGCTTAAAGAACCTGAAATAGATTGATTTGTGATTCCATTATTGCATAGTACGATGCGATTAATAGGAGATTAAAAACCAGAAACTGAGATACCCAATGAACTTTAAGGTTTGACCAAGTTGGGTTAATATGGTATGCCTTAACCCAGAATATATGGGATCTTGCCAAGTTGCAAGACACCCTGGATCGATTGCTGGATGCATTTGAAAGGAAGGAGTCATTCCTTAGCACTTTGCCAACAACAAAAACGATCAATGGAAATGTTTGTGCTTGCTAGAGATTTTAGAGCACTGTTTGACTTGTTTGACCAATGAACTACAAAATAAATGAATATCTATATTTCAAGTTGAAGTCCCGAAGGGAGAGGCACCTTCAGTTACACCGACTGCCTGCCTGACCCTAACCAAGGGGGTTGTTGACAGTGCTGGGAACGTGGACCGAACCCGTCGCGAGAGGTCTCTCTATTGAGCACTACTTGGAGCAAGAGGACGCTTGGGTGCCAGGGGGGCTCTGGCCATAAATCCCTCGCCTTCCGAGTCCTACACAAGAGGCTAACGTGACTCGAGATTGGATCTCGAGGCCCGCATACTAGTCTACGGGCGGAAACTTGGAATAGTGATCCCTGTGGATTGCTGGATAGCCTTCAGGCGGATTGTGGATAAGCCTACGGTAGAACTCTTTGTATTTCAAATATAAATATGATGACTTATTAATAAAGAACTTGTCTGATATTGTTTTTCTATGTCAAGTGATAAGATTACGTGAAGGAACCAGTGCTTAACGGGTTAATTAAAGAAGCTAGTTGTTACATGTCCAACTAATGTGTTAGATAATTACATAACTAAAACAACCCGAGGAAAGTGCGGAGGATGGGCCATGGGCCCGTCCTACAGATGGGTGGTCGCGGTTGGCCGGGAACTTTTCTCAAATCATGAGGAACACCGGGATAATATATGAAATACATGCTTTGTGGAGCGCTCACACGAGGCATGGGGGGAGATTGCACCCAATTGGTCTCTTGTTCATGTCATGCAAGCTTTCTACATTGATTTGTGTGCAAAAAGTAGAGTTCTTTTGCTCTTGGGGACCTTCTGATGCTCACTACGCACGCTTACAGCATCCGATCTGTGCACCATCCCTAGTGTGAAGTCTAGTATATAGAGTCACTTTTTTACCAAAAAAGTGACTCTACGTTGTCGTCATGTTAAGGGTTGAAGGTCTACCACCGGGGCTTTAGTGCAGAAGAGGAGTTTAGCATTCAAAGTTCAGGAAGGGGAAATAGATTGGGATTTAATAAAATCCGAGATTTAGAAATAATTTAGGTACAGAAGAAGAATTCAAGCTTTTTCTCTATGTATTTAGCATACATGAACGGAAGAAATAAGTCTATCTTGATTACATCAAATGCCTCTAGATACATACATCATATCATAAAGGATATTTTCAGATTTTCAATTCAATTATGAATATCAAGTGCAAGTTCAAATGGCTTTTATTTCAAGTACATAGATGGATTTCAACCCTTTGGAACAAGTATTATGTTGATTGACTCAAATACATTCAAGATTTGGGCCAATGATACATGAAATGAATTGAAGAAGCATAGTTTTAGCTTCAGCCCTGTTTTAAAACAGAAAATTCCAGTCCATAATCAAGCTCAAAATGAGTGCATAAACTCATGAAGAAGCTCCTCTAATCATTAATGAACAAAGTCCTGATGAAAAGAGGCCATTTCCTTCCATTACAACCACATAAATCTCTTGTTTGCTCATAAAAATGGACAATAATAGTGGGCTGCCCTGTTTATGACTGGTTATTTCAACCCATAACAACCCATGTACCTTCAAAATCCTCACCCTTTTCTTGCCCCAAAGACACTCAAGTACTTGGGTACAAGTCGGGCTTCATTGGACCAAGAATGAGGTAGACAAAATGAGAGAAGTCGTGCATAAGAGCACGCTGAATCCTTTTCTCTCAGATTTCCCCCTTTTATAGACTGTTTCAACTTGCATTTTCATCATACCAAATGGGCAGAGAAGTCGAGCTCTCACCATGTTTATATCTTCAGCTTCTGGGCATGTTGATCTTCAGTTTGCATGCTCCAAAGCATGCACCATAGCTTTAGCTTTCTCCAGTTGTGCTCAGACTGTGCAACCCGCATTTTGCACCGAAAAATGCGGGCTGCTTTGTGCTCAGGCCTAGGTCACTTTTTGACCTACCCAGGTCACTTGTTGGTCACTTAAGTCTATTAATTTAGTGGACTTTTGGCAACTTTTAACAAAATATTAGTGAGTTTGGGAATCTCCCAATTCCCATTTTTGAATACTAAAAAGGTGGCACTTGGATAACATACCCATACATTTCTCAAAACCATATGATGTGACCTATCATTGGAAAGTGCTTGAAAAATGGAATCTATTGAGCTATAGAGCACTCAATTTGGAGTTATAGTGTTCAAGTTATGACAATCCAAAGATTTGACCACATGTCCCAAACTTATGGGAAGTTCCCATATTCCCCAATATGGTGTTTTTTGGCATTTTTCTTGAGTTCTGACCATATTTTTGCACTTGAATCAATGTGATTTATCCTGCAGACTATCAATTACTTCCAGTTGACCAAGTTGTAGGTTTCCATAGACTTATTTTTCATCAATATACATGGTATAACTGAAAATTGTATGCTAAATACAAAAGAACTTATATAACTAAGTTGGTTATTGGATAACAATGTCTGAATTTTGTATGCAAATTCCTCATATAATCCCAGTGAAGTTCTTCTGTGTTCATAAGAATCCCATGATTTATATTATGAATAGTAAAATCTTTGACATTCACCCCCTCCTAACCTGCACATCCTCCGGCATGTGCCATTTCATAAGATTACAGGTCAAGGAGGGTCTTCTTCTGATATATCTTCATCTTCATTCTCTAAGTCTTTTTCTTCCTGCATGTCTTCAAGTAGAGGGCTCATATCTAAGTCATCAAGTTCATAAGTTGAAGATTCTCTTCGTTTGAAGAGTTTGATTCGTTTCCCGGCTATTGATATCTTAATCATGGTCCCATCCATTTCAGCCAAAGAGTAAGTAGCATTATTATGTACTACTTTTACAACATATGGTCCAAACCATCGCTTGGCTAACTTTCTATGAGCACTATATTGATTGTCTAGGCTGCTATCATAGACAAGTACCCAATCATTCTCTTGAATAGCTCTTCGACGGAGTCAATGATGCTTGTCAAACCTCTTCTTATTCTTTAATCTTGCTGTTTTCAGCCTTTCAATGGCTGTTTTGACATCTTCTGGCCTTCTTTCGAGTTGCCTTATGCGCAGAGACAACAACTCTTCTCTATTCATGCCTTCATCCCAAGGTAAGATACTCCATGTGACAATGGATTCCTCAATAGGCATAACAGGTGGCTATCCATATATAAGTTCAGCCGGCATATATCCTGTCACTGCACTATGGGTAGTTCTATCAGCCCATAATGCGAATGGTAGCATTTTAGGCCATTCCCTCATCTTTCCTTTACATGATTTTGCTAAATCTTTAAGAATTGGTTGATGACCTCTTTCACTCTTACCATTGCCTTCAGGGTTGTAGGCTGAAGTAAGAGATAGCTTACTTCCCAATTGAGTAAAGAAATGGCGAGCCTCATCAGCATCCAATTCTCCTTTATCAGCAGTTACTTTAGCAACACATCCATACCTGCAAAATACTTCTTCAAGTAAAAATCTACAAACAGCATGAGTAGACTTTGTTGTTAAGGCTTTTCCTTCCACTTGATTTGTGAGATCTTCTCTAGCAAGTACTAAATATCTCATGTTCCAAATTCATGTAGGCATGGTTACTAAATCAATAACCCATCTATAGTGAATGGATAAAGGATAGGTAGGTTGAAGCCCATCTCTATGCTTTATCATAGAGTACATTTGACAAACATGACAAGACTCAACAAAATGCTCAATGTCTTTATACATGTTTTGCCACCAAAATTTCTCTTTTATTTTGGCAAAAGTTCCCCATATGTCTCTATGACCAGCCAATAGGCTTTCATGAAATTCTTGCATGACCTGTCTTTGAGTCTTTTTGTCTCCTAAGACACGAACAGGCGCCCTTCCTTTCTTTCTCGCATGCCTCCAAAGGTAACCATCTTTAAGAAAAAAACCATAAGTTTTTCTCTTAATTCTCTTGAACTCTTCATTAGTCCAATCTTCCTTCTTTGTCATAGTGCTCAAAAATTGGCCAATTTTTAGCCAATCATCTGCATAATATTCTTCTTTAAAGTGTGAACAAACCATAACAAAACATTGAACATGTTGTTTACTAGCTGTCCATTGTCCTTCTTTGGTTGATTCATCCTTCCTTGCTGATATAAAATTTGTTTTAGCAGCTGAGCCTGTTGTCTTCTGCACTAAAGCCCATGAAGTACTCCTTGTCACATTTTAATGCAGTTACTACTCCCCAAAGTTCTCTTTTAATTTGATCATACCTTCTTTGTCGTTCATTAAGAAGCTTTGCTCCAAAGTGGATTACATATCTGTTGCCTTCAAGGTCGTCTTGACCAACTGCCCATCCTATTCCAATAGGACTTGTGTCCACTGTGAGTATAATGGGCTGTCCATTAGAGTAATTAGCCCTCTTTAAGGTGGGGGCTGAAATCAGCATTTTCTTGAGTTTTCGAATAGCCTGAGTATGTTCTTTTTCCCATATAAACCTTTGGCCCTTTCTTAGCAGCTGATAAAGACTTTCAGCAACATGAGAAAAATGTGGTATCCAAATAAGGTAGAAGACACATGCACCAAGAAATCTTCTCACCTCTGAAACATTTGTACATTCTTCCTGCATTTTGCTGATAGCATCTATTTTGGATGGAGAAGGCTTTTTGCCATATGGTCCACACATATGTCCGACCACAAGGACTTCTTCGACTCCAAAAACAGATTTAACTCCTGAAAGAGTAAGATGGACTTCTTCTAATTTAGATAAGATTTGAGCACAATCATTAATATGATCAGAAACAAACTTTTGACATCCAAGATCATTGAGTTCTTCATTTTTCTCATGAATTTCACATCCTTTGATTGGAACATCATCAAGAAAAGGAAGAGTTAATTGAGGAATATAATCCCTCAATACTTTATGCATAGCATTCATCATGTGAGCTACTGAATTCGTAGCCCCTTGAGGTAGAGTACACATGCGGACTAGGCCAAGAGGCATCTTCATTGTGGTAATGTCTCGGCTTTCCAAAGCAAGATGAAATTGGTCGTAGCCTAAATATAAATCTCCCATGGAATAGATTGCCTTACCTGCAAAAGCTTTAGCAAACTCATAAACAATTGGCCCTGATCCAACATTTCTAATAGTGACTTTATTGACGGGTTGTAAATCTTGAATGAATCTTAAAGATCCATTCTTCTTAGGTACGGTAAACCATCGGTTGGAATATGAAGCTGAAGATGGCTCCAATATTCGCATTTTTATCTTTTCATTTAGAAGTTCCAATAACTTAGGCAAATGAGCCCTTGGAACCGGAATTGGTTTAAGATTCCAAGGAACATGTGGGACCGTAAAAATCACCATTGGTGCCACAATGCTTGGATCCACATAGCCAATTTCATGTGACTAAAATGAAAAGGCTTTGCCATGATTCTTTAACATCTGCATGAAGATTTTCTTTTCAGCCGGCAAGAGGAAAGAGTCTTCGCCAATTTTCAGCTTTTGTAGACTTTCTACTGTAAATTGGTGACCAATATCTTTAGGATCACGAAGGCTTGGCTGTTTGGATACCTTTTCTGCCAGTCCTTCGCTTTTAGGCGGTAGAGGAGTAGCTACCGGCTTGACCTTTTTATCAACTGTTTTATACTTTGTTTCTACTCTTACTTCATCCTTGTTTGGATGTCCAAAAGCTTCATAATCTGCAAATTCTTGAATTATGTCATACATATCCAATGTACATACCTATATGGACTAATTTTCAGCTTGATTTTTTGCATGAACGGCTGTATAAATTTCAGCCATTGTATCATTATAATTCAGCCCATAAAATAGTCCTGAAATTTCTTCATCTTTAGGTCAAACATCAATTTTCTTCAGCTCTTGTTACATATGACACAAATACTTTCTTTCAGCCCTGTTCATGGCTGAAAACTGTTTATAACAGCCCACACTATTGGCTGTAAAAACCTGCAAATCATTTTTTGGCCTTGCCTCCTTTATATGTGGAGGCAATTTTTTGTGACATGATGCACTGCCATAGCCTCCACTTATAGCAGCGCTACTCGAAAACCCTTAAATTCTCGGGCATTAGGAGGAACAGGATGATCTCTCAATCGATCCCTATTCCGGTGGTGATTAACACAGACGACGGTCAGGAATTGGACAGGTTTGTCATTATCCTTACTTCTTATCAGAGCATCAGAGCATATGATGAACCATCATGAAGAGCCTTTGTCTCTAAACGAGACTCGGAAATAAATGGTTGTCCAAGAATGATAGGATAGCTGCAGGAATCTTGAACAAAGAAATGAAATTCATCTTTTACATTACCAATAGTAACTTGTATATAAGGACATGCTGTATCAAGATTGCCAGAAGAGTTATTGGCTGCCTTCATCCGCCATCCTGGGTCCACATCAATGGGCCATCCGCCATTCTCATAAAGACTTCTTGACATAACATTAATTTCCGAACCATGGTCTATAAGGGCAATGCATGGAGTTTCTTTTTCACCGATTTTAATAACAGTTTCAGAAGTCGCCCTTGCCCAATGAGTACGGGAGTAGTGACTACTAGGAATAAAGTGAGCTTCACTTTCTTCTTGCATGTTGTGAAGAAGAGCCTCTTTCTTATGCATGGGCTGTACTTTAGATTGAGAAGTCCCCACCATAATGGCTTCTTCAATTTCTGCTTCATAAATGTCTTCATCTTTGGCTTCTATAGCTGCAATCAATTCTTTGATTGCCTCCAATGGAATCCCTTGAGTTTTCAGCTTCTCTTCATCTTGCAAATATACATAAAGTACTTGCAAAAAATCATGTACAAATTCTTCAATTTTCTCACCAACATATTGTCTTTTTCGTTTAATTACGTCAATTATTACATCATGAAATCCTCGTTTTGCAATACCGAGAATTTCACCTAATGTAAATTCAATTCGACTTCCAAGAATCCTTTCTTCTAGGATCCGTTTAAGATCCGTTCCGGTCTCTATGTCAGACTGCAACTTGTAACTAGGATGTTTGCTTTTTCTTTTTTCTTCTGTCTTCTTTTCTTGAGGGGCATCTCCCATGTCAAACTCTAGCGGTGGTGGATTTTCAGCAGCCTTCTGTTGGTCTGGTTTACTTCTTGTTATGCGTTTAGTCGGTCCTGAAGAAGAAGGACCGACAACATCTTCTTCTCTTCTTCTCTTTTCTTCTATCATGGCTTCTTGATTATTAATTTCAGCTAACCGGGCAAAAGCTGAAAATGAATCCACAGGCTCGGTCCAACCGGCTCTTCCTCGAATACATTCACTGGCAGTGGTTAAATCATCTTTAGTTGCCTTGCCTTGCTCCATGCGATCCAAGGCTGCATCCACACTTTAGATTTTGCATTAGTTTTACATGCTTTAACAATTTCATTAGTTGGCTCAATTTGCAGCCCATAGATTGCAGCATCAACAGCTGCATAGGCCATTCTCGTTGCCAAATCCTCCAATCTTTTCTTCATGCCACCATTGCTGAAGTTTGACTCAAGAGGAAGCCCGGTTTTGGTTGCATGAATTTTACCATCCTTCCAAAAGACTAATTTTTGTGCTTCAGCTTCACAGAATGCACCCCACTCCCTCTTGCCATGCTGAAGGCTATCACACCAAATACAACGTCTTTTGAAGCCTTCTCGTACAGGCCTTTGGGCAGTTGACTGACCCCTTTCTTCTACTTTTACATCAAGCCTTTCCACTTTAGAACTAATCTCCGTTAGATTAAGATGGAGATCCCGCATGCTTTTAATTAGCTCATCCATGACATCCTTTTTTGGAGATGGAATAGCAGAATTTCTTGGTTGCTCGACTAGACAGACAGGAGGTTGAGAAACTAGACTAGGCTCCTTCATAGATTCAGTTGTTGCAGGGGTTGATCCCCATCTTAGGCGCAATCGCTCTCTTTGAGCAATCATATTAACTGCTTCAGTGACATCACTCCAAGCAGTCTTCAATCCTGTCTCAGAGTTAGGGTCTTCAAGTCGATCAATTAATTTCTCCTGAAGAGAAGAATCTGCAGCCTTTAGAAATAATTCAATCTTTTGACTTTCCATACCTTGTTGGTCGTCAGGATCTAGTTGGGCAAATTTTCTTTCAAATTCACGATGAAGAGCAGTGGCGGTTAGACCCTTATTGCGCCTTTTGACCCATTCGGTGAAGACTTTCTTTGTCATAAGGCCAAAATCTTCAAGGAAAAATTCTTCTCAAAGAGCCTTCTTGAACACAGTCCATCCCGCATCTTTTTGGAAAAGACCATGAATTCAGTATTGGAGACCATGCACGGCCAGATGGGCAAAATAACGGCTCCAGGCATGTTGAGGGACTCCAAAGAAGACCATCTTGTCAGTATAAAGGCGGATAAAAGAGGATACATTTTTCCCATTAAATTGCTTGAGCTCTTGTCTAACTGCTTCTAAGGCTTTAATGGCAGCAGCATCAATCCGCTCTTCTTCTTGTCTTCGTTGTTGTTGTATTTGCAACTGCTGCTGAAATTGCAATTGTTGTTGTTGGCTTTCTTGCATTAGACGAACCAACTGTTGTAAGGCATCTTCTCCTGAACTTGATGATTCTCCCATTGGACTTCTTCTCCCGCAGCAGACCTTCATGTCGGGTTCACCACTGTCGTGTTAAGGGCTAAAGGTCTACCACCGGGGCTTTAGTGTAGAAGAGGAGTTTAGGATTCAAAGTTCAGGAAGGGGAAATAGATTGGGGTTTAATCAGATTCGGGATTTAGAAATGATTTAGGTACAGAAGAAGATTTCAAGCTTTTTCTCTATGTATTTAGCATACATGAACGGAAGAAATAAGTCTATCTTGATTACATCAAATGCCTCCAGATACATACATCATATCATAAATGACATTTTCAGATTCTCGATTCAATTATGAATATCAAATGCAAGTTCTAATGGCTTTTATTTCAAGTACATAGATGGATTTCAACCCTTTGGAACAAGTATTATGTTGATTGACTCAAATACATTCAAGATTTGGGCCAATGATATATGAAATGAATTGAAGAAGCATAGTTTTAGCTTCAGCCCTGTTTTAAAACAGAAAATTCCAGCCCATAATCAAGCTCAAAATGAGTGCATAAACTCAGGAAGTAGCTCCTCTAATTATTAATGAACAAAGTCCTGATGAAAAGAGGCCATTTCCTTCCATTACAACCACATAAATCTCTTGTTTGCTCATAAAAATGGACAATAACAGTGGGTTGCCCTATTTATGACTGGTTATTTCAGCCCATAAGAGCCCATATACCTTCAAAATCCTCACCCTTTGCTTGCCCCAAAGTCACTCAAGTACTTGGGTACAAGTCGGGCTTCATTGGACCAAGAATGAGGTAGACAAAATGAGAGAAGTCGTGCATAAGAGCACGCTGAATCCTTTTCTCTCAGATTTCCCCCTTTTATAGACTGTTTCAACATGCATTTTCGTCAGACCAAATGGGCAGAGAAGTGGAGCTCTCACCGTGTTTACATCTTCAGCTTCTGGGCCTGTTGATCTTCAGTTTGCATGCTCCAAAGCATGCACCATAGCTTCAGCTTTATCTAGTTGTGCTCAGACTGTGCAGCCCGCATTTTGCGCTGAAAAATGGGGGCTGCTCCCTGCTCAGGCCCAGGTCACTTTTTGACCTACCCTGGTCACTTCTGGTCACTTAAGTCTATTACTTTAGTGGATTTTTGGCAAATTTTGGTATTTTTCTTGAGTTCTGACCATATTTTTGCACCTGAATCAATGTGATTTATCCTGCAGACTGTCAATTACTTCCAGTTGACCAAGTTGTAGGTTCCCATAGACTTATTTTTCATCAATATACATGGTATAACTGAAAATTATATGCTAAATACAAAAGAACTTATGTAACTAAGTTGGTTATTGGATAACAAAGTCTGAATTTTGTATGAAAATTCCTCATATAACTCCCAGTGAAGTTCTTTTGTGTTCATAAGAATCCCATGATTTATATTATGAACAGTAAAATCTTTGACAATGTGCCATACTTTCCAAGAATCTACTGGCTTTTTCTTTCCGAAAAACAAATGGTGGGCTCTTGGCTACCCAAGGTGCATATGTGCAAAGTCTCATCACATTATGATAAAGTTTAGTATTTTTAGAATTATCTTATACAAAATTATGGATGGATAAATAATTGAGAAACTAACATTGCAATTACTAGCCCTTAGAGATTTCACACCACATGACTATACAAAGGCATCAGGACTAAAGTCCATAGTCTAAAATGGTAAGTTTTTATATATTTTTCCTATTGAAATTGATAATGATAGTAAAAAATCTAAATAAGGACTTAATAATATACATGGGGGATCCACCTTTTCTGGAACATGTAATATACCATGTGAGTTCATAATAAAGGGTGTTTAATTTAGTAAAATTTACAAGACTCTATTTACAAAAGGATTTTCTTAATTATAATTTGGTGCTAGGCCAAGCTACTACACTATGCTGACTAGGTATTGCACCTAAGCCATCACATTGCTTTGGTTTACTATGGCTTTTGTGGTTTCCTGTGTGGTGGTAGGTATGGAAACCATGACAGGCAATGGTGGGTGTAATGGAGCCTTCTGCTTGTCGGCCACTATAGGTCCTTAAGTTGCTTCTGCTGTTATGGAGTTGGTGTTTGCTGTATCTTCTAGACTCATCCTTACCAATGCTTCTAATCAGGAGGTTAACTTGACTAGCAATCTGAGGGCGAGAGCCTTTTGCTCATTATCCTCTCTTTTTAGCATTTCCTCCTCCTCTTTTTGCTTCCTCTTTGTGCAGTAGCAGTAGCAGCAGCAGCAGCAGCAGCAGCAGTAGAAGAGAGAGAGAGATGTTTTGTTAAAGGTGCACCTTGGGTGTGCTCGACACTTCGAGAAGGCAAGTAGTAGTAGTGGTGGTGGTGGTGGGGGGAGAGAGAGAGAGAGAGAGAGAGCAGCAGCAGCAGCAGTAGCAGCAGCAGCAGCAGCAGCAGTAGTAGTAGTAGTAGTAGTAGTAGTAGTAGAAGAGAGAGAGAGATGTTTTGTTAAAGGTGCACCTTGGGTGTGCTCGACACTTCGAGAAGGCAAGTAGTAGTAGTGGTGGTGGTGGTGGGGGGAGAGAGAGAGAGAGAGAGAGAGATTTTGTTAGAGATGCACCTTTGGTGTGTTCGATGCTTCGGGAAGGCAAGTGTTAGTAGTAGTTTTTTGAGCTATAATTTCATTTAGTTGCTTCACTTATCCTATGAGCTATTGAATTTAAAGTTGGTATGCTCAAATCATGGAGTTGCCTTATGTAACCAAGCAATCCATTTTCACACTCACATACATATTTGAGCAAGTTTGATTCACTAAGAAAAGTTGAGGTTTATTAGTCACAGGATCAATTGGGTACATTCCCCTATCAACCCAAAAGTCCATATGATTCAATCCCATCTACCTATAACCTTGTAGAACATGAGGATTAATACTAGTACACTCTATCTTTCTCAATAATGGGGCATATTCAAGCTCTATCTCAATATATAGCTTCTTTTTACATGTATTCATTTTCTTAATTGCTTATGCCCCAATTACAAATGTATGAATTGATTACATAATCTAGTTGGATGTATATTCAGTATGTGAAGATATTCTATATCAATACATTGAGATACTTATGAGAATAAGGGGTTTGATATCTTTACATTTAGAATGCAGAGCAATAGATCAATACACATATATGTTAATAGAAATAGGATTGTTGAGTCTACGAAGTTAAACTAGAGAGGCACAAATATATACACTGAGATAGATTACACTGAGAGATTAAAGAAAATAGTTGATTTGATGATTATGGAGATAGGCTAGAGGGGATGCACAAAGATGTCAATGGAAGTAGGGAGTTAGATGTCTCAAGAGGTAGACTGGAGATATACAAATAGAAACATAGAGATATCAAAAGAAAGCAAGTATCTTAGTGTGCAAGGAAGGATGGACAGACATTACAATGTACACAAAGACAAATAGATTATACACACTGATCATTGCTAAAATCATTGTAAGGAAGAGAGGTCAACATAGTTCACGATGTAAGAAAGGTTGCATGGAATAGAGAAGAAGTCACAATAAAGCTATGAGAGATTAGTGAAAGGAAGCAAAATAGCTCACACTGAAGGAATGTCCAAGAGTTTTTGGATTCTAGAAAACTCAATTTTACCTCTACAAATATTTTAAAAACCAAGAAAATTCACTAGCATGTTTTTAAAGGCCAAAATTTAGAATATAACAAATCCCAAAATATCTTTAAAGGCACTACAAAAATTTCAATTTTCTTGTTTTTGATTAAAAAGGAATGACTTCATATATCTTCTCATCACTTTGCATAGAAAAAAATAGTACCACACTCCCATAACCATTTTATTTTTTAATATAAATTTGGGTTGAAAAAGGATTCTTAAATGAAGAGAGAGCAAATCCTTTGTCGATAATGTAAAATAGAAAAAAAAAAGATTGTAAAAGTGTAAAGAGAGGAGGATTATTTTACTATTCATCTATCCACTTTTCCCTGTTTTAAGGAGGAAAGATACAGGGCTAAAAGACCCATTTTACTACCCTATTGGGAAAATTATCATATGCATGGATTTATTTTGATCTTCTTGTAATCAATTTACCATTCATATTCAATTGGATCTCATATCCATGGTGGTTGCAAAAAGAATCTGAAGTGCCTCCTATACATGTGCCAATGTTCATTTCTTGTTTACTAATTGATACTTTGTATCCCATCCTCCAATTAGATAGTCATAGTGAAGTGATCGTTGTTGTTCTCTTCCATCTCCTGTTTTAAAAGGCTAGATATAATGTTTATATGGAAAGCTTATATGATAAGGTAATTATGTCATTTGAACATTTACAGATAACAAAATCACATTTTTATACTTTCTTGATTGAATTTTAATTTCATTCAAAGACTTTAACCATTGTGGAGATACATTTTCCTATCATCTAGACACATGGTTTTGTTCTCTGCAAAACCATTCCTTAAAAGATTTATCCAAAGAGAGGAATTTGAAAAACCAATATAAAGTGACCCTCTTTGATATCCTCCCAACCTTTATAGAGCTTTGAATATCTTCAATGATCTTCAACTTGAAGCCTTAGATTGTTCTGGTATGAAGAGTATCGCTATTTGTCAATGATTTGAGATTACGTAAAGAAAGATCTTCCAACCTTCCAAATGTTAGTGCATTTAAGATAACAATATGATTTTCAAAGTGAAAACAATAATTATTGTTAATAAAAAATGATAAAGAACAACTAGGCTGTAATATACTTGTGAATGACATTATAAAGCTACTGTCATGGGCATGCCATGATCAGGTGTACATATTAACTCTTACCCATGCCATATGAATCCACACCCCATGCGAATACACCCTTAACAACACATCCTTGGGCCAACCATGGGAACTTGCCCTTGCCATATCATCATAAAATCTTCTAGAAGATATCCCATGTCATTACCTACATCATTGATGATGTCATCATGGAACTTTCTACAAGATCTTTAGCTGCCCTTCAACACCTATAAAAGGAGGGGCTCACCATAGAGCTCCTTAGTCGTCCCAATGCCATCCTTGGGAGGTCAAGGAGTTGAGAACTCCAAGTAAATTCAAGTTCCAATTCTAGTTCTTGTCTTGTCTTTCATTATACTTCTGTTGTCTTTTCACCTTGTAATCTCATAGTACAAGATCTTGTCTAGTACTATCACATATATTTTGTTCATCCCTATTCAAGGGAGATCTTGTAATTCTAATATCTTGTATCCATACCTAGGGTTGCACATTGTAGGATCCTTCATATCCTATCAAGTCCTATTATCTATACCTATGGTCTTGAGTTGTGCGAGTTTGAGTATCTTGTTAACTTATCATTGTACCTTGTGCCCCTACATGCAATTATCTCATAATTAGAATTCTTATAATATTGCATCTAGTCTAATCTCTCGAGCATAGTCTAGGTCTCCCGTAACAGTTTGGCAAGACTACTTTCTAGTCCTACTGAGCACCATGAAAGCAACCCTTGAAAGAATCGTGGTCTTCCTTCAAACCTTCAATAACAAATTCAAGACTTTAAGGAGTGACAAATGCAACTTCAAATAGAACACCCTATGCATCTAGGTCATGTGCTTCAAGAGATGCAAGACCAGATCTGAGACTTAAAAAACAATAGGAAGTGATTAGATGATTCTGTGTGTTTATAAACCCCCAATAAGAGAACTCAAGATCACCATGCTAGAGAAGTTCAATGGTGACCATTTGAAGTTCAAAGGATTCCTGCAACAAGTAAAACTCTATATCCACATGCAATTGATATCCAGACGATGCTTCCAAGGTGGGATTCATTAGGACTTTGCTTTGTGGTCAAGCTTAATCATGGTTTGCCCCAATCTTGGAAAAGATATGCCAATACTTCATAACTATGAGGTATTTCTTTGTGAGCTCACTCCCACATTTGGAGATGCAAACAATGGTCAAGTAGTAGAAATAAAAATTCACAAGCTATGACAAGATAGCCACCCTACCACTACTTATACATCTGAATTTAGGCAATTAATTTTTTACCTCAGTTGGCATGAGGAGTATCTTATCAATCAATTCAAATGGGGTCTTTGAGATGACATCAAGGACCTCATGCTCAATATGCCTGAGGCAAAAACACTCAATGATTATATCATGTAAGCCATCGAGTGTGATAATAGATCGTTCAAGAAGAAGCAAGAAAAGTGAGAAGAATTAAGGCCTTGCCAATGGAACCCAACCCCAATCACAGATCCAATCAGAGAAGAAACCAAGCCTAAAGTGATGCAGATAGATAATACCAAATTTTAGCCCTTGATCGCACAAGAAAAGAAAAGATAAAGAGGGAATCATCTATGCCTATATTGTGGAAACCCTAGACATATCACACTAAATTGACCAAATAAGAGGACAAGAATCCCAAGAGTTGTTGCAACTAACTTGGACTAGGAAAATGAGGATGTTTGGTTGTAAATGAGACCATACAACAAGACCTTGATATAAGAAAGGGTCTCTTGATCCCAACCACACCCATGGAAACTTTCCCTGTACTAGTCTAGATGATCATGCCAAGAAATACCCTTTTCCTCAAAGACCTAGTCAACTTCGGGGCCTCTACATGCTTTATTGATGATGGCTTTGTGAATAGATACCAAATTCCAATAGTCAAAAAGACCAATCTTGCAATAGTTGAATCTGTAGATAGAATAACTCTAACATGTGGAGATATTACCAAGGAATCCTGACCACCCATGGTAACTCTTGGCGATCGACCACAAATCTTGTGTATGCTTTAATGTAATATCCAGTCTCACAACTCCAATCATCCTTTGGATGCCTTGGTCAAAGAAACACAATCCAAAAATTGATTGGGTTAAGCAAAAGATTACACATCTTGAAAATCAAGAAAAATGGGTTTATCCAGGAGCCAAAGCCTTTATGTATATAACAAGGTAGAAACCGACCTACATGATATATTATATATCAACTCAAGAATCTAGTAGGGATGAGTCAGTCAAGCTACCAAGTGAGTATCAAGAATTCCAAGACGTATTTGAAAAAAATAATGCACATCTCTTGCTTGAATACAAACCATATGATCGTGCTATAAAACTCCATGAGGGGGACTCAACTACCTCTTTTGGACACATCTACATGCTATCCCAATGATGAACTAGTTGAACTATGAAAGAACATTGATGAGAACTTAGCCAAGGGGTTCATTAGACATTCAAAGTCTCCTACTAGAGCCCCAATTCTATTCATAAAGAAGAAACGTGGATCACTTTGAATGTGTGTGGATTATCAAGGACTCAATAAGATAACAATCAAGAATTAACACCTTTTATTGTTGATACCAAAGCTCTTAGAATGCCTTGAAAAAGCTAAGATCTTCACAAATATTGATCTACAAGGTTCTCATAATCTTGTATAAGAGAAGGATATGAAGGAAAGACAACCTTCCACAAAAGGTATGGTCACTTTAAGTATGTTGTTATGCCATTCGGTCTCACCAATGCTCCTACAATGTTTCAACATACAATGAATGATATCCTTAGAGAGCATCTAGATCATTTTGCAGTCATACACTTAGTTTATATCTTGATATTCTCAAAAGATCCAAAGGAGCATGAGCACCATGTAAAATTAATTTTGAAAAATCTCAAAGAAACAGAACTATACACAAAAGTTGAGAAGTGTTATTTCCATTAGAGAGAAGTGAAATTCTTAGGGTACAACGTCTCCCAGAGAGGAGTCTTCATGGACCCTAAGAAGAGTGGGACTATTCTTGATTGGTAGACATCCACATGTGTCCGCGATGTCCTATCTTTGCAAACTTCTATAGGATATTTATCACTCAAAGATAATCACACCACTCACCAAACTCATAGGAAACTCAAATTTCTCATGGACCCTCAAAGCTGATAAGGCCTTCCAAACCCTGAAGACCACTTTCACCCATTGCCCCAATTCTAGTCTGCCCAGTTATTTTTCTTAGAGATTGATGCATCAAACTATGCCTTAGGAGCCATCTTGTCCTAGCATGGAGATGATGGTCATATGCATCTAGTGACATTCCACTCAAGGAAGTTCTCCCCTCTAGAGATAAACTATGAGATCCATGACAAAGAACTCCTTGCCATTGTAAATGCCTTTGATATGTGGTGTCATAATCTAGAGGGTGGAGTCCATAAATTTATCATCTATACAGATCACAAAAATCTAGAATACTTCAAGACAACTCACATCCTCAATCAAAAACAATCCCATAGGAGTAACTTCTCATCTAGGTTTGACTTTGTCATCACCTATCGCCCACCAAGATGCCAACAATACAAATCATATGCTTTATCAATAATATCCTACGTGGCACCTAAGAAGAGTGAAGAAGCTTTTGATCAACAATGAGCAACACTACTCAAGCCAAAGCACCTACTGGCAACCATCTCCAAAGGTCACCAAGACTACGCTACCTTGATCCAGTTAATCCCTAAAGCCTTGTTGCATGATTATTTTGCTAACAATGTCAAGAGAAAAAATCAAGAGGTAAAAGGAAACGAGGCTTGTGAGTTTTAGGAAAATAATGGATTGTTATACTATAAGTATCTACTTTACATCCCTCCAATAAAGTCGAGACTCCAGGTACTCCAAGAACGCCATGACACCCACAAAACACCACAGTTTGGAATTAATAAGACCTTAGATATTATTTCAAGAGATTTTTTATGGACCCAGATGTTGAAAGAAGTTTAAGACTACATAAAGGCATGTGATAGCTGCAATAGGGTCAAGCTACTTGGTCACAAACCACATGGCCTCCTACAACTCTTACCCATTCTAGCGCAACCTTAGTCTTCTCTATCCATGGATTTCATAATAGATATTCAAAGATTAGAAAAATATGACTCTATTCTTGTTGTGGTAGATAGGTTCACAAAAATTACACATTTCATCCCTACCTCCAAGACCATCACAAGTGTGCAGCTACTGCTAGACCCTTCCTCAGATACATTGTCATATTACATGAACTCTTAGACAACATCATCAACAATCGGGGGCCCCGATTTATATCTAGTTTCTGGAAGAGGATTTGAAACCTTCTTGGATTCCAAGTTAAGTTATCCAGAGCCAATCATCCACAAACTAATGCATAAATAGAACAAGTAAATCAAGTCTCAGAACAATGTTTATACTACACCATCAAGTACCAATAGAATGATTGGTTTGAGCTCTTACTCTTTGCACAGTTTTCTTATAATAATAGTATTAAAGCATCTACCAAAAGAAAACTCCTTTCTTTCCAAACTATAGCCAACATCCAAGGATGGATGTATATCTCTCAAATCAAGTAAGGAATCTTGTCACCCAACATAAAGCTCAACTCGTAGCATATACATAGCAAGAACTCAAGCAATAAATCCAAAAGGGTTTGAATTAGTATAAGCACTATGTGGACTAGCATTGTCTCCAACATTTAGCATATCAAGTTGGTGATAAAGTATGGTTACTTAGGCATAAACTCTAGACAACAAGGCCCTCTACCAAGCTAGACCACCAGAGATTTGGGCCCTTCATTATCGTAGCCTAGATCAACCCTATTCCTTACTGACTCCAACTCCCCAACACCATAAAGATCCACCTAGTCTTTCGTGTTTCCTTGCTTGAGCCATACCATAGCTCACCACTAAGGGGGAGAGATCTAATCCCCAACCACTTATCCAAATTGAAGATTATGAAGAATTTGAGGTTCAAGCATGTCTTAAACTCGAGGATCTCCCAGGGTCGATTGGAATTCCTTGTTTACTGTAAAGGACATGACATCAATTATCGCACTTGGGAACTTGTTGAATATCTCCAAAGAGAATCTCTCAAAGTTAAAGAATTTCACAAGAGTAATTTAACAAAACTTGGACCAAACCACTAAGCCAATCCTCATAGAACTCATTGCTAGAGGAGGGGGTGATGCCACAGATATACCATGATTCAGTGTAGATATTAGTTCTTGCTCATGCCATATAAATCCATACCCCATTCGAATGCACCCTTAAAAGGACATCCTCTGATCAACCACGCAAACCCACCCTTGCCATGTCATCATAGAACTTTCTAGAAGATATGCCATGTCATCATCTACATCATTGATGATGTTATCATGGAACATTTAAGAATATATTTAGCCACCCTCCAATCACCATAGAGCTCCATAGTCTTGCCAATGCCATTCTTGGGAGCTCAAGGATTCGAGATCTCCAAGTATGTAACTTTGAGTTCTAGTTCTAATTCTCATCTAGTCATGTTATCTAGTCTAGTCTTGTCTTCCATCATACTTTTGTTGTCTTGTTACCTTGTAATCTCATAGTACAAGATCTTGTCTAGTACTATCTCATATCTTACTCATCCTCGTCAAGGGAGATCTTGTAATTCTCATATCTTGTATCCATACCTATTGTCTTGGGTTGTGGGATACTTCATATTCTATCGAGTCATGTTTTCTATACCTATAGTGTCATGCCACTATGCGGACACATTGTAAAAAAATCAGGAGTGCATAATCATCTAACTTTCTTATTAATGTAGAGAGTCAATGCGATCTGAGTCATTAGTGCTAGTGTCCATGGCATGGATTATCCAAAAATACTATATTTTTGGATAATTTAAGTCTATTTTTGATATTATTCATTGTAAAAATCCAAAAAAGTTAAAAAAGCTTCTAGATTAGGATGGCATGTAAAAAGCAATTTATTTTTTCAGCCAGTTATTGGATTTTTCATTTTAAAAAAAGCTGAGTGAAATTGTGTGTGTTGCGATCGCTGTTGACAGGCTAAAAACTGCACTTTGAACTGGCAAAGGAAGAATGAGTGATTTGGGAGATCCCTGAACAGGTGTCTTGAAGTTTTAGCCCCCTTCTCCGAAGCCCACGGAGCCATCAGATTTGGGTTTCAAGTAGGAGCTATTATTTTTTAATGCACGTTTTGTTTCTACGAAAAAACTCCAGGAGATCTAATGCCTAGAATTGTTTCCGAGTAGTGCCATACAAAAGAATTCAGGTTCTGTCAATACATATTGATTCAATTTATTGTGCTTTGTCTTTGTCATGTTTACCACTTGTGTATTCTTTTTCTTCTCTTTCATCTTCTATCTCTACTTCCTTCTATCTATGATCCCCAGTGGATACGACCTATCAACAAAAACCCCTCCAACAATGGTCCCAAGTTGTGGGATTTTCTGTATCTTATTAAGTTATCATTGTATCTTGTGCCCCTATGTGGGATTATGTGAAATCAAAATTCTTGTAACAAATATTGCATCTACTCTAGTCTCTTGAGCACATACTAGTGCTCCCATAATAGCTACCATTCCATACTTGTTGCTAGGAATATATCTAGACAAAGTTCTAAAAGTTGGTTTACAAGCTCAATGGAATAACTAAAACTAAGAGAAAAATTCATACTAATCGTAGATATTCCTTCAAATGCAATTTTTTGAACTTACAATGAAATGGAAAGTGTTGCTACATTGAAGGAATCATGTGAGGATCCTTTTTAGAGTATGCATCTTGGGTGTTTGCCACTACAAGATACATGCCTTCTACCGACATTCAAAGCGATACAAATTTTCATTAGAAAAATTTCCCCTGTCGTCGTAAGCATCGGTATAAGCATCTCTATAAAAGTGTTGCGTAAACGATTGCACAAATAGGGATGTTTTGTGACGTGGATAGCAACAGCAATAGCGATACATACAGAGAAATTAGCGATGTTTACAAGGAAAAAAAAAGTTATAGCAACATGTGCTATATAATATTCTACAAAGGAATTACATATTGGGTATGCAATGGTCGTTAAGAGGAGCAAAAAATCTACTTGAATCCACAAGACTCATAATTCATGGAATAAGTACAATACTAGTGATGAAAACTCATGACATTACATGGAACCATGGAGAGAGAGGAGAGCCAAAACAAAAATGAAATTTAATTTGTAATTATCACAAGATACAATTTTATACAAATGATGATAAGTACAACTAAGGAATAGTACATGGAAGATTCTTGCACAGATAATCATAGGACCAAAAAAGAAGAGGATGTGCGCTCCACAAATCCAAGAGTGAGCTATAGATTCTCGCCATCAGGAAGCTCATTCCAACGGAAAGGAGCATCAAATGGAATTTGCAAAATGAATAAATATACATCAATACACTATACATAATGTATTTGAAAAAACCATTGGCCACGGACAAGAAAGATGATTGACTTACTGGGCCACTGTGCGTATATAATCTATCGATGAGTGTAATGAGACTATGTATCTCTGCATATCGAGTCTCCAAGCCGATGGGATCATGGTTTGTGATGGAGTGCTACAAAGAAAACAAACAAAAAATTTTAGAAACAAGATTATTAGTACGCATGATATTGTAAATAAGAAAGTGAGAAAAACAAAAGAAAAACTTACAAAGTCCTCTAGATAAGTCATGTGGCCGCCACTCCCAAAATGATGCAAGACCCTACCTCCAATCATGCCCTCACTACTTCCCACTGCTATCGCCAACATCGTGGAGAATTTATAGTCTCCTCCTTGAGTCTTCGTCAATTATCTACATCTAGCCACTTGGGCTTTGAGGCACCACTCTTGAGTGCCTTCCATGTGTCGGATCATCTATGTGAAATGTATGCATACATACAACCTTTCTTCCACGATAGGTACTCAAAACTCCTTGTGCAAGGATGTTAGTATAAAGTCCTTGCTCCCCTCGAGTATATTCTTCCAATGGTCCAAGATGTTGTGCCTAAAAGCTTTTTTGGACAACTCTCTCATGTGAGACATCACCCTCCTCCCCTCATCATTCATGATCACAACACCTGTCATGTCATCTATGTGGTATCCATACCCCTCTGCTGAGGTACTCTAAGGTGTGCCCTCTCCCACCTACGACCACACTCCTGAGCATCACTAGGAGACCCATGTATATCTGACATACTCACAAGGGTAGTATCTTTCAGAGTAGCACCCATATGGGTACCACCTGTAGATGATTGAGAAAAACTCGGAGTCACTAGAGTAGATGTCCCCACAGAAATGACCAATCCTAGAGGTGACAAGTATCCATGCACAGACAAAAAATGATGTTAGCATAACCAATATAAAGATTTAAGTAAAGCACGATAATATAACTTTGAAAAAAATGATGCTAATTAAAATGCATATTCTCAATATTGAGTTGGTTGCAACCATTGAGGCTTGCAAGGAGGCTTTCTTGTTTTAGGTCATTTTGTGGAAAACCTTAGTATTATTGATGTGGTCCTTACACTGCATTTAGATTCTATGACTGCTATCCAATTAGCCAAGAATTCAATTTTCCATGCTAAGATGAAACACTTTGAGGTGCATTAACCACTTCATTAGAGAGGTCATTGAGGGGATAAGTCTATTGACCTTGTCAATATCTCAACAAACCAAAATCCTATAGATTTACTTATGAAATGTCTCTCAGTAGAGAATTTTTCCTTCCTTATGAAGGTGATGGGTATTGGATGAGATGACATATTTTCTCATCTTATTGTACTTATAAACATTTGTACTTTGTTACTTTTTTCTTGTTCTCTCCTCACTAGGGACACATTTACCTTTAAGTGGAATGTTGTTGGGGGTAAAGGCACCTATGATGCCTAGCCACTTGTGTATTACTACACTAACAATTCTCGCATACCTATACACTACGGGTGGTGGGTGTCAATCAACATTGCTTCATTCTTTATTCTTTCATGTTTGACTAAAGGAAAGGTCAGTCATACATTGTGATCGTTGTAGTTTCCACATCTTGTGTGTCTCTCTCTTTTGCTCTTGCTCCTTCCACAGTAGCTTGTGCCTCCACTCACATGCTTCTACTGTGAGTTCACTGTCTTTAGAAACATCCCTAAATTTATGTCACAAACTATGAGATTGTTCCTTGAGCCTCGAATGACAACTCTAAAGGTTAGGGAGTAGTTGGGAAAGCTCAATAACTATTGGAAAGGTCTTGATGAAGGTTGAAAGGGTTGGAACTAATCTAGGGAGGGATGGAATTTTGGCTTCATCTACAAGATGCACAAGAAGGTGGATTTTATAACATGCCCGCTCCTCAAATCATGGGACACGTCTTAGCAGTCCATCAAGAGATATATCTAGAAGACACCGCCCAGCACTCCCAAGGAATGACACGGGGTTTGTCAACTAGGGTCTCTCGAGTCTGCCCCACAACGGAACTTATCCAGCCGTTCCCACTAGGATCGACCTGAAATCCGGATTCCTTGACTAACTAATGATCACATCAAATAAATTCCATTGAGGAAAACTCTCGGCTAACCAAGATCACCATGCCATGGGATGGACCCAACGATCACATCCACCATGCCTCCCTCGGGGGTTTTTATAGTTATCTAATTACCAATCATATTATGTTTGACACATAAAAGCAGCTTCCTTAATTAACCCGTTAATCATAGGTTCCTTTATATAGGGCACTGACATGAAGACAAGATAAAAGAGGATCAAACACTTTCTTAACTTATCTTTCGATTAATGTTTGTCTCCTGCCTGTACAAGAAAATTAAGTGTTCCTTTCTGCCTCCGCAGAAAAATCCTTCCATCTCCCAGCAACAAAACCCGAAGGTTTATCCTACTAATATTCCGCCTTGTAAGTAGTATCAAGGCCTCGAGATCCCATCTTGAGTCACATAGAACACTTGTGTAGGGCTCGGAGGCATTGGGATTTACGGCCAGAGCCCCCACTGGCACCCAAGCGTCCTCCTACGCTAAGTAATTTCCAAGGAGAGACCTCTCGCGGTGGGTTTGGTCCACATTCCTAGTGCGGATTCATAACCCCCTTGGTTAGGGTTTGGCGGTTCGCAGGGGCTAGCTAACACCATCCTTCCTTAATTATCCCTTAAGGAAAACAACACAGCTGAAGCAACCACCTTAATAACATTTACTAGGGAAAACATCCCTTTTGTTCCCATGGCAATCAATCATCACAGACCCGGCCATGAAATCATCAACCACACCCCACTTGGATTAACATCCAAAACCACATTAACAAACAATTGAATGCACAGCCTCTTACTTCAAGGCATCGCAATCCCATTGCATGCACAACCAAAATTTAACTTGGATGTATCAAAACACTTTTACAAACTTTTCAAACAACCAAGCATAACTTGGGTCAACAATCCATCTTTAACAAGATCAACCTTCATTAAAACCATTTCAACAGTTCCAAGCAACATGCTTAGCATGAATCAACTACCCTAAAGTTCACTCTCTCCCTTGGGTTAGGGCTTTGCAAGGTCGATTTAACAAGTTCCTTCTAGATCCTTTAAATGAACTAAGTGATTTCATCTTGACCTTTATTAATCCTAGCTACCTATTTAGCATAGAAGATCAACCCAATTCCTAGAGTAGCTATCTAATATCATAGGTCACCAAGTGCTAATCCACCAAGAGTACATTAACGCGATTCCAACTTGATTAGCCATAGGTTATCCAATCTTTATCTATCGGCTAGAGTTCGGACAAGGATCTCTAAATGGAATTTCTTTTAGAGCTACTATTCTACCAATGTTTATCGTGCAATCCCATTAAGTGTGCAAGTTAACATATGTCAACATGTGCATGATCTAACTGTTACTTTAATGTACTCTATCATCCTTGCACATGAAAACCTTATCATTTCATGTGCGTCAATCCATGCAGATTCCATTCTATTTGTCCCCTTGACTCCCATGCAATCATCCCATATTTGCAAGATTTTGTGTGACAATATTTCATGTACTAGGCTAGTCAATATTTCATGTAACTCACGCACTTGACTTTTCATAATCATGCACTTAAGTATAGAAGAGAAACCATGAACAATAAGCAACAAGAATAGCGGGAGGGTTAGAGGAAACCATTTCCGAGGGGGGTGGTCAATGTCATCTTTTGATTTCCCTTCAAGTTCTCTTCTTTCTCACCTTCTTTTACTTCTCCTCTCTCTCCCTCTTCTTCTCCTTTTTCTCCTCTTTCTCTCCTCTTCCTCTTCTTCTTCTTCTTCTACTCCTTCTATCTCTTCTCTCCCTTCCTCTTCTTCTTCTTCTTCTACTCCTCTCTCTTCTCTCCCTCTCCTCTTCCTCTTCTACCTCTTCTTCTTCTTCTTCTCCTTCTCTCTTCTCACCTTCTCCTTCTCTCTTCTCTCTTCCCTTCTCTTCTTCTCTTCTCTCCCTCTCCTCTTCCTCTTCTCTTCCTCTTCTCTCTCTCCTTCTCTTCTTCTCTCCCTCTCCTCTTCCTCTTCTCCTTCTCTCTCTTCTCTCCCTCTTCTCCTTCTTCTCCTTCTTCTTCCCCTTCTCTCTCTCCCTCTTCTTCCCGTGGGCAGCAAGGCAGCGTGATCATAGGGTGGAGGGGAAACGCTGTTGTTGTCGAGGCTGGAGGGGGGGCGGCTGTCTCTAGTTTGAGAGAGGAGGGGGGCGTTGTGTAGTCCAGGGAGGGGGGGCGCTATCGTCGATGCAGGGAGGGGGAGGCTTTATAGAGGGAGGAGGTGGTATGGGGGGGAGAGGCGGCCGTCTAACGGCCCCACGTGCCACCTGGGGGGCTGCATGCTCCCCTTCCTTGATTACTCTCATTCTCTCTCTCTCTCTCCCTGCCATGCAGTTGGCAGGGGAGAGAGAGGGAGTAAATTTTTAAAAAAAAATTTGAATCTATTTTTCCTTAGAGGGGGGGTCCTCATGGGGAGGCACCAGGGGGGGGGGGGACTTTACATCCTCTCCCCCTTAGAGGAATCGAGATGTCCTCATCTCGAATGCACTTAGGGTTCATTGATGACAAGTTCTCATTGGGTTCTAGAACTTGTAGGTTAGGACCCATCACGCTTCCGCTATGCAACTTTGATGATTTAGCACAGTCCTTAGCTTAAGCAGTTTTGCTCTGATACCAACTGTAACGTGCCCGCTCCTCAAATCGTCGGACACGTCTTAGTAGTCCATCGAGAGATATATCTAGAAGACTTCGCCCGACACTCCTAAGGAACAACACAGGGTTTGCCAACTAGGGTCTCTCAAATCTGCCCCGCAACGGAACTACTGGCCGTTTCCACTAGGATCAACCTGATGTCCAGGTTCCTTGACTAACTAATGATCGCATCAAATAAATTCCATTGAGGAAAGCTCTCGGCTAATTGAGACCACCCTGCCGTAGGATGGACTCGAGAGTCACATTGACCACGCTTCCCTCGGGGGTTGTTTTAGTTATCTAATTACCTACCACATTATGTTTGACACATAAAAGTAGCTTTCTTAATTAACCTGTTAATCATAGGTTCTTTTACATAATTTAAGGCACTTACACGAAGACAAGATAAAAGAGGATCAAACACTTCCTTAACTTATCTTCAGACTAATGTTTGTCTCCCGCCCATACAGGAGAATTAAGTGCTTCTTTCTGCCTCTGTAGAAAAATCCTTCCATCTCCAAGCAACAAAACCCGAAGGTTTATCCTACCAAGATTCTGCCTTGTAACTAGTATCAGGGCCTCAAGATCCCATCTCGAGTCACGTAGAACACTTGTGTAGGGCCCAGAGACATTAGGATTTACGGCTAGAGCCCCCAGTGGCACCCAAGCATCCTCCTACGCCAAGTAATTTCCACGAAGAGACCTCTCGCGGCAGGTTCGGTCCACATTCCCGGCACGGATTCATAACCCCCTTGGTTAGGGTTTGGCGGTTTGCGGGGGGTAGCTAGCGCCATCCTTCCTTAATTATCCCTTAAGGAAAACAACCACAACTGAAGCAACTAGCTTAATAACATTTACTAGGGAAAACATCCATTTTGTTCCTATGGCAATCAATCATCACAGACCCGGCCATGAAGTCATCAACCACACCCCACTTGGGTTAACATCCAAAACCACATTAACAAAAAGTTCAATGCACAACCTCTTGCTTCAAGGCATCGCAATCCCATTGCATGCACAACCAGAATTTAACTTGGATGTATCAAAACACTTTTACAACCTTTTCAAACAACCAAGCATAACTTGGGACAACAATCCATCTTTAACAAGATCAACCTTCGTTAAAACCATTTCAACAGTTCCAAGCAACATGCTTAGCATGAATCAACTATCCTAAAGTTTGCTCTCCCCCTTGGGTTAGGGCTTCGCAAGGTCAATTTAACAAGTTCCTTCTAGATCCTTTAAATGAGCTAAATGATTTCATCTTGACCTTTATTAATCCTGGCTACCTATTTAGGGTAGAAGATCAACCCAATTCCTAGAGTAGCTATCTAATATCATAGGTCACCGAGTGCTAATCCACCAAGAGTACATTAGCGCGATTCCAACTTGATTAGCGAGGTTATCCAACCTTCATCTATCGGCTAGAGTTCGGACAAGGATCTCTAAATGAAATTCCTTTTAGAACTACTGTTCTACCAATGTTTATTCTGCAATCCCATTGAGTGTGCAAGTTAACATATGTCGACATGTGCATGATCTAACTGTTACTTTAATGTACTCTATCATCCTTGCGCATGAAAACCTTATCATTTCATGTGCATCAATCCATGCAGATTCCATTCTGTTTGTCCCCTTGACTCCCATGCAATCATCTCGTATTTGCAAGATTTCATGTGACAATATTTCATGTACTAGGCTAGTCAATATTTCATGCAAGCAACTCACGCACTTGAGTTTTTATAATCATGCACTTAAGTATAGAAGAGAAACCATGAACAATAGGCAACAAGAATAGCGGGAGGGTTAGAGGACACCATTTTTGGGGGGGGGTGGTCAATGTCATCTTTTGATTTCCCTTCAAGTTCTCTTCTTTCTCACCTTCTTCTTCTTCTCCTCTCTCTCCCTCTTCTTCTCCTTTTTCTCCTTCTCTTTCTCTCCTCTTCCTCTTCTTTTCTTCTTCTACTCCTCTCTCTTCTCTGCCTTCCTCTTCTTCTTCTTCTTATACTCCTCTATCTTCTCTCCCTCTCCTCTTCCTCTTCTACCTCTTCTTCTTCTTCTTCTCCTTCTCTCTTCTCACCTTCTCCTTCTCTCTTTTCTCTTCCCTTCTCTTCTTCTCTTCTTCTCTTCCTCTCCTCTTCCTCTTCTCTTCCTCTTCTCTCTCTTCTTCTCTTCTTCTCTCTCTCTTATCTCCCGCCTCTCCTTCTTCTTCCCATTCTCTCTCTCCCTTTTCTTCCCCTGGGCAGCAGGGTGGTGTGATCACAGGGTGGAGGGGGGAACATTGTCCCTGTCGAGGCTAGAGGGGGGGCCATTGCCTGTAGTCCAAGAGAGGAGAGGGGCAATGTGTAGTCCAGGGAGGGGGGCCCTTTCATCGATGCAAGGAGGTGGAGGCTTTATAGAGGATGGAGGTGGTATGGGGGGGGGAGAGGCAGCCATCTAACGGCCCCACCCGCCACCTGGGGGGCTGCATGCCCCCCTTCCTTCATTACTCTCACTCTCTCTCTCTCTCTCTCCCTGCCATGCAGGTAGCAGGGGGAGAGAGAGTAAATTTTTTTAAAAAAATTTTGAAATTTTTTTCCTTAGAGGGGGGTTCTCATGGGGTGGCACGGGGGGGGGGGGGGGGGGGGAGGGGGGGCAGGGTTGGGGGGGGGACTTTACAAGTTTGTATCGTGACCATGCTACTAGGCAGGTATTTCTCAAAGAGACAGACTATCTCCACTACTCCTTGCCTTGTGGTTTCAATAGAAGACGTCTTAATCTCCTTCTGTGAGATCCATTTCACTAAAGCCAACAACCTGTAGATTGCCCCACGTATTTCTGGAGTAAGGCATCCTGCAATCGCGATCGGTAGTACAAATTACCATAAATGAGAAAGCATTATAAACAATGACTACACTCCAAATAGCAAAATGTGCAGGCCACTTACAATCCATTCATAGTACAAACCTGACATATCTTATGTCAATCATGGGATTTTAGCCCTGATAATTGGTCGTCTTTAGAAAACGCAGACCTGAGAGAATGCATCATACCCATCGGAGTGCAGATACACTTGACTATTTGCTTCACAATGTGCTATTATTTAGTGGATAAAACCCAAGAAGTGCGAGGTAGCTGCAAGCAACCATCAGCACTCAACTGCGGCCAAAGTGTCTCCATCTTGCCTACCTCCTTCAAATCCATTGGTGCCCCTATAGTGTCTCTCTTTCCTGTGATGTGATCCCATAGCAAGCTACCCACATTTTTGAAAATATGCATGGGATCCAACAAGTGGTTGATCTATAAGTGGGTCCAATATGGCAACTCGTAGAAAACTGAGAACCGTCGCATTCCGTTTGGATGTGACTCGGTGTGGACCATTTTTAGCTTGTACCAGCTTTGGGCATTCATATATGTTGGAGGTCATCCAAGAAAACCTTTCCTAAGTTCATGACCCTCTGGAAAGAAAGTGACGTGTCGTTGATATACCATCTTCTTCATGGTTCATGACCTTTGGGAGTCTAACTGTGGCCTGCACAATGAACATGCATAATAACCTGAGGTAACCAGACCTGTCCCAACACCTCTATATGGTGAATACAAACTTGAACAAGCTATGATAGATATTATCAATAAGAATCGAAGCCTATTTACCTGAGCACTCTCTGAATCCTGGAAAGTCATGCATCGTCCACATGAGAATGACTCGAATATTGGCAGATCGTCGACCATCGCGCTTGCTCATATCTTTCACGGTGACCCCCTCCTTCCACAAAATCTTAAGCTCATCGACTAATGGACAAAGATACACATCCATATTTTTGACTTTGTAGCGGTCGGGGACGAGTAAGGTAAGGATGAGATATCCTTTCTTCGTAGAAAGCCATGGAGGAATATTTTAGTTGACAAGGACTATAGGCCACACACTGTAAGAAGTTGAGTGCAAACCGAATTGGTTCACGCCATCCATTGCAAGACCAAGCCAAAGATTCATTGGCTCTCACGCAAAGACTAGGAAGGTAGAGTCAATGTGGCTCCATGCACTTGAATCCACTGATATTCATTGAACTCCATCTGTGGACCTATTCTATGCATGCCACCTTGTGAATCTTGCCATGCCGGACATACAAACATGTGGTTTATGCGGGGGATAAGCAAAAAGTGTCTAAGAACTTTTTGAGGGATGGTTTGCCCTTGCAAGTCCTATCGATACCTGTGAGAACCACACTTTGGACATGTCTCCATAGTCTTGTATTCTCCTTGAAACAATATGCAATCATTGATATATGCATGTATGTTGTTGTAGTTCATGCCAAGCTTTCGTAAAACATGTCATGCATCATCATGAGACTCAGGCATGGTATTTGCAAGTAGTAATATATGATACTTCAGTAACCTGAAAAAAATCATAAAACATCTTGAAAAAGCACAAATGTTTTTAATGATAATGCCAAAAAGAAATCAATGAAGTGTACATACAAGGTACTTGATCGACTCGGTCACACTTGCATCGCTCCACCCGTATTTTACTTGCACACTTAGGAGTGCAAGAAGTGTCTTCAGGCGAGATACTCGGCACCCATCATGTAATGGTGTGGATGCTTCCTCTCTAAGCGGATCAGAAGTCTTGACATCCATGGGAATCAATGCATCAATCATTGTCTCCATCGCAGGCTCCAGGATTGTAGGTAAGTCTCGAAGGCTGTCTGTCTCCTCTGGTATTGACGATATAGATTGGGTAGTACCTTCCAAGTGGTGGATTGGCTCAAGCAATCTATCCATCGCACGCCTTGGAACTCTTCTAATTGGCCGCAAAGGGTGCACTCCTCCTTGGGACGAGACGTCACCTCCCTGGATAGAAAATTTGCCAGCCACACCTAATTTTTTTGTATATGGTATTCAATTAGCTTGCGAGTACAATGCATGATTGATATTAACTTTTCTTACCATTTGCTCAAAATCCAAGATCACCTAATCAATGATCTTAGATTGAAACTCACTAAAGCGTCGTATGTGTTCTATATACAATCGATATTTTCGTCTAATTGCCAGCTTACATTGAGAGCAAGGACATGGGACACGTTGATTAAGATAAGCCTCGCGATCTTGAACATCAAGACCTTCATTGTTTTCCATTTTGTCTACGTTACGACAAACAATTTATTTTTGTTATCATTGTTTTTTTTCTTTCTTAAATTGTTTGAGAAGGGATTTCTTCTCTTGTAACTCAGCAAAAATTAATGAATGTAAAGTCTCCACATAGCCACCCACAAATTAACGTATGTCAGAGTGTTTCTCATCTCGTGGTGTTGCATCGGACCTCGCTACCACTCTCTCTTTGGTTTTTATCCATTCATTATCTCCCCCCTTCCATCTCTCTCTCTTTTTCTCTTTCTTTATTATGTTGTATGCAGTTTATTCCCTCTCTCTCGTTCCTTCTTCCTTTTTCTCTTCCTCCCCCTCTCTCATTTCGTTTAACAAAACATATATATCTCTCTTCTTCTACTACTACTACTACTACTAAAAACTACTCCTACTACCACTACTACTATAACAATAACAAATAAGAAAACTAGACAATAATAAACAAGAAAATAAAAAAAACTATTCCTATAACAACAATAACAACAAAAAACAAGAAAACCACTACTACTACTACAACTACAACTACGACGACTACGACCACCACTACCACTACCACTACCACTATAATAAACAAGAAAAAAAGAAAAACAACAACAACTACTACTACTACTACTACTACTACTACTACTACTACTACTACTACAATAACAATAAATAAGAAAAGAAGAAAAAACTACTACTACAAAAAAAATAAACAAGAAAACTAAACAACAATAAACAAGAACATAAAAAAAACTACTATTACTACTACTAGTACTAGTACTAAAATCACGACTACGATGACTACGACCACCACAACAACTCTCTCTCTCTCTACTACTACCACTACCACTACCACTACAATAAACAAGAATAGAAGAAATGTCAATAACAACAACAACAAACAAAAACCACTACTACGACTACGACTACGACTACGACTACGACCACGACTACGACTACGACTGCTACCACAACAACAAACCACTATCACTACAATAAACAAGAAAAGAAGAAAAAACAATAACAACAACAACAACAACTACTACTACTACTACAATAACAACAAACAAGAAAAGAAGAAAAAACTACTACAACAACAACAAACAAGAAAACTAAACAACAATAAACAAGAAAAGAAAAAAAACTACTACTACAACAAACAAGAAAACTACTATTACTACTACTAGTACTACTACTACCATCACAACTATGACCACGACTACAACTACCATAATAACAACAAACTAGAAGAGAAGAAATTAAACAACAACTACTACTATCACTACCACTACCACTACTACTACTACGACTACCACAATAACAACAAACAAGAAAATAAGAAATTAAATAACAACTACCGCTACCGCTACCCTCGAGGGGTTCACTATATATATATTCTCTATATAATATGTGTTCATGGCCTATTTATAAATATCCTAATCTGTGAATTTTTCTTAAATAAAACACAACCCTTTTTTATTCAATCTATAAGTAACCCCTTTATATGACACCCTTCTGTATGTAAAAAATGTATAAAAATAGTATTTTAAAAATCCCTTCTTTTGAACTCACGTTATATATACATATATTCATGAGTGACCCCTCCAAGCTGTTACAACTACCACTACTACTACTACTACTACTACTACTACTACTACTACTACTACTACTACTACTACTACTACTACTACTACTACTACTACTACTACTACGACAACCACAAAAACAACAAACAAGATAATAAGAAATTAATCTCCAACTTCCGCTACCGCTACCACTACAACAATAAAAAATAAAAAAAGAAAAGAAGAAACAAAACAACAACAACAATAACAATAGCCTCTCTCTCCTTCTCTCTCTCCCTCCCTCTCCCTCTCTCTCTCGTTCCTTCTTTCCTTTTCTCTCTTCCTCTCCCTCTCTCATTTCCTCTCCCTCTCTCACCCTCTTCCTCTCTTTCTCTCTTTCCCTATTATGTTTAATGTTTTTTTTTCTCTTCCTCTCCCTCTCTCATTTCCTTTTCTCTCTTCCTCTCCCTCTCTCATTTCCTCTCCCTCCCTCTCTTTCTCTCTTTCTCTATTATGTTTAATGTTTTTTCCCTACCACTACCACTACCACTACTACTAAGACAACCACAAAAATAACAAACAAGATAATAAGAAATTAATCTCCAACTACCACTACCACTACCACTATCACTACCACTACCACTACCACAACAACAACAAAGAATAAAAAATAAAAGAAAAAACAAAACAACAACAACAATAACAATAGCCTCTCCCTCCTCTCTCTCCCTCCCTCTCCCTCTCCCTCTCTCTTTCCCTATTATGTTTAATGTTTTCTCCCTCTCTCTCTTGTTCGTTCTTTCCTGTTCTCTCTTTCTCTCCCTCTCTCATTTCCTCTCCCTCCCTCTCCCTCTCCCTCTCTTTCTCTCTTTCTCTATTATTTTTAATGTTTTTTTTTCTCTCTCTCTCTCTCGTTCCTTCTTTCCTTTTCTCTCTTCCTCTCCCTCTCTCATTTCCTCTCGCTCCCTCTCCCTCTCCCTCTCTTTCTCTCTTTCCCTATTATGTTTAATGTTTCCCTCTATTTCCTCTCCCTCTCTCTCCTCTCCCTCCCTCTTCCTCTCCCTCTCTCATTTCCTCTCCCTCCCTCTCTCTCTCTTTCTCTCTTTCCCTATTATGTTTAATGTTTCCCTCTCTTTCCTCTCCCTCCCTGTCTCTCATACGAGCCACCACCCTCCTCCCCTCATCATTCATGATGACGGCTCTTGTCCTATCATCTACAAGGTATCCATACCCCTCTAGGGTATGCCTAAGATGTGTCAACTCCCACGTACAACCACGCTCCTGGGCATATCTAGGAGACCCCTGTACATCTGGTGTTCCCACGGGGGTATTATCTCTCAAAGTAGCACCCATAGAGTTGCCACATGTGGACGGATGAGCAAAAGATGGAGTGACTAGAGTAGACGTCCCAACAGGTGTGACAAATCCCACAATATGTGAAGGTATCACGGGCCGATTGTCCGTAGACAGATGAGTAGAGGGCCGAGATGGCCCAGATCCCTTATGCTTCAGCCGTGGGCAGTTTGATGTATGCCATGATAGCCACTTATCCAGATATTGCTTTTGCAGTTGGTGTTGTGGCACGCTATATGGCTACACCTGGTAGGAAACATTGGGATGTCGTGAAGGGTATCATGAGGTACCTGAAGGACACAACAGATATGTGTATTTGCTATGGCAGCCACGATACAGGGGTTGTGAGGTACACTAGCTCCGATTATGCAGGACATGCAGATAGTAGGAAGTCCACTTCTGGCTATGTATTCACCTATGTTGGAGGTGATGTCTCTTAGATGTCCAGGGTTCAGAAGTGTACGGCTTTCTCTACCACTGAGGCCGAGTATGTTGCAACCACCACTGAGGCTTGCAAGGAGGCCATATGCCTAGGCCGTCTAGTTGCTGACCTTGGGATTGATGCTATAACTACACTGCATTCGGATTCTATGAGTGCCATTCAGTTGGCTAAGAATCCGGTCTTCCATGCGAAGACGAAACACATTGAGGTGAGGTATCACTTCATACGTGGTGTCGTGGAGGACAAGTCTGTTGACCTTGTCAAGATCTCCACTGACGAGAATCCTGCAGATCTGCTCACAAAAAGCCTCACTGTTGAGCACTTGGCCTTCCTCAGGAGATTGATGGGCGTTGGATGAGATGATGTCTTTCCTCATCCCTTGTACCTATGTACAGTTGTAATGTCTTTTTCTTTTCTTTTCTCTCTCACTGGGGCAGATTCGCCTTTAAGTGGAAGGTTGTTGGGATAAAGGCGCCTCTGCCGTGCCGCCCCGTGTATTACTACACTGACAGTACCCGCCACTGCACACTGCAGGCGGCGAGCGCCCGTCACGTCACTTTATTCTTTACATTCATTTTTTAGTGACTAGTAAATAAAGGAAGGCCCGGTCACACATTGTGACCGTTGGAGTTCCCATTTCTTGTCTCTCTCTTTCTTGCTCTTGCTCTCCCGCCATAGCTCGTGTGCAAGCTTCGATCCTTCTCACCTTTCAAAATTCAATATACTCCACATATAAAAGCATAAATTTTAGTATATATAATCATTTTGAAATTGCAAACAACACTTTTCTACATGTGAGTAGTCTTTTCCTGCCATATCACATTTGAATATGCATGATTTATTCATTTGCACATGGGTGGGAGAGCTCATGGCATGGCATACCTCTCATTGGTCAACTAATGGGAATTGGATAATTTCTAAAGATGCATGTACGTGGAAGCATATTGCAGAAATTAGCCAATCTTTAAGGAAGAACCAAGAAATGTCACTTTCTGATTGGGTATGGATATGGTGTAAATTCATTTGAAATCTTAAACATATTTGATAATGTATGACTCAAGGTATTAGGGAATTATACTATCCCACCCTCCATAGCAATAAAGGGAGGGAATATTGAATATTACACTATCTTTTTTCATTTTTAGGGAAGCATAAAGCAAAGAATATGGATGTGTACCTACAGTTCTTGATTGTAGGAGCAAGGTAAACTTTGGAGAGGTATTGACATGAATGAGAAATCCCCACCTCCATCATTATAGCAATTTATATGAAAGATATGTTGATATGGACAACTTATGACTTTCCAACACATGGCAATTTTTCAAGTAAGAGGCTCATAGAGTGGTTTGTATGTAAATTTTCAAGTAAGAGGCTCAAAGTGGTTTGTGTATAAGTAGTTGTGTTTAAGTTTTTTTAAATAAGAATTTCTATGACCATGTGGTTTAGATCTCTCTATAGTGGACTTCCATTCATGTCCAATTTCCAGTCCATCTTTAGTTTCTTCACAATCAAATAGCTTGAAAAAGAGCATTTATGGGAACCCTCATCAATTTCTCCATCTTGGTCATCCTAAATATAAGAGGTCATGGAATGGGGTTCCAACATAATCATGATCCACTTAGTTTAATATATGCCCTCTTCACCATTTAGACTTTCAATCCCTACTATGGATTAGGATCTCCATACTTGCAATTAGGTCTTTTGGTAGTGAGGCTTTCTCATCCGGGAGATCGTGAGTAGGGGATAGAGCTCAAGAAATAGATAGTTTAGTTGAGACAGTGTGGATGTTGCACATGAACCTTAGAGCTTGAGCTTTGAATATGCTAAATAGGATCTATAGCGTTGTTTATGGGGCGAGGCATTTTCTGTTGACGAGGCAAGTGAGAAAAACATATCTATCCATATCTGATATCTGAGTATATGAATGTGAAGCTAGGCTTCCGTAGCTTTAACCGACCTAGAAGGATCATAACCAATGTTAATATAACCAGGGTGCCCGACTTTGTGTTCATGTTTCTATTTTTGTTGGGAACGAGTAGGAAGATCATCTACCCGTACGCAGATTCATACTAGCGTGGAGACAATTCTGGCATTAGCGACCTTGAGAGGTTATTGCCGATCGGATCATTCGCGGTCGACGATGGCGGGGATGTGGGTGGCGCTGTTCGCGACGATGATGTCGTGCTGCTTCGCGCGGAGTACAGACATCCCACCACCCAAGCATACGGTCATTACGCTCAAGGTGGGAACGTGATCGTGACCAATCTTTAATGACTGGATCGCTCGGTTTATCAGTATTCGCATTCTTTGCAAAATAGGACCGCTAATTACCACTCTTCCCGTCACTAGTTGGTTAGTAGTTAACTGGTCACATTGTTTTGCAAAATAACGCCATTCCACCCTTAATCACTTCGTAAACATGACTGCTAGAGTCCAGCTGGGCATAGCATTGATTGTGTCTTGCGAGAGAAGCAGCCTGCGTTCGACCATCCTCTCCTCCAAAACCACACTTTCCAGGTACATGCAGGACACTCTGGAACTACAATATGCAGTATACCTAACGATAATAATGCTTTAATGTAGTTCGCATTTGCCCTTAAAATCACCTCATACAAATAATTTTTAATTGGTCATTCTATTCAGGAATTCCCAACCTCCTTTCCCATAGCTACTATTATCGATCAACCCCTATCAAAACCATCTACGTTTGAAAATCTTCGAGACTTTAATTATCTACAAGCTGGTGCCAATTCCACACTGTGCCCTTCGGGCACGGTGCCTATAGCTAGAATCCCTTTTGTAAAATCTATCCACATGAAGAGAAAGCATGACGAACTACTTACTCAAAGCAAGGAATCCCCTGATCAGACACATGAGGTAACTATATTTACTGTGATTTCCTTTTTGGAATGATATTTCAAAATCTATTTCCTGACTAACATAAGGAGCACCTAAGTTATGAAAACACAAGGTATAATTGTTTTATAGTCCTTTTTAAATACATTGCGTGTGTGTGTGTGGGAGTTAAGGGGGAGAGAGAGACACACAAAGACATAGGGGAGAGAGAGAGAGAGAGAGATACGTATAGAGAGAGAGAGAGAGAACTTTATATCTAGGTAACACAAACTCTTGATATTTAATGAAAGGAGGGGACCTAGAGATACATAGAATAGTATATATTTAGAAAACATAATATGTCATTGATTTTTTAACACAAAGAGCACGTGAGCAATAAGCATGATATTGGAAAGCAAGGCCTAATTGAAAACAAAGGGGTTTATGGTAATATGATAGCAAGTACACAAGGAGAGAGAGAGAGAGAGAGAGAGAGAGAGAGAGTCTGTCTGCTTGTGCATGTTATATTCAAGTAATATAGGGTGTTGATAGCCTAACAAGAATTCTTTTGTTTACTAGTATGCTGTTGTGAGCAATTACTTTACAGGAGACAATGAGGGCTATGGGGTGACAGTTATTCTTAGTGTTTGGAAGCCATATGTCAGACCTGAGTCACATGAATTCAGTTTGGCACAAGTATGGCTTGTGAATTCAGACAGGCGTTATCCTTCCAGCACAGAGACTATCGAAGTTGGATGGATGGTAATGCTAATCTAACAACTTTCATATATTATTCTTGTTACTCCTTACTCTTTGCACGTAAACCATTGTGAGACTTTGATCCTTGTCATCACCTAGGTTTATCCACAATACTATGGCAGCAAAAAACCGCACCTCTTCATATATTGGACGGTACGTCGTTGCCCACACAGACTAATATACAAGTTGTTTGAAAGCTCCATGCGGTGGTATTTAGATTCCTCTTTAGGTCTCTCTAATCAATCTACTTGCTTAGATAAGTTAAGGCTTTAGATTCCTGTTCAGGTTTATCTAATCGATCTACTTGCTTTGATATGTTAAGGCTGATAGTTATACGAGCACGGGATGTTACAATCTGGTCTGTCCGGGATTTGTATTAATTTCTCAAAAGGTTATCCCCGGGGAACCATTCACCAGTCATTCAACCGTTTGGGGTCGAGAGTATAACATCAATCCTCTTCAAGTTTGGAAGGTTGATTTCAATCTCTCATTTCTGTCAATAATATCACTCCAGGCTTACATATATTAGCTGAATAACGTAAGAGATTAGGTCAAGTCACTAATTATTTGGACAAGGCAGCTCTGGGATTATTGTTGCAGTGTCGGCGCTACTACTGATGATAATGATGACTGATGCAGGACGTTCAATCAGGAAACTGGTGGCTACGTGTTGGTCCTGAGGTGGTGGGGTATTGGCCAGGGACATTATTCCAGAGGCTTTCCAGATCGGCAAATTACATAGATATAGGCGGCGAGGTCATAAACACAAGGGTCAATGGTATGCACACCAGTACTCAAATGGGAAGCGGCCGCTTCCCATCCAAAGGTCTCAGGAAGTCGGCTTTTGCTCGAAACATAGCAATAGCAAATAGCACAGGTCATATGAATCTTGTCAATGCATTCAACGCAAAGGTTACCCAGCCCAACTGCTATGATCTCAAAGGCCAATCTGACTCCACGGGGCAGAATATATTGTTTGGCGGTCCTGGACGAAGTAACAGATGCCCATGAAATTATCAGTCTACATCATATATTCAGATTCAAAAGAATCTCTCTCTTTTTATTATCTTCGTGTACATTTTGTCATACAATTTTCTATAAGGTGCTCTTTGATTACCCTCTTTTATATTTATATATTCTTTGCCTACCCTACATCTTGTAGGACTTTAGTATTGATGCAAATAGATTTTACATTATGATATCAAAGAAGGGGAACCAAGGGTTTGAGCTCATGCACCTATTAAACTCAGTCCACACCTTTCAAACAAGTTGAGTTGCAACACAATTGGCGTTCGCGAGCACTTCAATTTTGCTATAGTCCTTCATCGTACAATGGCAAAGATTATTCTAAAATTGAAGAGAACACAAATCGCAAGAGATAAAAGAAATAGAGAAAGCATGGATAACACAAGATTGGATCCAATCTCTCTGGATGAATGGGTAACAATATGCTTGTACCCGATCTTCTATCGTGCAAGCATTCTTTATTTCTTCCCTCTATTGGAATTTGTGTTCTCTTCAACTTTTAATGAATCACTGTTGTCGTATGATGAAGGATTGTAAGAAAATCTTTCTAGACCTTTAACATTATTCTACTACCACTAAATTATTAAACTTAGTGCCATTCTCAAAAGAACATGTTACTTTTCTAGATGAATTTATTTGATTGTAAAACTATAGCTTCCATGTCATTTCTTTTTCATGTAGCACCCTCAACTCCATGTAAATTTATTATTGGTATGACCTAGAGATAAAAGTAGTAGGAATTAATATATCCAAAGTTGATTCAACTTTAAGAAATAAACTATATTATAATAAGAATATGCCTCAATACATGAAAAATAGTATAATTATACATCTAATATCAATTAGTCTAACTTATAAGTTAAAACTTCTCCTTGTTATCAACAAAATTTGATTTTTTGCATTTTTGGTTACATTTGAGTTTTGAAATAAAAGGTTTGCTCATTGGCTTTTGATCATTTGATGATATAATCTAGAATTTATGTTATGCTTCTTAGTGTGTATGCTCTAGTTACTATTGATATGTCATACACACACATACACACATATAGAGACATGCATAGTTATACATGCACGCATGCACATGCATGTGTGTGTGCACAAACACACACATGCAAGATCATGCATTGTTGTGCATCCTTAGGTAAACCATTACTATGAAGTTATGTTTGCTATCGAAATATCAAAGTTTATTATATGAACTGTGTAAAATAAAGTTATGTATTTGATAGACCAATCTTTCAAATTGGGACTTCAACAAGTTATTTTTCATTGTCCTAATATTAAAATATGTGCTTCATATCCAACTAGGTTGGAAAGAAAAGGTTGGCTCTTGTCCTCTTCTTTTATTGAATAGAAAGAATAATACAATACCTATTTTTTTCTATTGAAAGGACCTTATGAAGGTAGATATGTCTACTTCATAATGAGAACTACAATATTTAGTCGATTACATGTGTAATAAACTTTTGAACATGTGAGTCTGAAAGAATTTTGTTAAAAGAGTAATACAAGAATTAGAACGATTGAAGAAACAATATACAATCTATATTAAAAAATTTGAGTCCTTTAGAATAATCACATTGCATAAGGTTTAGTAGCAAGTAGCACACTCTATAGGGTCCCTCTCTTCACACCTAGATATATACAAGTCCAAGTTCAGGATTATTTCCACATACCTTCCTTTTAGAGAGAGAAAGGTGGGATGACCTATTGGAACTAGGCCAGTCATTAGAGGAGATTTGAGGTAACTCTTTGGCCCTATAAGAAATTTAGGAGAGAAAGAGTGCAATGCAATTTATTAAAAAATTATTGAAAAACTATTTAATAGAAAACATTATTCAAAAAATAAATTGCCATCTCGAGAGTCCTTTTATACATTGGTACTTTCATTGTCTATCATTCATTGACAATGAATCTCAAAGGCATTGCATTCACTTGTCACCTTTAATGCTTCAATGCTTTCCTTTAAGAGACAAAGACAAAGGGATTAGTACACTTCAACATGCAATCAAAGAAAGACATTTGGTGGTTGGGAGCATTTCAAGTTGACAGAAGATTTTGACGTGCTGCACTAGGCGTTTCAAGGAACTTCTATACTTGAGGTGATCAGTGCTCAACAAGTAGGGGAGAAAGTAAGTGTTGAAGGCTTTGGACAATATAAAGTGGAGTAACACTTGGCCACAGATTTTAAGATATTGAAGTGCATGTATAATATACCAAGAGTTGCAACTTCTAAGAGTCCTTACACTTACTATATGGTTATGGCCAAGGAGGAAAATGCTACTGATTGGAATAAGACGCTTGATAGACACATTAAAGATCTGAAATTTCAAGAAGTTGTAGCTATACCATTATCAAACATCCACTTGTGCACATTGCATATTGTGTGTAGAATAATAAAGAAAATTGTGCACCTCTACATTGGATTCACATGGAAACTACAACCCTAGTAGACCAAGGATGATGCTACATTGCTATTGAGAAGGTTTTGTCATGTATTTATCTCCACAAGGATAATGTTATGACCCTCAGAGATCCCCTGAGATCCAAAAATGGGAATAGTATTCCTAGAAAACCATTAATAGGTTTGGTGAATGCCATAAGGTTTTTGGGCTTCCATGGCAACCCTTCAAAAAGCAACTCCATGATAGGTTCCGCTCCCATTCATTATATTAGTCAATGAAAAGTAGTATACAACATAGTTAAACACCATGGGGTTGATGAAAGGGCAAGAAGCAAGAAGGCCCAAGTCTAGGAGGCACTCGACAAAGTATTCACGTATTGTGATAAAACATCTTGGTCCATGGAGGATCTCCCAAGCTTCTAGAAGAGTCACGGTTCCTAGTTTATGCAATAGTATGGGAATTTGCCAATTTGGTCCAATCAAAGAATGGAGAAGTCCCATTACTAAAGTAGGGATCAAGTTTTTCAGACATAAAACACATGGTAGTGGTGCATAAAAAACAAATACCCTACTCAAAGTTTTTGAGTGGTTTTAGAGAGTAATTTGGCATAAAACGAGAGTAGAAGAAGCAAAAAGGACTTGCCAAAACTCATACGTTGTCAAAGGGTTTTCTGTTCATGGCATAAAACATGGAGTTCTTATGTTCGCAGAAGAACTTCATTAGGATTCACATGAGAAACTTTCATACATAATCCACTCATTATTCCCCTACATTTGTCTTAGATGCCATTTAATCTCATAAGTTCCTTTGTAACTTGACATGCAATTTTTAGTTTGTATCATGTAAATTGACAAAAATTAAGTCTATGAGGACCTTTAACTTGATCAACAGGTGGAAATTGATAGTTTACAGGTTATGTCATATTGGTCCATGAGGTGTATTTGCTTGAAAATCAAGAAGAGTGCCCAAAGTCCATTTGGTTTGTACGGGACATGAAGTAATGGTTGTAAGAGACTTGTGTGACTTGCAAGTGACCTATATGGTCCACTTTTTGTGCGGAAGCAGGAGAGGAGTGCAGCCTGCATTTTTCGGCGCATTTTTCAGGCATGCACACCTGTGGCAGATGGAGGGAGAGCTGAAGACTATGGTGCATGCTCCAAAGCATGCAAACACAGACCAAACTGAAGATAGAGACGAGATATAAACAAGAAGGTGAGAGTCCTTTTTTCCCATCCATTTGGAATCACGAAAATGAGTGGTATCACAGTCCATAAAAGGGAAAAACAGAGATAAAGTATTCAGCCTACTCTTATGAACATCTTCTTCCATTCTCTTACCGTATTCATGGACCATTGAAGCCCTTCTTGTGCCCAAGTACTTGAGTGACTTTGGGGCAAGTAAAGCGGAGATCTGGAGGTGTATGGGACTGATTTGGATTGCTAAAACCTATCATAAATAGGGCAGCCCACTGTTCTTGTCTTCTTGAAGGGAAACCAAGTGATCTATGTGGTTGCAAGTGCTGGTATTGACCTCTAAACATCAGGGCTTCATTTGAAAGTGAATAGAGAAGCATATTCTTGAGTTTATGTATGTTTTGAGGGCTTGTTTATGGGCTGGAAATTACTGTTATAAAATAGGGCTAGAGTGAATTAAAAGCTTTGTCAGTGCATTTCAAGAGCTTTTGGTTTTATGTCTTGGAAGTAGAGGAATCTACCACTCAAATACTTGTATCTTGGAGTTGTTGTCCATTGGCATTTATGAAATTGTATCCGTTTGGGCTTGCATTTGAAATATGTATTTGGATTAAATCTGAGATAAAATCTCTACATGTAATGGTCTATTAACCTCACAAGCATTTGATGTAATTGAGTCAAAGTCTTTGATGCTTTTCATGTATGCTAAGTATATGATAAATATTGAGGTCTTCTTCTCTAACTGAATCATCTCTAAGACCCAAGACTTATCAAACCCCGATCTTTTCTCTCTCTCCTTACCTTGAATCTCTCACTCCTCTTCTGCTCTAAACCCCGGTGGTAGACCTTCGAACCCCCCACACGATGACAACATAGCCCTTGTATTATAAACGGTGAAACAAAAGAGACAACATGCTTGCAATAATTCATGTGCAAATGTGAAGTTTTTACATTACTCGCTCTCTAGGGAGAGACAAGGCTAGAAACAGAGCTCAAAGAGTTGATAATATAAGCTTTTATTTTCTTTTTACATGTTTTCAAAGAGAATGGTTTCATCTTCTATGCCAACTGATGTCAGGAGGCATATTCCACAGTGGATTCTATGAGGTTTTGCAGTGAATTCAGTAAAATTTTATTTATTGCCGGGGCTCATACACAAGGTGGATTCCTTGTGCGAAAAGTCGATGGGGACGCCTATCCTTTTTGGGCATCTTGTTAATTTAATGTGCAAGTGGGTGATTCCATAGCATGTGATTCCGCAAAATACATATTTAAATTAATGGATATTTATGAGTTTAGAGTGTGCACTCGTAATAAATTAATGTTAGGATTGAGTTCTAACCAATTTATTTATTTTGTAGCTATGACTGCTAGGTATTCACTTTTGTCGGTTTAATTTTATTATTTTCTAACAATTGTGAATGATTTAGTTGATGTGTAGAGCAGGCAAAGGTGGCGTTGGGAAGCATTGGGCGATAGCGTGTATTCAAATTATTATCATTTTTTGTGGGTGCGTATCTTAAGTGTAGCACCAGTATTTATTTTGATGCGCTTATTTATTGAAGCGCTTGACATTTATTTATTATTTTTGTATGCGCATGGACATACGATTTAAATATTTGTATTAGATATTAATTTTAGGTACCGCTCGACTCCTTGGCCGCCCAATAGCTTTAACTCTTTAGTGGGACAAAAGCAAACACAAAAGCTAAAGCGTGTTAATTGTAAATTGGGTTATTTTTTGAGCTTGGAGATGAATAATATATCAAATACATGCTTTGTGGAGCACTCACACAAGGCATGGGGGGAGATTGTACCCAATTAGTCTCTTGCTTCATGTCGTGCAAGCTTTCTCTCTTGTTTTTTGTACAAAAGTAGAGTTTTTTTGTTCTTGGGGACCTTCCAGCGCTCACTACGTGCGCATAGAGCATCCGATCTGTGCACGAGTGGTATCAAAGCGAAGCTGAGATCAAGAGCTTCCAATCGCTTACCATCTCGCACGAAGTCAAAGCTCGTGGAACGAATGGGCTCTACAGTCAGCCTCACAATATTTCGTCAATATGAGCGCGTTCCTGGTGGTGAAGAATCCCCTGGTGCGATATTGGATCGCGAAGGACCAGTCTCTGCTGACGAAGGATCACCCGGCAAGTTTTTTTGGAAGACATTTTTTTCTTTACGAAAGCAAACACAAAAGCTTAAAGCTATAATTACAAAAGCAAACACAAAAGCTTAAAGCGTGTTAATTGTAATAATAGCTTTAAGCTTTACAAAGCTTAAGCTTTGCTTAAGCTCTTCAGAATTTGACGATTTGCAAAAATCTGAGATAAAATCTTTACATGTAATGGTCTATTAACCTCACAAGCATTTGATGTAATTGAGTCAAAGTCTTTGATGCTTTTCATGTATGCTAAGTATATGATAAATCTTGAGGTCTTCTTCTCTAACTGAATCATCTCTAAAACCCAAGACTTATCAAACCCCATTCTTTTCTCTCTCTCCTTACCTTGAATCTCTCACTCCTCTTCTGCTCTAAACCCCGGTGGTAGACCTTCGAACCCCCCACACGATGACAACATAGCCCTTGTATTATAAATGGTGAAACAAAAGAGACAACATGCTTGCAATAATTCATGTGCAAATGTGAAGTTTTTACATTACTCGCTCTCTAGGGAGAGACAAGGCTAGAAACAGAGCTCAAAGAGTTGATAATATAAGCTTTTATTTTCTTTTTACATGTTTTCAAAGAGAATGGTTTCATCTTCTATGCCAACTGATGTCAGGAGGCATATTCCACAGTGGATTCTATGAGGTTTTGCAGTGAATTCAGTAAAATTTTATTTATTGCCGGGGCTCATACACAAGGTGGATTCCTTGTGCGAAAAGTCGATGGGGACGCCTATCCTTTTTGGGCATCTTGTTAATTTAATGTGCAAGTGGGTGATTCCATAGCATGTGATTCCGCAAAATACATATTTAAATTAATAGATATTTATGAGTTTAGGGTGTGCACTCGTAATAAATTAATGTTAGGATTGAGTTCTAACCAATTTATTTATTTTGTAGCTATGACTGCTAGGTATTCACTTTTGTCGGTTTAATTTTATTATTTTCTAACAATTGTGAATGATTTAGTTGATGTGTAGAGCAAGCAAAGGTGGCGTTGGGAAGCATTGGGCGATAGCATGTATTCAAATTATTATCATTTTTTGTGGGTGCGCATCTTAAGTGTGGCACCAGTATTTATTTTGATGCGCTTATTTATTGAAGCGCTTGACATTTATTTATTATTTTTGTATGCGCATGGACGTACGATTTAAATATTTGTATTAGATATTAATTTTAGGTACCGCCCGACTCCTTGGGCGCCCAATAGCTTTAATTCTTTAGTGGGACAAAAGCAAACACAAAAGCTAAAGCGTGTTAATTGTAAATTGGGTTATTTTTTGAGCTTGGAGATGAATAATATATCAAATACATGCTTTGTGGAGCACTCACACAAGGCATGGGGGGAGATTGTACCCAATTAGTCTCTTGCTTCATGTCGTGCAAGCTTTCTCTCTTGTTTTTTGTACAAAAGTAGAGTTCTTTTGTTGTTGGGGACCTTCTAGCGCTCACTACGTGCGCATACAGCATCCGATCTGTGCACGAGTGGTATCAAAGCGAAGCTGAGATCGAGATCTTCCAATCGCTTACCATCTCACACGAAGTCAAAGCTCGTGGAACGAACGGGCTCTACAGTCGGCCTCGCGATATTTCGTCAATATGAGCGTGTTCCTGGTGGTGAAGAATCCCCTACTGCGATATTGAATCGCGAAGGACCAGTCTTTGCTGACGAAGGACCACCCGGCAAGTTTTTTTGGAAGACGTTTTTTTCTTTACAAAAGCAAACACAAAAGCTTAAAGCTATTATTACAAAAGCAAACACAAAAGCTTAAAGCGTGTTAATTGTAATAATAGCTTTAAGCTTTACAAAGCTTAAGCTTTGCTTAAGCTCTTCAGAATTTGATGATTTGCTGCCTGAGGATGTACTCGATGATGACGCCGTCGATGAAAAGCTGCCACCATCCTGGTCGTCATCAAAACATTTAGTCAAGCTTTTTAATTAAATCTTAAGTGTCTTTTAAGTCTTACTAAGTCTTAAAATCCAATTATTAATCTCTTCCATAGCCTGTGTTCTTACGGAAGTACACTCGAACTGGTTCTATAACTCCATGTAAGCCCTTATTCATGCTTGCATTCTGACAGAGCCAGATTCCAGCAAATAGTTTACAACACACAGTCTATACGCAATATTATCTTCTTGGAAGACGACCGTGATATCAAATTTTGCATCCGCAAAGGAGAGATACTACAAAAAGCCATAAAAGAAAAAAAGAAGAAGAGAAACAAGCCTTGTAAGCCCGACTTTGAGCTATGCTCATCCCACTAACGAGATTTCGAGTGTATGAGGTCTTTTGGAATTTTGCAGGATGTCCGATCAAACCACGGAAGATTTTATTGCTGAAGGTGACCTACCCGAACCAACGATGAAGCAAAAATTGGATTTGATTATGATGCAGCTTCAAGAGGGATCAAGAGCACGTCAAACCTTGCAAGCTCAATTGGCCAATGTGCAACGATCTACTGCCGACCAAGATGGACTGCAATCTGAAGATCTTATACGTACGATCGATGCAACACTTGAAGCGCAATCTATTAAAAAAGAAACAAAGATAAGTAAAAGAAATTTGAAATTTCATACTTTAAATGGGTCATGCGATGGAAATATTGTACTTGCTTTTATCAGTCAATTTGATGACTATTTCCATGAAAAACAGTATGCTGAGAAAGACAAAATTAAGTGTGTCACTAATCATCTAGTTGACCGAGCATCCCTATGGTGGACTATTGTCTGCAAGAGCATTGATTGTCCTACTACTTGGGAGACTTTCCAAAAGAAATTCTTGCAGAATTTCCTTCCACCCCAATTCCATGAAAAAGCAATCAAACAATGGGATCTTCTGCAACAAAGGGATCATGAGCCTATTTCACAGTATACCGAACATTTTTGGAATGCTTTATTGCAACTACCAATGCTTGAAGATGTACCTGAGTCAACCCATAAACACAAGTTTATGTCTGGCTTACTTGGACATTTTTATGCAGAGGTCAACATGTTCACGCCAACCACTCTCGAAGATGCAATTTCCTTGGCCCATGACACTGAAGAAAAAATTCGAGGACGAGAGAAGCAACCACAACAATTTCAAACTAATGGTAACTTTGGTTCAAAACAATTCAATTCAAATTTTCGCAGATTCAATCAAACTCGTTTCCTTCCATCTTCATTTCGTAAATCTTGGACACGACCACCTACTTTACCATCAAATACAAATCCAAACTCTAAGCCATCTCTTCAACCAAATCCCAACATTCCTAAACTTCTTGCTATTACCAATAATGTATCTAAAGCCAAACCCATAGTCTGTTACAAATGTCATCAACCTGGACATCTAGCGATGAATTGTCAATCCAAAAAGCCAACTGTTCATATCAATTATTTGGGAGCAACAGAACATGAAGAATATGAAGAAATGCCGGATTTCACAGAAGATGATGATGACATTGATACTACTTCAGATACTTTACCAAGTATGCCAAATTTCCATTCTTTATTAACGATGAAATGTCTTGTGCATGGTAAAGAAAAGACTGTTTTACATGATGATGGGAGCACACACGACTTTATTTCTGCAAAATTGGTCAAAGAATTGAATTAACATACTATTTCTACACATTATTGCATTAAGGCGCATTCTTAGGCACTAGATACAGTGGAACACAAGAAGTGCATGACTTAGAAATTAAAATTGGTGATTATATTGAACGTAGAAATTTCTTAGTTGTGCCTTTGCAGTCTAGTGACATTATCTTAGAAATGCCTTGGCATCATCAGTACAATCATGATATAGATTATTCCACTCATTCAATAAAAATTCATTCTAATGGGAAATAAATCACATTGCATGGTATGCACACTTTTGATAATTTTCCATTGCTTAGTCATACTCAGGCTAAACATGCATTACGGAAATGTAGCAAATCCTATTTAATATGGGTGAATGAAATTGAGGCTAAAGAAAATCAAATGCATCCTAGGCATGCACAAATTCTTTCACAATTTCAAGATTATTTTACCGTTGACTTACCACCTGGCTTACCACCTGTATATTTGGAAGACCACAAGATAGACCTAATTCCTGGATCACAACCACCATGTAAAGCACCATATAGACATAACCAAATTGAACAGAAAGAAATTCAAGCCCAAATTGAAGAATTGTTAACCCAAGGACTCATTAGATGGTGCGCAGATCGGTCGCAGAATGCTCACATAGTGAATCCCGAAAGGTCCCCAAGAACAATGAACTCTACCTTTTTGCACACAAAACAATGTAAAAGCATGAACGACAAGAAGCAAGAGACCAATTGGATTCAATCTCCCCCATGCCTTGTGTGAGCACTTCACAAAGCATGTATTTTTATGTATATTTCCATCTTCATGCTCAATAATAGCCCAATTTACAAAAATATGACAAGCTTTTAGCTTTTGAGTTTGCTTTCTACAAAAATAGGAAATAAAGCTAATGGACAGTGCCCATAGAGTCTGGCATGCCCAATCTCAATGTCCAAATAGAAATAACATATCCGTGCGCATAGGCGCATACAAAATAATAATAAATAATCGATGTCTCAATAGACATAACAAAATATAGGCGTGGCGCCTATCAAAATATAATCCAAAGGTCGAATACTCGCTAGACTCCAATGCTTTCCTCCGCCACTGCTGCTATCTCTACACATCAACTGAAGCATTCACAATCGTTAGTAAAATAATACAATTAAACCGACAAAAGTGAATACCTAGCAGTCTTCAGCTACATAAATAAATCAACTAGTTAGAAATAAATCCTAACCTTAATTTATTACGAGTGCGCACTCTAAACTCATAAATGTTTATTAATTTAATATGCATTTTGCGGAATCACCCGCTATGGAATCACCCATGTACACACTAAATTAATGAAACGCCCGAAAAGGACAGGCGTCCCCATCAACTTCTTGCACAAAGAATCCTCTTTGTGTATGAGCCCCAGTCATCTAAGTTTACGGAATCCACCGTAAAACCTCACGGAATCCACCATGGAATATGCCTCCTGGCATCATACCCCCGAGGTGGGATAGCAATTGACCTCAATTGCTATTAGCTCAATGTGGAGCTAATAGAGTGGGGAAAGCATTTAAGTCTCTAGTGTGCATCCATTGTGCTTCCTCTACAGGATGGTTCTTAAATTTTACTAGATATCTAGAATACCTTCGGCCAGTTCTAGTGGTCATGTAGTCAGTGTCTATGATGGCTTCTGGTTCAAGTATTTCAGTCTCTTCCTCTAATAAAGGTGGGTTTTCATAAACAGGGTGGATAGGTAATTGGCCTCTAAATGGTCTCAATAAACTAATGTGAAATGTATTATGAATTTTCCAATGAGATGGTAATTCTAACTTGAATGCATTATCATTAATCTTATGAATGATTCTAAATGGTCCATAAAATCTAGGAGCTAATTTAACAACTGGATGTCTATCTACACTTTGCAGTCTACGCTTTTCTATTCTCAGCCAAACATAATCATCAACTTTGAAATTCATAGCTTGTCTTTTCTTGTTGGCTTGTTTGGTATATGATTGTTGGGCTTTAGCAATCATATCCTTAACCTCATCAAAAATACTGTTATGCATAGTAGCAATATCATCAGCACTCTGAATTCTATTAGACAAAGATGCAACAGGTGTAGATAATCTATATCCATAAATGACTTCAAAAGGTGCTTTCTTTGTAGATGTGTGCGGTGTATTGTTGTATACAAGCTGTAATAAATGCAAATGAGTGTCCCATGTTTGAGGTTTAGAGATAGTATATGCACGTAAAAGATCTAGAATGGTGCTATTTGTAGCTTCTGTTTGTCCATTTGTTTCTGGATGAAATGCAGATGAGAAATCAATCTTTGTGCCTAGATTTGCAAACAGTGTAATCCAAAAAATTGTTACAAAATCTAGAATCACGATCTGAAATAATCACTTTTGGCAATCCATGGTTAGTAAAAACAGTTTTCAAAAATAATTGTGCTGCTTGTGATGCTGTTAAAGTTTTCTTACATGGAATGAAATATGCTTGCTTACTAAATCTATCTACAATTGTCCAAATCATGTCATGGTTAGATTTAGTATTTGGTAAACCAGTAATGAAATCCATAGATATATGCTCCCAAGGTTTAGATGGAATAGACAAAGGCATTAGTAATCCATATTGTTTACCATGATGTCTCTTTATTCTTTGACAAATCAAACATTCAGAAACGAAATTAGATACATCTGCATCCATATGCGGCCAATAAAAATCTTCAGTTAACATGCATAATGTAGATATGATACCTCTATGACCTTGATATGGGAGACAATGAATTTCATTCAAAACAAAAGATCGGAATGGAATAGTAACACAATCTCTTTTCAAAAAACATAAATCCATCATTATATGACAATGAATCAACAGGAATGAAATTATTTTGAACTAATTTTTGCTAATCAGAATGAAAAGTAATATCCTGGTGATATGTATCTTTCATAGCAATCAAAGAATCAAAAGATATGAGAGAAATATTATGAATTGCAGGTCTTCTACTCAATGCATCAGCAACTACATTTTCTTTTCCAGGTTGGTATTGAATGATAGGATGAAAGCTTTGAATGAAGGAAGCCCATTTGATATGACGGTCAGAAATTTGGGGTTGGCTAAGTAGATGTCTAATGCTTTGCTGGTCGGTCTTTATCATGAATTCTGAACCCATTAAATAGTGCTTCCACTGTTTTAATGCTTGTACAACTACTAATAGTTCTTTGTCATAAGTGGAATATTTCAGCTCAGAGAGTTTCAGCTTAGAACTAGAATATGCTATTGGATGATTGTCTTGCATTAGTACGGCTCCTATTCCTGATCCGCTAGCATCGGTCACAATTAGAAAGAATGGTCTATTAAAGTCAGGCAATTGTAGAATAGGGGCATTGGTTAATGCACATTTCAGTAAGTCAAAGGATTTTTGCTAAGTTTCAGTCCATTGATAAACAATTCCTTTCTTAAGAAGTTTGGTTAATGGTAAAGCAAGTAATGAAAAATTACGTACAAACTTCCTATAGAAACTAGCAAGACCAAGGAATGAGCGTAACTCATGCACGTTTTTAGGAACAGGCCAATGCAATATTGCATCAATTTTCTTAGGATCAACTTTAATTCCTTCTTTTGATACAATATGACCTAAATACTCAATTTCTGTCTTAAAGAATTCACTCTTTTCAGGATTTGCAAACAATTGATTTTCTTTCAGTAATTGAAAAACTAATGATAAATGCTCATAATGCTCTTTTTCACTTTGACTAAACACCAGAATATCATCAAAGAAAACAATCACACAATACTGATATTTCAGAAAGATACGGTTCATCATTCTACTGAAAGTAGCAGGTGCATTAGTCAATCCGAATGGCATGACTAAGAATTCGTAATGGCCAAACTGTGTTCTGAATGCAGTCTTAAATATGTCAGACCTATCTAACCTCACTTGATGATATCCAGACTCAAGGTCAATTTTACTAAATATAGAAGATCCTTGCAGTTTGTCCATAAGGTCATCAACTCTAGGTATAGGATACCTATTCTTTACAGTGATCTTATTTAAAGCTCGGTAGTCAATACACATACGATAAGTATTATTCTTTTTCTTGACTAAGAGTACAGGTGCACCGAATGGGGAACTGCTAGGTCGAATTAAGTCTTCTGCAAAACAGTCCTTAAAATATGCAAGAAATTCATTATGCCTAGGGTGCATATGATTTTCCTTTGCGTGCAATTCATTCACCCAAATGAGATATGATTTAGTACTCTTGCGTAATGCACGTTTTGCTTGAGTATGCGAAAGCAGTGGAAAAATATTAGATGCATGCATACCATATAATGTAATGGATTTTCCTTGAAAATTAATATTCATTGTGTGCGTGGAATAATCTATATTTGGATTATGTTGGTGTCTCCAAGGCATTCCTAAAATAATGTCGCTTGACTGTAATGGGACAACTAAGAAATTTCTTCTTTCAATGTACGAACCAATTTGAATCTCTAAATCTTGTACTTCTTGTGTGCCATTGTACCTAGTGCCTAAAAATGCAGCTTTTATGAGATAATGCGTAGGTACAGTCTGTAATTTCAATTCCTTTACCAATTTTGCTAAAATAAAGTCATGAGTACTACCATCATCATGCAAGATAGTTCTTTCCTTTCCATGCACCAAACATTCCATAGTCAATAATGAATGTGGAGTAGGCATACCTGGTAAAGTGTCGGAAGTAGTAGTAGTATCATCCTCATCTTCAGTGAAATCAGGCATATCCTCATGCTCGTCTTCGTCCATGGCTCCAAGATAGTTGATATGTGCTGGTGGCTTCTTTGAATGACAATTTGCTGCGAGATGCCCTGGCTGGTGACATTTATAGCATACTATTGGCTTGGCGTTGGTTACATTATTTGCAATGGCTGGAAGTCTGGGTACATTTGGATTTGCTTGTGGAATAGGCTTTGGATTTGGATTGACATTGGATGGTAATGCAGGTGGTTTAGCCCAATTCTTGTGGAAAGATGGTGATGAGAAACGACCTGTATTAAACCTTCTAAAATTGGAATTGAATTGTTTAGATCCATAATTACCATTGGCTTGGAATTGCTGTGGCCGTCTATCTCTTCCGCGTAACTTATCTTCAGTGTCGTGAGCTAGTGAGATGGCGTCTTCAAGGGTAGCAGGCTTGAACATGTTCACTTCAGCGTAGTAATGTCCAAGAAGTCCAGACATATACTTCCGCTTGTGTCGTCTCTGGTACGTCTTCAAGCATGCGTAGTTGTAGGAGTGCATTCCAAAAACGCTCTGTATACTGTGAAATAAGCTCACGATCCCGTTGTTGAAGTAAATCCCATTGCTTGATAGCCTTCTCATGAAATTGCGGTGGAAGGAAATTTTGCATGAACTTCTTCTTGAAATCTTCCCAAGTAGCAGGACATTCTATGCTCTTGCGTACTACAGTCCACCAAAGTGATGCTCTGTCTATCAGATGATTAGTAACACACTTGATTTTATCTTTTTCTGGATAAGTTTCCTCTTGGAAATAGTCATCAAACTGGCTAATGAATGATAAAACAGTCTTTCCTTCTCGTATGCCATTGAAAGTGCGAAATTTGAAACTTCGTTTACTTATCTTGGATTCCTTACGAATGGTTTGTGCTTCAAGAGTGGCGTCGATGGTACGTCGAATCAAATCTTCAGCTTGAGGTTCTTCTTTGTCAGTGGATGCTCTTTGTAATTTTGTCAATTGCGCTTGCAATGCTTGCCTAGCCCTTCGCTCTTCTTCCAATTGTAACATGATTAGATCCAGCTTTTGTTCCATGGTAGGCTCAGGTAGGTCGTCTTTAGCCATAGGATCATCCATATGTGGTGTCGTCATCCTGTAAAACTCAATAAACCTTTCTCACTCAAAATCAGGTTAGCGGGATGAGCGTAGCTCAAATTCGGGGTTACAAGGCTATGTATTTTTGGGTATTTCTTTCTCAATTTTCAGAAAATCTACAATATTTCCATCTTCGTTTGCTGAAAATACTTCAGCGAACCTGTAGATAGGTAAAACATCTTGCCACGAACAACTTTCCAGTTCAGAGTTTTTGCGTAGGAACAAGCCTTCTAGGAGTTTTGAGCACTAGTCAGTTCTGACTCCAGTTGACTAGTCTGACTTGCAGAGTTGCAGACTTAGCTGACTTGCAGAGTTGCTGACTTGCAGAACTTAAGCCGACTTGATGAACTTGTAGAACTTGATTCCACTTGACTTGCAGAACTTGACTTTTGAGGTGCAGGACCTGGAGTTTGGTGACTTTGTTGCCCTGTGTGACTTGCAGAAAGCTTAGCTTGACTTAGGAGATTAAGCTTAAAAAGCTTAATCTGTAGTCGTCTGATTTTCGTGGGGGGGGGGGCCGTTTTTCATGACGGCGTGAAAAACGCTGTCGAAGGGTTTTCGAAAGCAAAGTCGCGTCTTCAGAAGACCTTGATATATATCAAGATGGAAGATCAAACAAATAAATAATCCAATGTCAGAGATGGTTCTAGCATTCAACTCTGAGTCATATATTTTTAATAGCCATACAATAATTCCAGATTTCAATCAATAAATTCTGTTTTAGCTTCAGCATGTCATACAGGTAAAATGTACCAATAACATTCTTGTAATCCACTGATGGTATATGACTCTCTTTATAGTGAGCTCAATCATCAAGTTTTCAGGGTTACTCCAAGCTGAATAGGATGAATAGGTGATACTATATTGTTATGATGGGCTGTTTCTGTAACCTTAAAAGAACCTTGCAGTTTTCATACATGGCTTTTACCACCTCCTTATGTAAAACCTTGGAGTTTATCTTATCCAAAAATTTGAGGTATGTGTCATGAAAACTGGGCTCAATACTTGCTCTTTTCATCACCATATATTGAGCAAACCAAGGGTAATACTGCTCCTTAAGAACCTCCCCAAACTCTTTAGCTTTTGCATCAAGGTTTGAGGTAGAGATGTTGTTGATTAAGAAAGCAACTTTGTCGTGCATCTCTGAGGTAGGAGCCTCAATCGGAACATTCCATCTCTCTGCTGCAGCAACTAGTGTTTCAATGTTCAAAGCATGACCAAAACCTGTAGTGGACGGAGGTTGCCGCCCAGGTATATTACTCCTTGACGAGCGCAGAAAACCTGGACTCAGCACTGAAGTTGTATTGCCACTACCCTGATAAAGTTGAGAGACCTTCTGAGTTTTTCCAAAGTCAAACAGCTGATTGGTGGATTCAGAACGCTGCGATGTCAGGCTGGATGCTGCACCAGAAGGTTTTGAGAAGGCGGAACCTGCTGGCATAGAATTATTCTTCACCTTTTCGTCACTAAAACCTGATAGTTGATTCTAGCTTTGTTGAAGCTGCAGTGACTGTTGATGCTGCAATTCTGCACCATCAGTGAGCAGCCGAGTGTGACCTTCAGAAGCAGGATACCCATGGTCCAAGGATTGGGAGGCTGATAAGCCAAACTAGACTGGCAAGGCTCAAGGATCTTTTTCGTAAATGGAATGACAGCAATCATCAGGCTTTTTTTTCATATGCCTCTGTGATAAGGATTTTTGGGTCCATCTCTTTCGCTCCCAAAGCCTGGTTTCAGCCACCATACTCCCCTTTATTTCCCCCCCCCCCATTGCAGAGCATCAGCATTCCGTTTGCGCAAGGCTTCAGCATTCCGTCTCTGCCTTCCGTGACGTCAATATTGCCACCCCAACGCTCCCTGTTCTCCTTCCCATCAAACCTCCAATCCTTTCTCTTCCACAGTCGATCTTCCCCTGTTTCTCTTCGTTCCTCTCTCTTCTATCCGACTTTAGCACACCCAAAACCAGTGCACCTTACGAGCTATTTCTGACCAAGTGACTCACTCTAACTTCATCAAAAGGCGATTTGGTGCAAGCTTCTCAAATTGCTTGCAATGTGAAGAGTCGTGTGGATTGATAGGCATGTATCTTGGACTGTTTCTGAGTTGCATACTATCAAAGATGCAGAATTCTATAGCCTCCTGTTCATTCACTAAAGAACCAAGGTGAGGTAGACCTGCCGCCATACTCCATTTGCCACACAGATTTTCCAAATTATATGCATGAGAGATCCATCCCTTCCACATGTACATTTACCATCCGTAATTCCTCTTCTCTTGAGCTACGACTTCAGCACTCAGTTTCCCTTCTGAGCTTTTTTTTTTCCCAATCCTCTCTAGCTATTTTTCTCCTTGATTCCCCTGCGTTTCGACTTCTTTTTCTCTCGAATTCTGCTCCTTTTGATTCTTCATAATTCTCCCTTTTTTTCCCCCCAAAAGCCTTCTTTTTCAAAAATAGCCATCGGTGGCAAAGCCTCCTTTTAAAAATAGCCCAAAATCTTCTCTTTTTCCCCTCAAAGCACGGCTCCTTTTCCCTTTCAGCATCCGAGTATATATTAGACATACAGACATAAGCCACTGGATTCTTCTTATTCAATTACAATGCATGTTCGAAGGCCTGCATTCCGAGTTCCACATTGCCCCACTTCTGACAAGCACCCAAAACAGTAAGCCACAACACAAGGTTAGCTGAATATGGCATCTTCTTTATAACTGCTACTGTCTCGCCTAATAGGCCCAGTTGACCTATGTGACTGCATGCTTTAAGCACAGTACTGAATGTTATCAAGTTTGGTTTTATGCCTTGTGCCCTCATTTTGACGAATATATAAAATACATCTTCAGCCTTTCCAAGTTGTGCATATCCTGTGATTAGGACATTCCATGTGCCTAGATCTCGATAAGGAAGCATATCAAACACTGCTTGTGCCTCTGCCAGCCAGCCACATTTAGCATACATATCAATTAATGCAATGCCCACATCCACATTTGTCTTCAATAGCCCTATCCTATCAATCTCAGCATGTATTTCTTGGCCCTTGTTTATAGCTCCAGCCATGCCACAAGCTTTTAAGGTGCAGACAAGTGTGATACTATCCAAAGAGATATCCTCCTCATGCATTTGTTTGAATAATTGTAATGTCTTGTCTCCTTGATCCTGTTCAACATAGACTGAAAGCAATCCTTCATACTCGCTACTATACTCATATGCAGAGAATAAATGTAATCACAACAACTAAGTGTGCATAAAGTATTAAATCGCACACACAACTTTCGGGTGGTTTTCACATCTCGAATGCGCAGCAATACGACATCCACCCCCTCTAATCCTGCGCATCCTCCGGATGGGCCAACTACCCATGATCATTATCATCAAGATCCACAAACAAATCAATCTCTTCGTTATGCATTTCCGGTAGATGAACAAGATTTTCAGCCATATCATCTGTCTCTTCCATTGGAGTTTCTTGTCGTTGCTCTTCTCTCGAAAATTCATCCAATGCATAATCCTCATCATCTCTTTTCTTGAAAATCTTGATTCTTTTTCCAGCAATAGGCACTCTAAGCACTGTTCCATCCAATTCTGTCAGCTCATATGTTGCATTATCAAAGACATGTCTGACTATGTATGGCCCAAACCATCTTTTCACCATCTTCCGAAGTGCAGTATGCTGATTTTCAAGGCTGCTATCAAAGACCAATACCCAATCTCCCTCTTCTATTGCTCTAGGCCGCAAGCGATGCCTGCTATCAAACCTGTCCTTGTTCCTTAGTCTAGCAACCTTCAACCTGTCAATAGCTAGCTGAATATCCTCAGGTCTCCTCTCCAACTGTCGAATCCGAAGAGCTAAGAGCTCCTCTCTCATCAAATCCTCTTGCCAAGGTAAAACTGACCAAGTCAAAGCACAAGTCTCAATCGGCATAACAGGTTCCTGACCATACATCAACTCTGCAGGCATATATCCTGTGGTAACACTATGAGTCGTACGATCAGCCCATAAAGCAAATGGTAAGAGTCTTGGCCATTCTCCAATTCGTCCTCTGCATGCTTTGGCTAATGCTTTCACTATTGGCGGATGCCCTCTTTCACTCTTTCCATTTCCCTCTAGATTGTATGCAGTGGTTAGAGCCAATGTGATTCCTAGCTGAGAGAAAAACTCCCTAGCTTCATCTGCATCCAATTCACCACGATCTGCAATGATCTTACCCACACAACCATACCTGCAGAAAATTTCCTCCAATAAGAACTTACACACTGCACTAGTGGTCTTTGTTCTCAAAGATCTGCCCTCAACATAATTGGTAAGATCCTCTCTAGCCAAAACAATGTATCTCATCTGCCATAAACCCATAGGCATGGTAACCAAATCAACTACCCACTTATAATGAATGCATAGTGGATAGGTCGGATGAAGCTCATCTCTATGACGCACTACTGAATACATCTGGCAGTCTCTGCAAGTCTCAACAAAGTGAGAAACATCTCTGTACATGCCTTTCCACCAATATTTCTCCTTGATTTTCTCATAAGTAGCCCATACTCCTCCATGACCAGCCCAAGGACTCTCATGAAACTCCCTCATCACCTGTAACTGTGTCTCTCTATCGCAGACAACCCGCAAAGGTAATCCGCCTCTTTTCTTTGGATGCTTCCAAAAAAATCCGTCCTTGAGAAAATAACCATAGGCTTTCCTTCTGATCTTCTTAAACTCTTCATCTGTCCATTCATCTCTTTTGCTTAGTGTACTAAGGTACCTGCCAATCTGCAACCAATCTCCAACATAGAGATCTTCTGTGAAAGCCACAATATCATAGACATGACAAACATGATCAACCATAGTGGCTGAAATTTCTGCATCATCCTCTTCTGCAAGTAGAGTCTCCTCATCATCATATTTAGCTCTAGACAACATATCTGCCACTGGATTATCCTTCCCTACTATGTGTTTAAATTCCGGATTTAATGACTTGATGTATGCAATCCATCTCAACATAGCTATATCCGGAGTAGAGCAACTCGTGATCATACCAATCAATGGCAAGCAATCTGTCTCTACCACAACTGAAGCTCCAATAAAGTACTCCTTGTCACATTTGAGAGCCGTGACAATCCCCAATAACTCCCTCTTGATTTGCGGATATCTCCTCTGTCTCTCGTTTAGGACTTTCGCCCCAAACTGAATAGCATACCTATTTCCATCTGCATCATCTTGACCCACAGCCCAACCTATGCCAATTGGACTAGTGTCAACTGTCAATACAATAGGCCTATCACAATTATAATCCGCTTTCCTGAGAGTAGGAGCATTCTGCAATAACTTCTTCAATTTCCGCATGGCTTTAGTGTGGCTCTCATCCCAATAAAATTTCTGCCCCTTTCGAAGCAACTGATACAAACAATCTGCAATGTGTGCAAAATGAGGTATCCAAATCATATAAAACACGCAAGCACCAATGAATCTCCGTACCTCAGAAGTAGTAGAACAATACTCTGCAATCTTGCCTATAGCATTCACCTTATCAGGTGAGGGTTTCCTGCCATAATATCCACACATATGCCCAACAATGACAACCTCATTCACTCCAAAAACAGGTTTTTGCCCTGAAAGTGTCAAGTTCACTTCTTCTAACCTGGCCAAAATCTTCTCACATGCTGAAATATGATCAGCCACAAAGTATCTGCATCCCTGCTCATTTAGGCTCTCATTCTTCTCTTCTTCTGCACACCCCTTAATGGGCACATCATCCAAGAAAGGCATAGTAAGCTGAGGTATGTAATCACGAAGGACCTTATGCATGGCATTCATCATATGCGCAACAGAATTAGTAGCACCTTGAGGCAAGGTACACATCCTGACAAGCCCAATAGGAGTTCTCATGGTGGTTATGTCCCTGCTTTCCAAAGCCAGCTGAAACTGATCATAACCTGAATACAAATCACCCAAAGAATAGATGGCACATCCAGCAAATGCCTCTGCAAACTCATCCACAACTGGACCTATACCAACATTCCTGATAGTAACTCTATTCACTGGCTGCATGTCCTGAATAAATCGGAGAGTACCATTCTTCTTTGGAACTGTAAACCACCTGTTTGAGTATGGTGCAGATGAAGGCTCAAGGATTCCCATCCTGATTTTCTCATTCAATAAATCAATTAGCTTTGGCAAGTGTTCTTTAGGCACTGGAATAGGTCGGAGATTCCATGGAATATGAGGAATAGTAAAAATGACCATAGGAGCAACAACATCAGGATTCACACATCCAATCTCATGTGGGACAAAAGCAAATCCCCTTCCATGATGCTCAAGCATCTCCTGAAAGCATTGCTTCTCTATGGGTAACAAGAAATCACCATTTCCAATTTTCAATTCAGCAAGTGTCTCTGCTGAAAATTTATGACCAATATGCTCCGGATTCCTCAAAATTTGCTGTTTAGCAGCCCTCTCTATTTGCTTATCACTGTCAGGTGGAAGCGGTATAGCAACCGGCTTCACCTTCTTATCCACAGTTTTGTATTTCGTGTCAACCCTGGCTTCATGATGCTCTTCTGCATTACATAAACCTTGCTGTAAATCAGCAATTCTGCACTCCAATGGCTGAATATTCTCAGCCCTCTGCTCTATGGACTGCATAGAAACAGCCCCAAACTCTGAATGCTGAAATATTTCAGCAGTAAACTCTGTTGGCTGAAAATTTTCAGCCCTTTGTCTCTCTGAAAGCTGATCATAACCAGCTGGAAACTCTGTTTGCTGAATTTCTTCAGCACTCAACACTTTTTGCTGAGTTACCTCAGCCTCTGACTCAATCTGTGACATAAAATCTGCAATTTCATGAAACATGTCCAGGGACTGCACTAATACATTACCATGACAATTCAGCATATCAGTTTTCAGCATATCTCCCATCTCTGTCATCGTATCTGCACAAATCACACTGTCATACATACCATCTATGTGCTCATCATCCTCCAAAATTCCTGCATTTTTCAAATTTTTCTCCTTCCTGTATATATACTGCCTGGCAGCTCTAGACAATCTAGAAGTCTTCTGATAGCTCATCGAACTGTTTGCTGAAATCCCAACATAACCGGAGGAGAAAACACCGCTGCCAGGAGGCGAGAACTCCAATCTCCTCTCCTCTGTACCATCGTCATCTCGCGAAACGGCGGTACCTAATGAAAACCCGAATCCCTCACAGTGGGCAAGGGTGCATCTCTGAGAGTATCCCTGTTTCTAACATGATTCACACATACAGTCATAAACTGAACTACTCTCATACCATCTTTACTGCGAATCCGTGCATAAGCAGATCCATCATCCATGACCTTTGTTTCCATGCGCATCTCTGTAATGAATGGCTGACCAAGAATTATGGGATAAGAGCATGAATCCTGCACAAAGAAATGAAAATCCTCCTCTACATCACCAATAGAAACCCTGACACTAGGGCAAGCAGCATATAAATCACCTGCAGTATTATTGGCAGCTCTCATACGCCACCCATGCTCTACATCCATAGGCCATCTGTTACTCTCATAAACTCCACGAACTATGAGATTAATCTCTGAACCATGATCAACCAATGCAACATAAGGCACCTGTTTTTCACCAACCTTTACCATCATCTCTGTAGTTGCCCTAGCCCAATGGCTCCGCGAGAAGTGACTACGCGGTATCAAAACAGGCTCATCAATTTCAGCATAATGCATAGGCTGAACCCTCTTCTCTACCTGCGGCAAAACAGAAGCATTATCAACCATAACCTCATCATCATCATCATCCAACTCTCCAATCAAAACTCCCTGTGTATCAGTGGTAGACAATGCATGTCTTTTCCTCTTCAGGACCTCCTGAAACTGATCCTGAAACTCTCTTTTTGAGATGCCCAAAATCTCAGAAATAGTGAAAGTCACCTCACTGCCAAGTATCTTATCATTAAAGATTTTCTTCATGTCTGTAGATGTATCAATATCGGACATCAATCTGAATCCTGGCTGCTTTCTCTCTCTAGGCTCTTGCCTCTTTTCTCTCTTTTGAGCATCCTCCATCTGTCGATCTGGCCCTGGTCTTGAAGATGGTCCTGCAGTAGGTGGAGTAACAAACTCACCTCCTCTAGTCTTCTTAGCTGCACTTGGATTTTCTTCATCCCTCTTACGCTTCTCCTCAACAAATACATATGCACCATGAGATTTAGCCAAATAAGCATAAATAGAGTACTTGTCAACAGGCGAGTCCCAACCTGTCTCTGATCTAATGCTAGAGCCTGCACTAGTCAAAATAGTTTGCTGAATTTTCCCCTTGTTTGCAGTCTCCATAGCATAAGTCCATAGTGCTGACTGAGTCTCTGATCCCTTCTCAATTTGTACTCCATATGCAGAAGCATCACCTCTAGCCGTCACATAAGAAGTACGCGCAGCCATGTCCTCCACTAACTTCTTCATTCCACCTTTACCAAAGTTGGTAGCAAGTGGAGCTCCTGTCTCAGTCAACCAAATCTTACCATCTTGCCCCCAATATACCAAATTCTGCCTCCTTGCATCCTAGAAAGAGTCACAATCCCTGCAATGTTGATGCTCCGTACTATCACACCAAATACATCTCTGATCTCTCCTAGGAGCACTAGGAGCACTCCTAGGTGCAGTAGGAGCACTGGAAGAAGTAGTAGGTACAGTTGAAGCAAACTGCTCCTTCAACTTTCCCACTAACTCTGCTTTGACTGACTCAAGTGTCAAATCTGTGATGCCTTTGATTATGTCATCAATAGAGGTAGGCACCGATGGAGCGGATGGTTTTGGAGCAGAAGGTGTAGGCATCGATTGTGGAACAGGAGGAATAGGTGGAGTAGAAACAGTAGGCACTGTCATAGGCCAAGAAACTGGCTAAGGAGGAGAAGAAATAACAGGGATAGAAGTAGGCATAGGAGCAGATGATGGTGTAGGTGTCATGGAACCATTCTGTAGGCGAGTCTTCCATATCCTCCTCTTGGTCAAAGTCGAGACTGCATCCTGAGCATCCTGCCAATCAGTTTTAAGACCCATAGGCTTCGTGCTATCTTCAAGAAGCTCACCCAATTCTTCTTGAAGAGCAGGATCTGCAGCTTGCAAGAAAAGCTCAACTTTTTCAACATCCAATGCTCTTTGTTCAATGGCATCAAGCTGACTATACCTTTCCTCAAATTCTCGAATCAACTCTGAAGCAGCAAGACCTTTGTTTGGCATGTAGACCCACTCTCGGAATGACCGTCGAGTAGCCATACCAAAGTCCTCAAGGAAGTATTCTTCTTTCAAGGCCTTCTTAAAATCTTGCCAATGTGTATTTTGAATAAAAAGATCAGTCACTTTTGTCCTCAAAGCAGGTGTGACAAGACGAAGGAAGTACTTACTCATAAGTCTAGCAGGAACTCCAAAAAATCCCATCTTGATCTCATATGTCTTCAAATATGCTGAAACATTACGCCCGTCAAATAGCTTCTTCTCACTCTCAACTGCTTCAATAGCCTTAGTCCCACTGTTTGCATTCTCCTGCTCCGAATAGAGTTGCCTTTGCTGAGACAACTGCTGTTGATGCAATTGTTGTTGCTGCTGCATATACATTTGTGTTTGCTGATTTTGGAGTTGCATATACATGGACATATTTTGTAAAATCTGTTTTAGATCCTCCGTTGAAGTACTTGACGCAGCAGTCATAGATGGAGCTGAAGTAGAGGCAGCTGGAATTGTAGAAGAAGCTGAAATAGAGGCTGAAGTGTCTCCCATCCTGAAATTTCTGCAATGCTTTCACGTCGGGTTCACCAAAGATGTCGAAGGGTTTTCGAAAGCAAAGTCGCATCTTCAGAAGACCTTGATATATATCAAGATGGAAGATCAAACAAATAAATAATCCAATGTCAGATATGGTTCTAGCATTCAACTCTGAGTCATATATTTTTAATAGCCATACAATAATTCCAGATTTCAATCAATAAATTCTGTTTTAGCTTCAGCATGTCATACAGGTAAAATGTACCAATAACATTCTTGTAATCCACTGATGGTATATGACTCTCTTTATAGTGAGCTCAATCATCAAGTTTTCAGGGTTACTCCAAGCTGAATAGGATGAATAGGTGATACTATATTGTTATGATGGGCTGTTTCTGTAACCTTAAAAGACCCTTGCAGTTTTCATACATGGCTTTTACCACCTCCTTATGTAAAACCTTGGAGTTTATCTTATCCAAAAATTTGAGGTATGTGTCATGAAAATTGGGCTCAATACTTGCTCTTTTCATCACCATATATTGAGCAAACCAAGGGTAATACTGCTCCTTAAGAACCTCCCCAAACTCTTTAGCTTTTGCATCAAGGTTTGAGGTAGAGATGTTGTTGATTAAGAAAGCAACTTTGTCGTGCATCTCTGAGGTAGGAGCCTCAATCGGAACATTCCATCTCTCTGCTGCAGCAACTAGTGTTTCAATGTTCAAAGCATGACCAAAACCTGTAGTGGACGGAGGTTGCCGCCCAGGTATATTACTCCTTGACGAGCGCAGAAAACCTGGACTCAGCACTGAAGTTGTATTGCCACTACCCTGATAAAGTTGAGAGACCTTCTGAGTTTTTCCAAAGTCAAACAGCTGATTGGTGGATTCAGAACGCTGCGATGTCAGGCTGGATGCTGCACCAGAAGGTTTTGAGAAGGCGGAACCTGCTGGCATAGAATTATTCTTCACCTTTTCGTCACTAAAACCTGATAGTTGATTCTAGCTTTGTTGAAGCTGCAGTGACTGTTGATGCTGCAATTCTGCACCATCAGTGAGCAGCCGAGTGTGACCTTCAGAAGCAGGATACCCATGGTCCAAGGATTGGGAGGCTGATAAGCCAAACTAGACTGGCAAGGCTCAAGGATCTTTTTCGTAAATGGAATGACAGCAATCATCAGGCTTTTTTTTCATATGCCTCTGTGATAAGGATTTTTGGGTCCATCTCTTTCGCTCCCAGAGCCTGGTTTCAGCCACCATACTCCCCTTTATTTCCCCCCCCCCCATTGCAGAGCATCAGCATTCCGTTTGCGCAAGGCTTCAGCATTCCGTCTCTGCCTTCCGTGACGTCAATATTGCCACCCCAACGCTCCCTGTTCTCCTTCCCATCAAACCTCCAATCCTTTCTCTTCCACAGTCGATCTTCCCCTGTTTCTCTTCGTTCCTCTCTCTTCTATCCGACTTTAGCACACCCAAAACCAGTGCACCTTACGAGCTATTTCTGACCAAGTGACTCACTCTAACTTCATCAAAAGGCGATTTGGTGCAAGCTTCTCAAATTGCTTGCAATGTGAAGAGTCGTGTGGATTGATAGGCATGTATCTTGGACTGTTTCTGAGTTGCATACTATCAAAGATGCAGAATTCTATAGCCTCCTGTTCATTCACTAAAGAACCAAGGTGAGGTAGACCTGCCGCCATACTCCATTTGCCACACAGATTTTCCAAATTATATGCATGAGAGATTCATCCCTTCCACATGTACATTTACCATCCGTAATTCCTCTTCTCTTGAGCTACGACTTCAGCACTCAGTTTCCCTTCCGAGCTTTTTTTTTTTCCAATCCTCTCTAGCTATTTTTCTCCTTGATTCCCCTGCATTTCGACTTCTTTTTCTCCCGAATTCTGCTCCTTTTGATTCTTCATAATTCTCCCTTTTTTTCCCCCCAAAAGCCTTCTTTTTCAAAAATAGCCATCCGTGGCAAAGCCTCCTTTTAAAAATAGCCCAAAAGCTTCTCTTTTTCCCCTCAAAGCACGGCTCCTTTTCCCTTTCAGCATCCGAGTATATATTAGACATACAGACATAAGCCACTGGATTCTTCTTATTCAATTACAATGCATGTTCGAAGGCCTGCATTCCGAGTTCCACATTGCCCCACTTCTGACAAGCACCCAAAACAGTAAGCCACAACACAAGGTTAGCTGAATATGGCATCTTCTTTATAACTGTTACTGCCTCGCCTAATAGGCCCAGTTGACCTGTGTGACTGCATGCTTTAAGCACACTACTGAATGTTATCAAGTTTGGTTTTATGCCTTGTGCCCTCATTTTGACGAATATATAAAATACATCTTCAGCCTTTCCAAGTTGTGCATATCCTGTGATTAGGACATTCCATGTGCCTAGATCTCGATAAGGAAGCATATCAAACACTGCTTGTGCCTCTGCCAGCCAGCCACATTTAGCATACATATCAATTAATGCAATGCCCACATCCACATTTGTCTTCAATAGCCCTATCCTATCAATCTCAGCATGTATTTCTTGGCCCTTGTTTATAGCTCCAGCCATGCCACAAGCTTTTAAGGTGCAGACAAGTGTGATACTATCCAAAGAGATATCCTCCTCATGCATTTGTTTGAATAATTGTAATGTCTTGTCTCCTTGATCCTGTTCAACATAGACTGAAAGCAATCCTTCATACTCGCTACTATACTCATACGCAGAGAATAAATGTAATCACAACAACTAAGTGTGCATAAAGTATTAAATCGCACACACAACTTTCGGGTGGTTTTCACATCTCGAATGCGCAGCAATACGACAACGCGGGCCTCCTCTGATAGCTCGATGAGAAATTTGGAAGCTTATTAAGCTTCTTCTACGCTTAACTTAAGCTTAAACTTATGAGAGATGAAAGATATGAATTTTGTTTTCTCACTGTTTCTTGACGACTTGATGAAGGAGATGGATGCGTGGTCCTCCGCCTACAGAGCCTGGTCCTTCGCGATCTGACAGTAGAAACAGGGGTTCTTGATCGCCAGAAGTCTGCCTGTATCGACGGTTCGCGACGAGATTGACTGTAGAGCCCGATCATTATTGGAGCTCTGCCTTCGCCCGAGATTGGTAGCGATTGGAAGCTCTTGATCTCAGCTCCGCTCTGATACCACTAGTGCGCAGATCGGTCGCAGAATGCTCACGTAGTGAATCCCGGAAGGTCCCCAAGAACAATGAACTCTACCTTTTTGCACACAAAACAATGTAAAAGCATGAACGACAAGAAGCAAGAGACCAATTGGGTTCAATCTCCCCCATGCCTTGTGTGAGCGCTTCACAAAGTATGTATTTTTATGTATATTTTCATCTTCATGCTCAATAATAGCCCAATTTATAAAAATATGACAAGCTTTTAGCTTTTGAGTTTGCTTTCTACAAAAATAGGAAATAAAGCTAATGGACGGTGCCCATAGAGTCTGGCACGCCCAATCTCAATGTCCAAATAGAAATAACATATCTGTGCGCATAGGCGCATACAAAATAATAATAAATAATCGATGTCTCAATAGACATAACAAAATATAGGCGTGGCGCCTATCAAAATATAATCCAAAGGTCGAATACTCGCTAGACTCCAATGCTTTCCTCCGCCACTGCTGCTATCTCTACACATCAACTGAAGCATTCACAATCGTTAGTAAAATAATACAATTAAACCGACAAAAGTGAATACCTAGCAGTCTTCAGCTACATAAACAAATCAACTGGTTAGAAATAAATCCTAACCTTAATTTATTACGAGTGCGCACTCTAAACTCATAAACGTTTATTAATTTAATATGCATTTTGCGGAATCACCCGCTATGGAATCACCCATGTACACACTAAATTAATGAAACGCCCGAAAAGGACAGGCGTCCCCATCAACTTCTCGCACAAAGAATCCTCTTTGTGTATGAGCCCCGGTCATCTAAGTTTACGGAATCCACGGTAAAACCTCACGGAATCCACCGTGGAATATGCCTCCTGGCATCATTAGACCTAGTAGTTCTCCATTTGGTGCGCATGTCCTATTAGTGAAGAAGAAAAATAATACATATCACATGTGCATTGATTATCGTGCCCTAAATAAAATCACTATTAAGAATAGATATCCAATTCCTAGGGTAGATGATCTTACGGACAAGCTACAAGGATGTGCAATATTTAGCAAGATAGATCTTAAATCTGGATACCATCAAGTAAGATTGGACACATCTGATATATTCAAAACTGCATTTAGAACACAATTTGGACACTATGAATTCCTGGTTATGCTTTTTGGTTTAACTAATGCACTAGCCACATTCAGTCGTATGATGAATCACATATTTTTGAAGCATCAACATTGTATCATTGTTTTCTTTGATGACATATTGGTTTTTAGTAAGAATGAGAACGAGCATTATGAACATTTTTCTTTGGTTTTTAAATTATTAAAAGAGAATCAATTATATGCTAATCTAGAAAAGAGTGAATTTTTCCAAACACAAATTGAATATCTAGGACATATTGTTTCATCTAAAGGTATTAAACTTGACCCTAAAAAGATAGAAGCAATTTTGAATTGGCTGATACCCAAAAATGTACATGAATTACGTTTTTTCTTAGGTCTTGCTAGCTGTTATAGAAAATTTGTGAGAAATTTTTCATTGCTTGCATTACCTTTGACAAAATTATTAAAGAAAGGCATTTAGTATCATTGGTCTAATAATCAACAAAAGTCCTTTGATTTATTGAAATATTCTTTAACTCATGCTCCTGTATTGCAATTACTTGACTTCAATGGACCATTTTTCCTAGTAGTCACTGATGCTAGTGGATCTGGAATAGGAGCAGTCCTTATGCAAGATTCTCATCCCATAGCCTACTCTAGCTGCAAACTTAAACCCTCTGAACTTAAGTATTCTACCTATGATAAGGAATTGCTAGCTGTAGTACAAGCTTTACGTTAATGGAAACACTATTTAATGGGATCTGAATTCATGATCAAAACTTATCAAGAAAGCATTAAACATCTCCTTAGTCAACCACAAATATCAGACCGACACATTAAATGGGTGCTTTTATTCAAAGTTTTCATCCACTCATACAATATCAACCCGGAAAAGAGAATGTTGTTGCTGATGCTTTAAGTAGAAGACCGACTATTCATAATATTTCTATGATATCTTTTGACTCTCTTCTCCCTATGAAAGATACTTATAACTAAGATCCTACTTTTCAAGCTAACTGGAATAAACTAGTTGCAAATAATTGGATTCCCATTGATTCATTGTCTTACAGTGATGGATTTATGTTTTATGAAAAAAGATTATGTGTAACTATTCCATTTTGATAATTTGTTTTGCATGAAATTCATTGTCCATGGAATCTGACGTATCTAACTTTGTATTTGAATGCTTAATTTGTCAAAGATTTAAAAGACACCATGGTAAACAATATGGTTTATTAATGCCTTTACCAATTCCAAAACAACCATGGGAACAGATTTCAATGGATTTTATCACTGGTTTGCCAAACACTAAAGCTAATCATGACATGATTTGGACTATTGTTGATAGTTTTAGCAAACAAGCATATTTTATTCCATGCAAGAAAACATTAACTGCATCTCAAGCTGCTCAATTGTTTTTGAAAGCTGTTTTCACTAGTCATGGTTTGCCAAAAGTTATTATTTTTTATCGTGATTCTAAATTTTGTAATAATTTTTGGATTACTTTTGTTTGCTAACTTAGGAACAAAGATTGATTTTTCATTTGCATTTCATCCTAAAACAAATGGCCAAACAGAAGCTACTAATAGTACCATTTTAGATCTTTTGCGTGTATACACAATTTCAAAACCACAAACATGGGATACACATTTACATTTACTTCACTTTGCATACAATAACACACCACATACAACTACACAGAAAGCACCATTTGAAATTATTTATGGATATAGATTACCGACACCTGTTACATCATTGTCAAACAAAGTTCAAGCTGATGATGATATTGCTAACATGCATGCTACTATTTTTTATGAATTTAAAGATATGATTGCCAAAGCCCAGCAATCATACACAAAACAAGCCAACAAGAACAGAAAAGCTATGAGTTTCAAAGTAGATGATTATGTTTGGTTACGAATTGAAAAGTGAAGATTACAAAGTGTTGACAAACACCCCGTTGTAAAAATAGTCCTTAGATTATATGGACCTTTCAAGATCTTTCACAAAATCAATGACAATGCATTTAAACTAGAATTACCACAATACTCAAAAATCCACAACACTTTTCATATCAGTTTATTACAACCTTTTAGAGGACAATTACCTGTACACCCTGTCTATGAAAACCCTCCTTTACTAGAAGAAGAAACTGAAATCCTTGAGCCTGAAACTATTCTAGATATTGACTTTATGACCACTAGAACTGGCCGTAGATATTCTAGATATTTGGTTAAGTTTTAAAATCATCCTATTGAAGAGGCCCAATGGATGTACACTCGAGACCTAAGTGCTTACCCTTCACTGTTGGCTCCACGTTGAGCTAATAGCAATTGAGGACAATTGCTATCCCACCCCGAGGGTATGATGCTAGGAGGCATATTCCACAGTGCGTTCTGTGAGGTTTTGCGGTGGATTTCGTAAAATTTTATTTATTTTCGGGGCTCATACACAAGGTGGATTCCTTATGCGAAAAGTTGATGGGGACGCCTATCCTTTTCGGACATCTTGTTAATTTAATGTGCAAGTGGGTGATTCCGCAAAATACATATTTAAATTAATAGAAGTTTATGAGTTTAGAGTGCGCACTCGTAATAAATTAAGGTTAGAATTGAGTTCTAGCCGATTTATTTATTTTGTAGCTGAAGACTGCTAGGTATTCACTTTTGTCGATTTAATTTTATTATTTTCTAACAATGGTGGCATTGGGAAGCACTAGACGATAGTGTGTATTCAAATTATTATCATTTTTTATGGGCATGCATCCTAGGCGTAGCACCAATATTTATTTTGACACGCTTATTTATTGAAGCGCTTGATATTTATTTATTATTTTTGTATGCGCATGGACGCACGATTTAAATATTTGTATTAGACATTGTATTTGGGTACCGCCCGACTCCTTGGGTGCCCAATAGCTTTAATTCTTTAGTGGGACAAAAGCAAACACAAAAGCTAAACCACGCTAATTGTAAATTGGGCTATTTTTTGAGCTGGAGATGAATAACATATCAAATACATGCTTTGTGGAGCGCTTACACAAGGCATGGGGGGAGATTGTACCCAATTAGTCTCTTGCTTCATGTCGTGCAAGCTTTCTCTCTTGTTTTTTATGCAAAAGTAGAGTTCTTTTGTTCTTGGGGACCTTTCGGCGCTCACTACGTGCGCATACAACATCCGATCTGTGCACCACCAACATTTCATCATCCTCATCCTTCGAGGTTGAGAGCTATATATGTGGTGCTGAAATTTGTGGAGGCAATGAATCCACAAGAACCTTGCCTTTTAACTACTCTAAAAATCATCTTTTTGAGTAAGGATGCAAATTGCACCCATGCTCCACCCTCACTGCAATGGCATGAGTAGCATATGATATGTAGTAAGGAGCCTTTAAATATCGATATCCAAACTTGATGCCATACACCCATAATGCAATTTTTTTAAAACCAAAGTTATTTTCTCTAGATTTGTTAGGAAGGGGATAGCCTCCACAAAACTTGGTCAGCACCTTTAGCCATAAAATGGGGGAACCTTGTATCATCACGAAAATGCTCATTTGTGAAAAATTATGATTTGTAACAACAAATATAATTTTTATCATTCACTCAAATTAATAAAATCTTTGTCTATGATAAATCACAGGACATAGTAGTTGCACATATAAAGATCATCTACCTTTGTGTATTAAATTTCCCAATGCATTGTAAAAGATCCACATCTTTTTTGTGCCCTATTGACTTAGAGCTATTGGAAACCAATGTCCTTGAGCTCCCTAGCGTAAGGTAGTCATAATTCTACACTAGGAACTAGTTGCAAGGATACATTTTTAGGGGAAAAAACCAAGAACTATCATTGACCAAGAACAAGGAGAGCATCAACTAAATACTAGTTGTTTCTCATCACCTTCAAGCGAACATGGCGTTCACAACAAGATTGTACCACTCCTTCGTATACAATTGGTGTCTCATATTTTTGTATGTTGGCTAGACTAAGCCTTTCAATTATTGCAACTCTTTCTTCTTCACAATAGACAATTGCCACTACTTATAAGCAAGCTTATAAGCCCTAGCATTAGCTTCAATGCTTTCGACTATCTACTCGCTTGTAATAACAATTTCCACTACTTATAAGCAAGCTTATAAGCCTTAGCATTAGCTTCAATGCTTTCAACTATCTACTCGCTTGTAATAACAAACTTTGCATCTTCAATTGCACAATTAACTAAGAGATGTTGATCCATCTCATTCACTTCCTAGCCTTACTAAACTATTCTATTAAAACAAGATTGTAGTTCTCATGGATGTCTAGTGATTCTAGTATATCGACTAACAAACAGATAGTCTTGGCCATCCAACATAGTAAATATAGGCAAGCGCGAGATGGACATGCTTCCTTCCTTGCATGCATTGATTGATTGCACCCCTCCGAGTTTTCAAGGGTAGCTATGGCTCGATCAATACTCTACATACTAGCCTCTGCTCTCTCCTCTACATATAAGGGTGTCATCTAGTTCACCCCTTCAACCTCTCTTATTATAATGATGTTGTCCTTAGCACAAAATCCTTCTGAACTCCCCTCCTAGTCATTCTCATCCCCTAGGAGATTCAAACATAAAAGTAATGCAAAGAGGGATTGCAAAAGATAACATCTCTTTGGGTGGATTGTGTAGTTCTCTGTGTCCTTGTGTGTGTTGCTAGGTAATTTATCTAGCACCTTGGCTAGCTTTCCCTTCATGAGTTTGTTGGTTACAAAGTCATGAGTGTGAACATATTTACGTGTCTATGCTCACCACACCACTTGAAGTCATTCTTTGATATTTCTCCATCTATACACTCAGCACATTTGTACAAGAACAGAAAGCATCCTCAATAGAAAATGGCAAAGTGAACATACATGACAACATAAAAGAAAGAATAAGCAAAAAGAGTCACTATGAAGCAATACAATGTCTCCTTGTATAAGATGGATAAAGGTATGGAAAAGGTGGATTATGGATGGCTAGATTGGAGAGGATAAATTGGAAAACAAGCATACTTTAAGGGCATGCATGAAAATTTCATGCTTTATGGAATGCCAACTTTTCATTCCATGAGGAGGAAAACAAAAATCCATGGAGGGTATCATCATAGGGAGGGGAGAAGTTGCAAGGGATGAGATGAACACAACAATCAATGAGTTATCTATCATCAAAAGATAATGAAGCTTTGGGAGTACTAGCTTGTTCATTATTATTTTATGTATCATGCAACCAAATTCTAAACTCGAGAGGAGATCATGCAATTTTATGAGTGCCTAGTGGTTGCAACAATTTTTGGAGAGAGCAACTATTCACCATTATGATTAGTGTGAAATTTGAAAGCTATTCACCATTACGACTAGTGCAAAATCTAAAACTAGTGTTTAGTCTAAAGGTGATCCTTGTACTTCTACTCCATGCCGTCCATTATTGAGACGTTTCCATAGGTGGGAAGTAACCCAAATATTTTGTTTCCATATACATTTTGGGAATCTCTATCACTATGAACCTATCCTTCATAGCTTGTATCTTTGCTTTGAGTATAGTATCTGTCTTGCTTTCAAGTATCATGTTCATAGCACTTATAGCAACAAGGAAACATTCCTCCTATGATAGTTTAAGTTCTTAAAAGTCTACTCTCTCCGGCTTCCTCTTCAAGTCAATAACATCAACATCACCCACACTTGGTAAGTTGGCACCTCAAAATGAGGGTTGATCTTCACTGCTTATGCCATGTCCGTGACTAAAAATTCCATCTTTGGTAGTTAATGACGTGTATAATCTCTTATTCAAAGTAGAAAGAGATTGGTTGAGCATGTAACACTCATTTCCCTGGACATCCCTCTCCCTTGTTAAGATGGTATGTAAACCATTCTTAAATATAGAAGTGATGTCAAGGAACCTTCTTGTTGGTGGCTAAATCCTCTATTAGAATAATCTTGTGAGAATAAGCTTTCCTACCTCCAAAGGCACTTGACAGTTCCACTTGTCGCCATTGAAAAATGTGCGTAGGGTGGTAGCTATTAACTAGATACGAGGAAATCATGAGAAGATAGTAGTGAAATAAAAAAAAGGACAAAAGAAATGGTGCATGGTTCTAAACGCTTGAGAGCTTTGAGAGAAACAAGGATAGTGCTAGGATTTAGGGAAAACAAGCAAGAGAAATTCTAGAGAGAGTGGAGGTGTGGGAGAAGAGGATGTGAAAAAGAGGGTCATGACCCTTGAAAAAATAGGATAAGTTCAAATACTTGACTATTAGTTATAAAAGCATGGGAGAAGATGGAACTCTAACTAAGGCAGCAATTATCAATAGCCACCACCCTCTTCATGCAAGTATATTCTCTTTGGTAGCTCTCTATTACCTTCATTATTTTCTCCTCTTTGCATTCCCATGTCTCTCCCTCTTTCTCTCTTCATCATATCTCTACCCCCTCTTTCTCTTACTCTCTTGATCTCACCTTCATCACACACCCACTCTTGCAACTTTCCCACCCTCTCTTACATTAGTATAAAGTCTCCTCTCTCTCTCTCCCCTTCTCTTGCTATGTGTTTAGTCAATATTTTATAATTATTTTGACTAGAAAGGGTAGAGAGAGAAAATTTGAAAAATAAATAGACCAAAATCATGAGACTTACACCATCATTTCAACTTCCGAATAGTGCTCTTAAGTGTTTTTGGATGTGGCCATGCAATTGGAAGCTAGGATATGAGTTTGTGCAAATTAAAAATTCCATAGGTTGATTATTTAGGGCTTTTATTATAATTATTTCTTTTTGACTTTATAATAGTATTGGTATGACAATTATGAGGCATATGAAATGATTACAAGGCATATCATTAGGGGAGTTTTGAGGTTTCAAAAATGCCCTGTAAGAGATCCTAGACAGAGAAAACAATTTAAGAAATAAAATCATTTTATAGAATTTTTAAAAGGTTTATATTTTGGTAAGTTAAAATATCAAAATTCATTAATAAGTCATTGTCGTGATATTCTCGTGGTCACATCGAACCTAGAAATCTAGGTCGCCATAAAGTTGGCAAGGTTGTCATAATGAAGATCTTACCTCTCCTCATTAAAGTGAAAAGTAATATTCAAGTTGAATTTTGGTGGATACTCGATTGCCTCCCTCCGTCGTTTCTCTCTTCTTTTTTTCTCCTCCTTAGTAGTCTCTTCTTTGTTTTCGTTCTTGCTTCTAATCATATCCTTAGCTATGGATCAATCACCCAATGATCTCTGTAACTCAGCTATGGATCAATCATCTAATGATCTCTGTAGCTCTCATAAAAGACCTCTCTATCATCTTCATATTGAGTTGGACAGTGAGTATGAACCAATAAGAAAGAGAACAAAATCTATCACGGTTACAGAGTCTATGAAACATATACTGAGGTTTGAAGGAAAGAAGAATATTGATCTTTGGTTAGATGGAAAGCAATATCCCAAAGATCCTAGCAGAAATAGCACTCCTCCTTTCTATAATAGCTCATCATTAATGAGGTTTATTGGTGATGGCTACATTAATGAGGTTTATTGGTGATGGCTACAATGGATTTTTAGGTTATACACTTAATCTTGTTGCAGAAAAGGATATCCTTGGACTAGAGAATCATCTTTTGATGAAACACAATATAGAGTTGTTGCAGAAGCTAGAGGATTGTCAACAAAAAATTCATTCATTGGAAAAGCGTATCAAAGCTTATCAACGAAAGAAAACTTTATTAGGCCTTAGAAATCGACAAAGAGCTCTTAAAAATATTGAGAATCTCAAACGAGCAGGAGGAGGCTGTGGTAAAAGAATCCAAGCAGCAAGGTATATTTTTTTTCACTTGAAAAATCTTAAATATGGCTTTATTTAAACTACTTGCATTGATTTGTGATGTTAATTTTACTTAGATCTCTTCTACAACCAAATGCAAGTGAAAGGGATTCTTTAAAAGCAGCTCAGTTTTATTATCATCTTCTTTTTTTAGTAGTTTCAAATGATATTTTGGAGAAGAAGAAATTTAAAAAGGCAAAGAAACAATGCTTGGAGTCATTTATAAAGGATCATTCTTTGGATTCTGAGTTAGTACATAAGACACTGGATAGTATTGGTATCATTCGAGATGCTTATATGCAACTTTTCCAGCTTTTACAATCAAATATGAAGCAAGGACAGGTACGCAATTGCATACTTCCGAAGCCATTTGTGGTTAGGACTATCAGACAGAGAGTTAATAACAAAGTGATGGAGATTCTAGGTGAGCCTTTTCATATCAAGGCTAGCTTTAAGGGAAAGAAAAAGAAGGTTACATTCAATGAATTTAACAATATTTTCCTTGACTTGCCCACCCTACAATGCTTAATGATCAAATTTTATGACTTGTCAGTAGCAGAGGCACAGGGAGTGGCTAGATTTGTGATTAAACTTGATGAAAGTGAGATTCTCAAATGTAAAAAATTGGAGAGAATCTCTATCACCTTGATGAATAGAGCACTTTCGTCAGGTCATTGCAATCACTCAACATCATTTAGTGTTCAATCTGAATATAACATCTAGTGGCTAGGAGCATTTGAGGTAGATACTGAGAATTTTGATATACTATATTGTGTTTTTCATCAAACATCAATACCTAATGTTATTCAAAGGCAACAAGCAGGAGAAGAGCTATTTGTTGAAGGATTTGGGAACTACAGGATTGAGTGGCACATAGCTGGTGACCTAAAGACACTCAAATGTATGTATAATGTATCAAAGGGAGCTAACTCGAGATCTCCTTGCTTATACTGCATGTCACCAGCTGCAGAGTTAAACTCAAGCAATTGGAATAGAGCTCCCTCTAGGCACAATAAGGATCCACAGTTTAAACCAGTCTTGGACATTCCTTTAGCGAATGCCCATATTTGTACACTTCATGCACTTTGTGGGATAATTGAAAAGCTTGTTCATCTCTATATAGGATTTGCATGGAGGTTGAAGCCATTATCAACTAGAACAGATGCTATAACAAAGGTTGAAAAAGTTCTCTCTGCAATTGGTTTGCATGGTGGCAATGTTGTTATTGAACCAGATCTTCAAAAGTCTAAGGATGGTAATTGTGTCCCAAAAAAATCATCTATTGGTGGAGTGAAGGCTAGAAGGTTTATAGGCTTTCATGGGAGACTTGGCAAGATAAACTCGAGAAATGGTGGCTCAACTATTAAATTTAATCAGTGGAAATCCCTACATAATGCAGTTAAGGATCACACTAAAAATGGACAAGCTCGAAATAGAAAAGCTAAAGTTTGGGAAACACTAGACAAAGTGTTTTTTTATTGTGATAAGACTGAATGGAATGATGATGATCTCAAAGACTTTAAAAACCAATTGAACCTTTTCAAAAAGGCGATGACAAAAGCTTGGGGTGATCAACACTTTACTCACTATATGGTAAGAAGTTTGTTTGTGTTTGTTTCTTCATTGTCGAACTCATATAATGTTTTTAATAACTTTCTTTATTTGTTGACTATGCAGCATATTCTATACAATCATGCTCCATACTTTATTAAACAATATGGATCTCTATCTATCTGGTCAACCCAAGGTATGGAAAAATCACATTATCAAGCAAGAACAAAATATTTCAGACACACAAGACATGGAGGTGGAAGACACAAAGCCAACAGTTTATTAGAGGATTTTCAATGGTTCTATCGACAAATTTTGCATAAATTCAAGCTTAAAGATACAACCACATCAAGCAATACATCATCTCTAGCAAGGACTATACAAATTGTTACCCAAAGAAGAAAAGATAGATATTTAAATTCTTGCACAAAGCAAAGATTTACAGAATGGTTACAAACCAAACAAAGAGTTGGGAAAAGATGGGTTTCAAGAAACCCTTAATCTTTGGCATCTTCTAGTCTGATTGTGTTACAGAAGAGTCCTTAGTTTCAAGCACCTCAACAGGGCCTTCAGAGGAGTCCTTGGTTTCAGGTAGCTCGACAGGGCCTCTAGAGGAATCTTTTGTTTCATCCCACTCAATAAGACCTCTGTATTTCAAAAACTCTTGTTTCCGATAGGCTGGAAGAAGCTTCAAATTCTTACTATCTCCTACATAAGAGAGCAAATAGGAGCCAAGAACTCCAAAATATCCAGCTCTAGATCCACTGTATCCAGGCATGAAGCCAAAAACTCTTATGGCTTCTTCCTTCTCCACTAAAATGATATTGTCCAAACCTCTGCTGAAAACTTGAGATCCAATTACCTTTGAGATAGCTCTCAAAGCCATCATTGGTAGACTTGGAGAGCTTGACAATCTACTATGATATATTACAATTGTTTGATTGTTTAAGTTTCCAATATAATGGCCAAGGATTTGATTTTTTCCAAGCTTCATTGGCCTAGAGCCCTTGGCCCTTCCAAGAAAGTTGTCCAGATCTTCAATCTCAATCTACAGAACAAACCACAACAGTACAAGATATAAGATATTTATCTATAATGCATAATAAAGTCTAACATAAACTCAATGGGTAACTTTGAATTATATTTCATACCTTAGGGTGTTCGTCTTCTTCAAGAAGACTATCATCATAAAGATTTATTGAACTCTTGGGCTTCTCATCTGATGGAGACTTCAATCTCTCTTCATACCCTACATCATCAATATGAAGTTTCTTCTGGACCTGCAAGAACTCTTCTTCTGTAGGTAGCCCCCCTTTTTCATATTCTATGATCTTATTAATACATGTATGTAAGGCTATAGAGCTATCTTGGAAATTTTCTCCCTCAATATCAAGTCTTGCTAGTGGTTCTTGTTCATAACCTATAAAATTCATGTCATTTTTGCCCCAACCTGCAAGGATTGCTAAGCAATAATCTTCTCTAAGATCAAAAAGATGTTGAATATCATTTAGCAACACATATCTCTTCTTGTTGATAAGATAAGTGGGAAATGTTGGAACACATGCAAGAGGACCTTCTTCATCAACCTGTGCACTTGGCTTGATCTCCTTTTCTTCCACCATTGTGATATTGTCACTCTTGAACAAACCTACATCAAAACCTTGGACAAGTTGATTCTCAACATCTTCTTGGAACATCTCCTCCTTCTCTTCGACCTCCTTATCCATACTTGCAATATCCTCTAGCTTTCCCTGTTGGTCTATATCTGGAGAAGAATTTTCCATGTACTGAAGATACAGAATAAATCCAATGTCCTTGTGGATCAGAAGGCATTGGTGTTGAAACCTGTGGAAAGGGCAACATGTTTCTTTCTTTCTGAATTCCTCATTAATGAGGTTGAACCTGCCTAGCAAAGTTGACCTGGATGTACTGGTGGCTCCCATGACATCACTATAATGAACAAATCCATTGACTTCCAAACCTTGCACATGTCTATCATGAAAACATCTGTACTCCTTAAGTTTATCTTCAAGATCCTCCAATAACTCCTTCAAATCAAAAGGAACATTGAAAATTTCCCTGATATAGCCAAACTTGGATGAATTTCTAGTGGTGTGTAAGAAATCAAAGAGCCTATCATCAGATGTCTCAATTATGTCCTCCTCATCCATTCCTTCCAGAGATAGCTTCCTCTTTGTCATCTTGACCAGGAAAAGATTTATCCCTGAAAACAAAGCAGAATAGAAACAATATCCAAATAAATAAGATGGAACCATGGAAAGAGGCCCCAAAATTGCATTTTTCAAGACAAAAAAATCAAAAAATGAGAAATTTTTTTAGTTGACCGGTGAAACGCGAAAATTATAGTGTCCAAGGCAAATGCCTGTGAAGAAATCGCGTTTCACCGGACACTACCTTGAAGACGAAAATTATTTCAATATCTCACCGGTGAAACGCGATACTTAGCAAAATATCACTAACAGGGACATTATTTCGTGTTTCACTGGTCAAAACATGAAAATCAAGAAGAGAAACATGAACTATAAATTAATTCTATGGAAACACAAAAATTTATGATAAAATCCTTTCTGGAAAAGCTATGCTGCTTTTAAAAGATACAAAGCACATAATATCTGTAATTATTCAAGTGTTATTAAAAATTATTTCTATATTAATCAAATTTATTTTGTTAAAATACTTGCAATAAAAAAAATTTGTTACCATCAAAGATTGTTGAACGGCTCTCCACACAGGAAGCAAGGACCTTGAAGGGAAGTCGAGACGAAATTTCGGCAAAAAAGAAGACAATGTCAGAGAAATGACTTTGAAATGCTTTTATATTGACCGTTAAGCATGTGGTGATAGTTCCAATGAAAAAGCTTGTGTAATGATGGAAAAATAAATGGGACCGAAAATTTGGATGAAATTTCCAATTTTTTTGCATGCACGAAATGCCTCAAAATATGTGCACACGTGTCTCACTTAACACACCGTATCAAACTCCTCAGAAGACGTGCGCACCTCTTTTTTCGAAAATACGTCACACGTGTGTTACATAACACTTTTCCAAGATAAAAAAATTTTGGTAAGCGAGAATACGTCACACGTGTGTTATTAGCACTTTGCCAAGAACGTTAAGTCCATGCAAATTCACCGCCTTCGCCTTTCAATGCATTTCCAGCAAGCAGAAAACATTGCTACTCTGCCTTTAGCTTTGGTGTTCCTTCCAATCTCCAAGCATTTCACTGCTTCCCCAACAAAGGAAACCTTACCATATTCTCGTCATTAGGCTGAGATTGTGAAGAACAAGCTAAAAAGAAGGTATGGTCTTCTGCATCTTGCTTTTCAATAACAGGCTCCACTCAATGCATTCTTTTGATACTTTCCTTAATCCTTTATGTTATAATGAGCTTATCAGCACTACAAAAGAATTTTTTCCACAGTGGGAGCATTCCTTAATGTTGTGGAGATTTAAGGAAATCTTCAAACTTCTTCCCTAATTCTGTGGATATTTTATGTAATTTTAAAAGCTTTCCTTAGATCAATGCTCTTTTTTCTTGGTTTTGTCGATTTTTTTGCTATTCAGGAGTTGTCCGGTGAAACACGAAAAGAACGTGCTTCAAAGAGGCCTCATGTCTTAAATTCGTGTTTCACTGGACACAATGGCCAACAAGTCCGGTGAAACGCGAAAAGAAGCAGCCGCAAGGAGGTACCTTGCTTGACACTCGCGTTTCACTAGACACGCTCGAGAAAAATTCAGCTGAAACGCGAAAACGACATGCATCATGGATACCTCTTGTCTGAAACTCGCGTTTTGCTGGACAAGCTGGAGAAGAAGTAACATGTCTTTTTTTGGCAGATGGCTAGGACTAAGGCAACAGCAAGAAAGGAGAATATTGATCCTAGGGATTTAACATCAAAGATTCATCGGTCTTCAAAGCCTCAGAAGCTCTCTAGAAAATCAAAGCCAAAGAGAAAGTTTTCTCAAAATGTCAGGTGCCTAAGGGAGATTAGGAAGGCAGTAAAGGCTCTTGACAATGCAATTCCAAAGTTGTCTTTTCAAAGGCTTGTCAGGGAAATTTGTGACAAATATAGTTTGGATAGTTTCAGATGGACAAGAACAGCTCTTAATTGTATACAAGAAGCCACAGAGGATTTTTTAGTTGAGTTTTTTCAAGATGCCTATATTTGTGCTGCTCATGCTCATAGGCTCACACTCATGGACAAGGACATGGTAATTCTTAGGAGGCTAAGATATAGATTTTCAAAGGTCCTTGAGCCAATTCCCCTCACTGATGTGAAGACATTTAATATCCTTAATGTGCCCCCAGCTAGGAGAAAGAAAGATGATTCTGGTCTCAGGGTTGAGGATGTCACCCATGAGAGGGATACAAGGCAACATGAAAAAGAGGAGAAAGCTAAAGAGGAACGGGAAGATAAATGGAGAGAGTATAGGAGGCAAAGGGTTGAAGAAAGGGAAACATAGCAACTAGAGTCCTTTGAAAATGAGCTAGCCACCCTTCTTGAAGCAGCTAATCCAAAAGGATTCAGTGTGTTTTGTTTCTTACTTGGTGACTTAGGCAAAAGAACTGAGGTTATCTCCTTTGATGCTGTATGTGTTCAAATTCTTAAGGATAAAAGAAGAGAATTAATTGACAGTATTATTCTTGTTGGCCTAAGGTATATCCATCCATAATTACTTATACTTTTTGATATTTTTTTAACAATAAGATTTTTCTTGTTTATACTCAATATTTCTATGCCTTTTCTAGGTGTATAATGCATGAGTTTCCTTTAGATATACAACAAAAAATTCAGGTTCTTGATCCATCTATCTCATTCTTTATGAGGAACGAGCTTGATACAAGTTTTATTGAGCACTGGCTCAATCTGATTGACTTCGATACTTTGGAGCTCCTTATAATTCCATATAATGAAAAGTAAGTGATTCAATATTTTATTAGAGTTTTTGAGATTTTATTCTACTAATTTGTTGAGATATGATTGCTTTTAGTTCTCATTGGAGCTTGATTGCAATAGACCTTGTGGATAAGCAATGTTTTTTAATCAACTCTATGAAAGGAAGCCATGGAAATGCTAAATTGTAAGTTATATTATCCAAGGGCTCCTTGATATTTCAATTCTTTTTTTTGTAAGTACTCTAAATTTCAACATATTTTATATATAGAGGTGCCAAAAGATTAATTGAAGAGCTAGAGAAAAGACCCCCTATGCCGTTTGATTTGCTTGCAGCAATGCAATATAGACAAGTTGCGGTAAGTTATTCATTAAAATAATTGAAACATGAGTTTATTCTATGAACTACCATCCGTGCTCTTTATAGTTTTACTTTGTGTTGGTGGTTGCAGTGTCCCCATCAGGATGATAGCCATTCTTGTGGCTGGAGGCTGATTGCAAATGCTAGAAGAATGGTTAACTTTGTTTATTTTAATGATGATAAACATGTAAAGGTAATATGAAAGATGCTAAACTTTAAGATAGATATTAATTGCAAATAGTCTATTGATGATAAAAATATAGTCTATTGTAAGAACAATAATGAACTAAAACTCTTTTTTCTATAAATGTGTGACAGTTTTCGAAGGATTGCTATACATCTAAGCATGTTTGGTACGTCAGAGCAAAGCTCTTGAAGTATATAATGGTTCAATTGTATACAACCAACAACAGAGATTGGTGGGGATTTGCACCATGAAGGAGATGTGGTGCCTATAACCACGGAAGGTGAAGCCACAGCTTCAACACCTTCTATACCCAAGACATCAAAGAAAGGCAAAAGGACTCCTAGAAAGGATAGTTCTCCAAAAAAGAAATAGCTTTGCCATATCGCCTTGTAAGCCTTTATATATAGAAATTTTCCCTTCAGCTCTTGTATTTCTCATAGAGATGGCAGATAGACATCTGCTACAAAATTTGTACATATATTTTATATTGATAGTAAATATATCTTTTCTTGAATGTCCTTGCAGTGTATATTATTTTCTCTCCTTTTCGATATCTGCAAAAAATAAATTACAAATGTTTGTTAGTTAGAAAGTGAGATCTTGATATACATCTAAGTAGATATAATATGATGTGAAAACTTACTCGTTTCTTGTCAAGTTGGAACACAAAGGAGCATGGTAGTTCAATGTCTTCATTTTGTAAATCCATCCTCACTTGATGTAGCGTACATGATTTTCTGATCTTTAAGATTGCAATAATATCCTCGTTGAACCAAATATCAAGATCCACTATAGGACATTTGCTGAAATCATTAAGATTCTGGTCTAAAGCAACTAGACTACTACCAACAAAATGCCATCGACTATAGTAAAAGCTAAGGATAAAATTTTAAGTAGCAATCATATATTTGCAAGCTATAGAGTCTTGATCTATCTTACATATAATTTTTCCTTCTATCCTTGTATCCCATCCTTCATCAACAAATTGTATGATATGATCATATGTTAGTATCTTCACTGAAAGCATGGTTTTTGTTATTCTTATCTCCATATTAGAGAAGAAATCAATAAATATATTAATAGAAATCAATAAAGTAACTTTTCTTAGCCTACTTGAGATATTAGATTTTAGTGCTTTCTGGATCTCAGAAAATATCTTACATCTATAGCCCTCACTAGTAGCTGGACTTCGCAAAGGCCACTCAAAGCTTGAAAAATCTGGCAAAGGAATGAGTTTTATTGATCCCCATTGGCAATGCTGCATAGGAATAACATAAGAATGGTCATAAAAGAATATTCCATTCTCTGCAAGCTCTGTCTTCTTTCTGCCTCTATACATTTCTTCTCCAATTGAACCATGTATAACATCAATAACATCAATAATAGATTCCACTGGTTGCCATTCCTCAAGATTAGAGGAATAGACATCTACAAGACAAACAAATATTATAATGGAAAAACCTAAACCATGTTTAAGAAAGGAAAAACTTTAAGAATCAAATTCTTACAATTTGGTCTATGCATTGGAAGCTTTGAAGATCCAGCTTTCAAACACAGCTCTCTATGCATGAACACATGTTGCACTAGTACCTCTTTGATGCTATTCTTATTTGCTCCAAGCTTAAAATCTCGGATTCTGCCCTTCCAAGCAGAGATAAATGAGCTCTCATGTCTTTGCCTTTTTCCACGTTTTGCTTGTTGCATGGTGATCCAACTACCTTTGCTAATGATAGTAGGAATCCATCTTCCATCAGTTTGGAATGAGTAAAACACTGATATGGATGTGATTTGGGAGCTTGGATGCCTTGTTGAAGGTCGAATTTCTGTATCCATGGTAGAAGAGAGAGAGACATGCACACACACACACACACACACAGAGAGAGAGAGAGAGAGAGAGAGAGGACTAGGCTACCATAACAGAGGGAAAAACAATAGAGGAATAAAAGAAAGGAGGGAAAAAAATGAGCGCCATGCTTTTTACCAATTTGAATTTTGATTACATCAGTCATTATCATTATTCTAGAAACATCATTAAATAAAAGTAGCCGAGACTCTATGCCATTAATGCAAAAGATGTCATAATCACGAATATAAGAGACTAAAAATACATAATAAAAATACAAATTTGTAATATTATTATATTTATATATTTTTGTAAAATGATTTTTACTTTTTTTTAAATAGAAGTTCTGTTACAGAGGCTTTGCTCTTATTGGTCTAGAGCACTCTCTCTCCACATCCTAAAAGGCATTTTCGAGACCTCAAAACTCCCCTAATGTATATTATACCTATGAGTGGTCATTCATAGGCTTATGAAACAAAATAAAGCTAGTGTCATAGGCGAGAGGGGAGTGTGGCTACAGATCATGTACCTTATTATAGCATTTATGAGTGATCATGTGCCTACTACTGCCTATTAGTGTGTGTGACTAATTAGTGCCTATTAGATTGAAATGATATCTACATTGAAAGTGATCATTAGTGTAGGTGTAAGCACGGCACTGAAATCCACACTCAATCTTTTGGCCCCTACCCTCAGGGGACTTGTAATTTTTCAATGGATCATCCATTCATCACATTGTACAACTTTATGCTATAATGAGAAAATGAAAATTCAAGATGCTCATTCACATTGTTAGAATCATAATTTTTTGTAGAATTGTCTTACTTGTGTCCAAAAAGGCACCTAAAATGTTTGTGTTTCTATGTGGAAAAGCCATGTGTAATGACCTTTTTAATACAAGTGTGCAAGTCAAACAAATGGCTTTCTAACAAAAATACACAAGATTGTTTATTATTTCTTTGCATGTAATGCTATTTTTCTTTCTCATGGGAGCCTCCCAAACATTAAGAGAGAGTAATGAGAGATAATGTGATGCAAACATTTGATTGTATGAATATCAAGCAAAACAAGCAAGGCAAATAGCAATGCACCTTTTTATCATTAACATAGAAGTTAAATGAACTAGGAATTTAGATGTCTTTATTGTGCAATGTCGTAATGCACACATTGATCATAGCTTCATCATGATCAATAGTTTACCATTTGGGCAAACATTAATTTCTAGTATTGAATCTCCAAAAAAATCCCTTATGTCTTGGTCTAGTGGTACCAATGTCTTGTAAACATGGTGGCATCCTTTGTACAAGAATGACATGATGAATTTTTGAGTGGCAATCATATGCTTGCAAACAACAAAATTTAGTTGCATCTGGTAAGAGATTCCATCTTGCACCTTTGTATCCTAGCATGGGCCCATAAACTCTAGGATACTATCTGAATCTTGGCACTTCACTAGGAACATGGTTCTTGAGGTCCGGACTTCAATGCTAAAGAAGCAGTCCAAAAACATTGCTGTAGGCATTAAGGTAGATATTTTACTTTTCATATTTGCAATATTGTCCATTAGGCAAACACCTTGTGAAAAATTTTACACTTGTAACTCTCACTCTCGAGGAAGTTAGTATATGTATATCATTGACATCACATGCGTTCAAGACCTATTTATAGATATCCTTATCTATGAAAATTTTTAAATAAAATACAACCCTTTTCTATTCAATTTGTAAATAACCCTTTTATATTACACCCTTCTATATGTAAAAATGTATAAAAATGTTATTTTAAAAATACCTTATTTTAAACCCACATGATGCAACATATATTCATAACTTACCTAAGCTCTCACTTATCCTTGAATCTACTAGTTCCACTCTCAGATCTTAAAATCTAAAAGGGGAAGGCTCGACAAGGTTTAGCATTACTCATTAGAGAGAGGTGTGTAAAAATGATTGTAGAAGAATATGCCCCTCTCAGCCAATGTTGCTTTGGTCTCGCCCATTGTAAAGCTACTCAGAAATGGAGGCATCGATGATGTCTAGAATATCTAAGACACATTCACTTGCCACTCCTTGGGGTTTTATAGATACAAGTTTATTAACATCAAATGGTCTTATTAGTTATACAAGATAATTTAGAAACACTAACCTTCTTTCATACCAAAAAGTAAAATTAGCCATATTGGACTTATAGTTGGGTGTATGTAGAGGGATATTGGAGGCTTTGAGCTCAAGGTGAATCTTATTATGCATGAAAAAATGGTACACACATAGTTCCTTGATTATCCTCTTAGAGCCACCCACCCTAAAATTTATTGCCATGCCCTTCCAGCATGATGAGACATGGTTAGCTTGTTAAGGATCTCTTCCATTGTTTTTGCTACATGATTATCGAACTTCCCTTTGTTATGGTCAAGGGAACCTACATATCTTGCTCATCCACCATATGCTAAGTGACTATGGACTCAATAGAAGCACTGGGATTTTGGCAATGGGACAAGCCTCTAGGAGTGGAAAGATGGAGGCTAAAAATGTGCAATAGAGTGGATAGAAAACAAAGAGGAACTCTTAGGGCTATCGAGTTGACACAAGAGAGGAGAAAATGAAAACCAAAATATTTCAAACAGGAGGGTTTCACCAACTTCTTTTTGCGTTAATATTATTGGAAAATGATAATCACTCCAACCCATCTTTGTGAAATTGATAATTGATCCACTTAACTATTGGAAAGTGACAATTACTCAATCCATTTTAATGAAATTAGCAATTAAGAAAATTCCAAAATATTTTTTAGAAAACTACAAAATATTTTTAGAAAATGCCAAAATGATTTCCAAAAAAAATGTATGTAAGGGAAGTCGTCTCCTTATTATTTGCTATATAATTGTGACTTGTTATACATAAGTGTTGCATGTGATAATCACTACAAGGATACAAGGGCATAGCAATGGGCCTTTGTGATGTAAATTAGCGGCGTCACTATTTCTGTCACAAATGCGATGCAAATTACGATGATACTCTAAGAAAAAGAAGCGGGCGAAACGCGAGTGTGACATTTTGCCGCAAAGGGTTTGAGGGAGAGCGAAAGAGATCATGGCTTTGGGAGGGAGAGGGAGAGGAAGAGATAGAAGGGGAGCTTCTCACTACTGCCACTACGCTCTACCACCATTCATGAAGAAGATGAGGAAGTGCACAAAAGAAGAAGAGGATCCATCTTGCGAAGAGGAGACAAAGAATCCATCCTCGGTCCTTTGTGGTGAGTACATTTCCTTCTCTTGGTTTGTTCTTGTTCTTTCTTCTTCTTTTTTATTTGTTTTTCTTGAGAATGAGGTGCATCAAGAGAGAAAGAGAGGAAATGAAAAAAGAGAGAAGAAGAAAGGAAAATGAAGAGAGAACGAGAGAGAGAGAGATAATAAACATGAAGGATTACGAAGAAAGAGAGAAAGAGAGAGAGAAAGGAAGTGAGAGAGGAGAATGAGCAAGAAAACACGAGGGGATGGAGAGAAACAAAGTGAGGGGAAATAAAGAAAGAGAGAGAGAGAGAGAAAGAAAGAGAAGGGGGAGAGAACATGAAACGAAGAGCATAGAGAGAGGTGGATAAATTGTGTTAGGTTAGTTAGAAAACTAAAGCTACTCTTCGAGGAATGGGGGTATTTAAATTGTCCATGGATTTTTTATACAGCAAAGTGGTCTTGGTTAGCCAAGAGAATTCCATTAAAAATCTGGCATGCTAGATTAGATCAAGCTAGGAATGAATGAATGTCAACTATCCTAGTGTGTCATCCTAGATCTAAATCAATGTTATTTTATGGGGCCTGAGTTGAGACTATATCTTATTAATAAAGTGGTTGATACATATTACTCCCCCTCATTTCTCACTCTCTTTAAACCAATGCAATGTTCTACTTAAGTTTGAGAGATGATAGCAAAGTAGTTATCTTAAGCTAATATTAGATAAGCATGGTAGGAGACTATAGTCATGATTAAGACTTGCTTAAGGTTGATCCTTGTGGGGTTGAGGTGGAACTTTTTCTACAGGGTAGACTTAAGTAGCACTACAAGATATAGGCCTTATACTGACGTTAAAAGCGATGAAAATGTTCATAAAGAAAATTTTCCCAATCATCGTAAAAAGCATCGCATTTGCGATGCTGATACCGACACAAAATAACGACGTTGATAACAACACTTTGCGATGCATTTTGCAATGCTAATAGCAACGCGTGCAGTAAATTTGTGACGCTAATAGCAACGGTAACATGAAAAAAAAATTGTGCTATAATTGGGCCATACAAAATAGTTTTAGTTATGTGTACAATGCTCGTGTAAATAAAGGCAAAGTGCATTTAAATCATAACACTGATACATGAAATAAATACACGATCGCATAATGAAAGCGATCGGTACAATCATTGCAAGATACTACGACTACATAGAAAATGTCTACATAGATCACGTGACCAAAAAGAAGGGTATATGAGCTCTAGGGATCCAAAGGCGAGCTATAGATCCTTGCCATTCGAAACCTCATCCTGCCACAAAGGAGCATCTTTGATATACCATCTTCTTCATGGTTCGTGACCTTAGGGAGTCTAACTATGGCCCACACAATGAATATGCATGATAACCTGAGGTAACCAAACCTGTCCCGACACCTCTATCCAGTGAATACAAACTTGAACGAGCTATGATAGATATTACCAACGAGAATGGAAGCCTACTTACCTGAGCACTCTCCCAATCCCGGGAAGTCATGCATGGTCCACATAAGAATGGATCGAATATTTGGCGGATCATCGACCATCATGCCTGCTCATATCTTGCACGATGACCCCCTCCTCCCATAAAATCTTAAGCTCATCGACTAATGGATAAAGATACACGTCCATATTTTTGACTTTCTAGCGGCCGGGAATGAGTAAGCTAAGGATGAGATGTCCTTTCTTCGTAGAAAGCCATGGAGGGATATTGTAGTATAGGCCACACATTGTAAGAAGTTGAGTGCAGACTGAATGGGTTTACGCTATCCATAGCAAGACCGAGCCGAAGATTCCTTGGCTCTTGAGCAAAGCTTGGGAAGGTAGAGTCAATGTGGCTCCATGCATGTGAATCCGCTGATATTCATTAAACTCCATCTGTGGACCTATTATGCACATGCTACATTATCAAGCTCGCCATGCCAAATGTACGAAACATGTGGTTTATGCGGGGGATAAGCGGAAAGTGTCTAAGAACTTTTTGAGGTATGGTTTGCCCTTGCAATTCCTGTCGATATCTGTGAGCACCACACTTTGGGCATGTCTCCATAGTCTCGTATTCTCCTCAAAACAGTATGCAATCATTGATATATGCATAGATGCTGTTGTAGTCCATGCCAAGCTTTCGTAAAACATGTCGTGTAGTATCATTAGACTCAGGTATGGTATTTAAAAGTGCTAATATATGATACTTCAATAACCTGAAAAAAAATCATAAAATAACTTTAAAAAGCACAAATGTTTTTTATGATAGTGTCGAAAAGAAATCAAAGAAGCGTACATACAAGGTACCTGAACAACTCGGTCACACTGGCATCGCTCAACCTGTATTTTGCTTGCACACTTAGGAGTGCAAGCAGTATCTTTAGGCAAGATACTCAGCACCCATCATATAATGGTATGGATGCTTTCTCTCTAAACGGATCAGAAGTCTCGACATCCATGGGCATCAATGCATCGATCATTGTCTCTATCTTAGGCTCCAAGTTTGTAGGTAAGTTTGGAAGGCTGCGTGTCTCGTCTGGTATTGATGGTATAGATCGGATAGTACCTTCCAAGTGGTGGATTGGCTCACGCACTCCATCCATCACACGCTCACGAACTCTTTTAACTGGTCACAAAGGGTGCACTCCTGCTTGGGATGAGATGTCACCTCCTTCGATAGAAAATTTGCCAGCCACACCCAATGTTTTTGTATATGGTATTCAATTAGCTTGCGAATACAATGCATGATTGATATACACTTTTCTTACCGTTTGCTCAAAATCTAAGATCGTCTGATCAATGATCTCAGATTAAAACTCGCCGAAGCATCGTACGTGTTCTATAGGCAATCGACGTTTTCGTCTAATTGCCAGCTTACATTGAGAGCAAGGACATAGGAGACGCTGATTAAGATACACCTCGCGATCTTAAACATCTCGACCTTCATCATTTTCCATTTTTTCTACGTTACGACAAACAATTTGTTTTTGTTATCATTCTTTTTTTCTTTCTTAAATTGTTTGAGAAGGGATTTATTCTCTTGTAACTCAACAAAATTAAACGTATGTAAACTCTCCACCCACCCACAAATTAACGTATGTCCGGAGTGTTTCCCGTCTCGATGTATTGCACTACTACTACTACTACTACTACCACTACCACTACCACTACCACTACCACTACCACTACCACTACCACTACCACTACCACTACTACTACTACTACTACTACTACTACTAACAAGAAAAGAAGGAAAAACTACTACTACTACCACTACTACAACAATAATAATAAACAAGAAAAGAAGAAAAAACTAGTACTACTACCACTACTACAACAACAACAACAAACAAGAAAACTAAAAAACAATAAACAAGAAAAGAAAATAAACTACTACTACAACAACAACGACAACAACAACAAACAAGAAAATCACCACCACCACCACCACCACTACTTTTACTACTACTACTACTACTACAATCACTACTATTACTACTACTACTACTACTACTACTACTACTACTACTACAACAAACAAGAAAAGAAGGAAAAACTACTACTACTACCACTACTACAACAATAATAATAAACAAGAAAAGAAGAAAAAACTAGTACTACTACCACTACTACAACAACAACAACAAACAAGAAAACTAAACAACAATAAACAAGAAAAGAAAATAAACTACTACTACAACAACAACGACAACAACAACAAACAAGAAAATCACCACCACCACCACCACCACTACTTCTACTACTACTACTACTACTACAATCACTACTACTACTACTACTACTACTACTACTACTACTACTACTACTACTACTACTACTACTACTACTACTACAAGAAAATCACCACCACCACCACCACCACTACTTCTACTACTACTACTACTACTACAATCACTACTACTACTACTACTACTACTACTACTACTACAAACAAGAAAAGAAGGAAAAACTACTACTACCACCACTACTACAACAATAATAATAAACAAGAAAAGAAGAAAAAACTAGTACTACTACCACTACTACAACAACAACAACAAACAAGAAAACTAAACAACAATAAACAAGAAAAGAAAATAAACTACTACTACAACAACAACGACAACAACAACAAACAAGAAAATCACCACCACCACCACCACCACTACTTCTACTACTACTACTACTACTACTACAATCACAACTATGACGACTATGACTACGACTACGACTACCACAATAACAAACCACTATGTAAGGTGTCCACTAGTATCATCCAGGACACGTCTTAGCAGTCCATCAGAAAGGATGTATAGAAAGCTCTGCCCGGCACTCCCAGGGAATGTTACGGGGTTTGCGATCTAGGGCTTTCGTGCGTCTGCCACGTAACGGAAGTATTCTGGCCATTCCCACTTAGGATCGACCGGAATTTGGATTTTTCTGATTGGTCATTTCCTAACAGCAACTAGCGTCGGACCCAAGAGAACTACTTTACGCAGAAACGATAGGTCCGAAGCGGATTCACGCTGCACTTGGTTCAAGGAGAATGGGAAACGAGAGGCATGTAAAGCTCAACCTCTCTGCCATAAGGCATAGTCCCATTCCGTTCCCCTAAACAGTGTAAATTGGTTAAGACATAACTGTAGGTCATCGCTTTCGTTGTTCGTGTCCTTTGACGATCATCCCCCTGTTCTTCGAGATTTGAGAAAAGTTCCCGGCCAACCGGGACCACCCAACTGTAGGACGGACCCATGGCCCATCCTCTGCACTTTCCTTGGTTTGTTTTGGTTAGGTAATTATCTAACATGTTAGTTGGACATGTAACAATCAGCTTCTTTAATTAAACCGTTAAGCACTGCTTCCTTCACGTAATCTTATCACGTGACATAGAAAAACAATATCAAACAAGTTCTTTATTAACATATCATCATATTTATCTTTGAAATACAAGGAGTTTCGCCCGTAGGCTTATCCATAATCCACCCGAAGGCTATCTAGTAATCCACAGGGATCACTATTCCAAGCTTTCACCCGTAGACTAGTATGCGGGCCTCGAGATCCAATCCCGAGTCACGTTAGCCTCTTGTGCAGGACCCGGAAGGCGAGGGATTTACGGCCAGAGCCCCCCTGGCACCAAGTGTCCTCCTACTCCTAGTAGAGCTCAACGGAGAGAGCTCTCGCGGTGGGTTCGGTCCATGTTCCCAGCGCGGTCAACAACCCCCTTGGTTAGGGTCAGGCAGGTAGTCGGGGGTAACTGAAGCTGCCTCTCCCTTCAGGCCTTCAACCTAAAGTATAGATATTCATTTAATTTTTAATTCATAAATCAAACAGTGCTCTAAAATCTCTAGCAAGCACAAACATTTCCATTAACCAATGTTGTTGTTGGCAAACTGGTAAGGAAGGAATCTCTCCTTTTGAATGCATCTAGCACTCGATCCGAGGTACCTTGCAGCTTGGCAAGATCCTTTATACTCTGGGTTAGGGCATACCCTATTAACCCAACTTGGTCAACCCTAAAGTTCATTGGATACTTTAGTTTCCGGTTTTTAACCTTCCCTACTTAGAAGGATATCAAAGAATACATCCTTTTTCAAGATAACTTGCGTAAGGATCCGCCATCCTTGTTGAGGGTATTTAACATTTCTTCTTGTGAATCAATCACAAGACCATATGACTTCGTACTTGCCGTGCAAGTCTTGCATCGAAATATGCGATGAAACAATCCGTTTCAGTTTCTTTAAGTTGACGTTTGTCACACCTAGGGTTTACCTCAGGGACAAACCCTAGTTCTTTTACGTTAACGTTTTATTGACTCTACAATCAAGGAAGGTGGGCAAGAGTTTACATTAATTCGGTTAACTTTTAGAAGGTAATATCGAGATTACCTCGGCACGATTTGTTATCTATGTGACAATTGATTTTTCAGTCCTAAACTTTATTGCTTTGAGGTTAGATAAATTCAATTAATCTTCATTTTTCCTTGCGAACAAAACTCATGCCAAATAAACAATCTTTTCCTTGCTAAGAATATGCAGTTAGCAATGGTAACTTCCTAGAGTTTAAGCAACGTAAGAAACCTTTCATGAATTTCACCTTCTAGGATGATTCGTTGTAAAAAGAATAGGGGTTAATGGTGCAAGATGCAGTTTTTATACCTTCAAGATTTAACCGAAATATACTACTTTAGTGGGTAAATAATCTTGCTCATAATTTGTTTCAGTGCATAATGCTATTTGAAGGAAGCTATGTTTATACATTATCCATTTTGCATGTTTAATTAAACTAAATTCCTTCATCGTAAATAACTAGGACAAAATATATCTTATCCCTAACAATTCATCTTGCATGATTGAAATAAATCCGATATAAAATTAAGAAGGAAAAACCTGGTTTTGGGGTGAGATATCCACATGGATACCTGGAGATGACCCTCCCGAAGCTACTTCTTGGACTTTCTTAGGTGGCATCGCAGTTGTAATCCTTCGAACGTGAAGGCAGCTTTACACTCTTTTTCGGAATTCCACCACTGCTTCAATACTCTTCTTCTTTCTTTCGAGGCAAGGAGCCGTTAAAGGATTGACCACGAGAAGGGGGGTAATAAGACCTTTAAGGTCTTAGCTTCTTCGGGAGGAAAAGGTTTACAAAGCCTAAAAAGGCCCTATAGGGATGTATACACGGTAAAAAGGGAGTGTGTGAGTGTGGTTTCGCAAACAAATGAAGGGCCTTGGGAGTAAAAGGTATAGGAAGGGGGATTTTTTTTTGGAGAGGTTTTAGGTCACGGAGTAGTAAAGGCTTTAGGGATTTAAACCCGGGGTGAAAGGGGAAAGGTGAAGGGTGAAGGGCTTATAGCACGGGGGAGGGATTTTGTGGTTTATGAAGCCAAGGGGAGTGGGGGTTTAATGGCCCCACGGGAAGGGGTTAAGGGTTTAAGACCCGGGGGGGGGGGTGAAAGGATAAAAGGGAATAAAATCGGGAGGGGGAAAATTTGAAGGCTAACCCAAGGGAGTAGAAGCCTTTAAGGGCCTCCACGGGAAGGGGTTAATTTTTAACAAGGAAGGGTTAAGGCAAGCATGGAAAGGGCTTAACTCCAAGGGTTATATAAAAACCCACAGGAAGGGGGCTTTGGGAGGAGGCCCTTAGAAGCTTCAAGAAGCTTCCTGAAGCTTCTAAAGAAAAACACATGGTGGAACCACGTTGATGAGAGGGGGACGACTAAATTGCAAGGCGACGTCTTCCCTCTGCCGGCGGCTCATGACCCAATCCTTCGTGCTCAGGCGGCAACTTCACAACATCAGGTGATCATTCTCCTCCCTTCACAACTACCATACATCCCTCCTTCAACCAGCAGCAAGCGTAGTATGTTGTTGTCCTAAGCTCTACCTCTCTTATGGTTTGTGGCAACTGCAGCGTGATCCCTCTCTCTTACACGGGGAAATCCGATTATCACAGCCTCCCTCCTCCTTCAACAGTCCCCATAGCCCTAGTTTTATAGGGAGAGGGAGAGGTACCTCCCCTCCCCCATGCGGCGTGAATGCATGGTCAAGAAGCCAAGCAAGCTCCAGCGAGGAGCTTGCTGGCTCTTCTATTCTCTTCCCACTGATCCGGGTTTTTTACAACCCGGATTATTATCACAAAATTTGGCCAAAGCCCCTATCAAGAGCTTACCATATCACTTTGGGTTTACTCTTCAAGCACTAGGTATGCTACATTGCTTCTCGATTATGATAACTCTAGCGAATGGGGGGAACAAGTTCTTAGAAGGCATGTCAATGTAAAGAGTAAAAGGGATGGTTATCTTAGTGAAGATGAAAATGGATTACACCTAGGAGTTGAGTGAATGCATAGATTTTTCAAAGGACTAGCCTCCAACTACACATGGGCTCTGTCTGCATCACTAAGATTTGGAATCTATCACCATCATTAGAGGACACCTCACCCTTGCACACAAGTCAATATCCACATCATGGTGTCATTTGGATCTTGCAAAAAAGCTTACAAGCATGGACCCCTTTTGTCACATGCTTATATGTATTTATATACATATGGGGGACTAAAGTCAAAGATGCTTTTAGAAGCGGTTTTTTATAATCTCAATAACTCCCAAGAAAAAGCAAATTTCAAGAAAATTTCCGCGAAGCCCGATCGGTTTCGACCTGGTCTACAAAGTTGCAAAAGAAACTTTTTTCAAATTTCTCACAGATTTGAAGTTACGAAGGCGCTGACTACTGGCTACATGCAATTTTCTTCTCTCTTTTACCACACCAACTTTCCACTCTATTCTTCTTGTAAATATATTATAATAATGTGTTTTGGGCACCCAGCTCTTGTAATCTAGTCCCATTTCTCTATTTTGTCTACCACCACCCTTGGCTTCTTGCATGATGACCAAGGTGGGGACTTGTCCCATCCACTATGCTCCATATTTTCAAAGATGCCATACATCATCTAGGATTATGTTAATCAAGAAGATTAGCTTAATCTAATCCCTCATGGAGGCTATATAAAGAGCCCATGGAGAATGAAGGAGAGGAGGGAAGGAGAATGACAAGTCCATGAGAGCACTCTAGAATATCCTCATCTCTTTGAGGTAAGCTATGAGTGAGTTCTTTTATTATGTAGCATAATGGCAAGCTTCCTTACCTCTTCTCCTATTATCTCCCTCTCCTCTCATCTTCTCATTCCATGTAGCATAATGGAAAGCTTCTTCTACCTCTTCTTCTCTTGTCTCCCTCTCCTCTCATCTCTCTCTCTTATATTCCAATATGGTGTCTAGTACATATGTTCTCTCTTGTAAATTTGTGTCTTGGTTCTCTTGATTCTCTTTGAGAAAAGGGATGTCCTAGCCCATCCTCCCTTTGGCTAGGTGGTGCCCCTCTTTAGTTCTCTTAGTGAGGATTGGAGGTTGGATGGGTAAGAGGCAACCCGTTCATCATTTCAGCCCTCACCACCTTCCAGCTCAACCGTCACGGACAGGAGGATAAGGGGAAAAAAATTTCACCTTTTACTTTAATTTGATATATTACATTCTCTCCCCCTTAGAGGAATCGAGATGTCCTCATCTCGAAATAAACTGGGGATATTGATGGTTGAGAGTGCTTTCATCTATCCAAGGGGCATCTTGCTCAGGATAATCTTTCCACTGGACGAGGCATTCTCTCAAGGTTCTGGATCTTAACTGTCTCTCCCTAACATCTAAGATCCTATCAGGCCTTAGTTCAAGGACTCCTTGACTAGGCATTACAATTTGTTGGTCATCAAGTACATGGTTAGGGTTGGGTACATATTTTTTCGATAGGCTGATATGGAATACATTGTGAACCTTCAGGTTCTCAGGGAGTTGCAATCTATAAGCATTGGGTCCTAGGCATTTGAGGATTTTGTACGGCCCACAATACCTTGGACTTAGCTTCTTGCAATCTCCTAGGGATAGAGAACTCTTTTTAGGGCTTACGCGAATGAAGACCATGTCTCCTTCTTCGAAGACTCTTTCTTGACGCTTCAAATCCACGTATGCCTTCTGTCTATCCTTGGCCGCTTGGATGTCCTGTCTTATTGACTTTATTTTGATCATCCATGTCTTCCAACATCTATCTTGAAGCTTCAACCCTTAAGGTTGGATCGGAAAAAATTAGGGGACTTCAACAATCATGACCATACAATGCTTGGAAAGGGGTCATCTGAATGCTTTGCTGGTAAGAAGCATTGTAGGAAAATTCAACCAATGGCAAGTATTGAATCCACCTCTTCGGCTCTCGATAGCAGTATTCCCTAAGCATATCCTTGATGACTTGATTTACTCGCTCTGTTTGGCCATCCGTTTGGGGATGGTAGGCGGTGCTAAAACAAAGTTGAGTTCCAATAGCTTCAAAGATAGCTCTCCAGAAGTGTGATGTAAAGAGAGAATCTCGGTCACTAATGATTCTTCTGGGTAACCCATGTAGCTTGAATATCTCTTTGATAAACAATCTTGCAATGTCGGAGGCTTTATAGTTTGTCTTTACTGGAATCAGGTGTGCAACCTTGGTAAGCATGTCAACCACAACCATGATGGAGTTGTATTCTCCCTGGACTTGGGGTAAGCCTACAACAAAATCCATACTGATAAATTTCCATTTCATTTGGGAGATGTCAAGTGGTTGCAATTTCCCTGGCATCATGACATATTCGGCTTTGATACGTTGGCAAGACAAACACTTAGTGACATATTTGAGAATGTCACCTTTGAGTCTCTCCCAATGGTAGCTCTTTCTAACTGCATTAAGAGTCTTAGCATAGCTAGGATGTCCTGCGAAAGGGGAATCATGAGCTTCCCACATTATCTTCTGCTTAAGTGAATAGATCTCCTTTAGCATTATTTGGTAGGCCAAATCATGGCATGCTTCCTCTCTAGCTAACTCAAGTATAGGGTTGTTTGGCATAGATACTTTTGTAGCTAGAGATCTGGCCGTTGATGGATTCTGTAAGATTAGCGAATTTAGGAATGCCTTGTGACTAAGTGCATCGGCAACTACATTCTCTTTCCCTGTCGGTACTTGATTTCAAAGTCATATTCCTCCAACACTTCAATCCACCGACGTTACCTCATGTTGAGCTTGTTCTGGGTAAATATCCATTTGAGACTCTTATGGTCGGTTACTAGAGTAAACTTGTTACCCAACAGGTAGTGTCTCCAAAGCTTTAGAGCATGGATGACAGCTAGCAATTCCAGATCATGCGTAGCATAATTCTTTTCATGGCTCTTCAATTTCCTTGAAGAGTATGCTGCTGGATGACCTTTCTGCATAAGTACACACCCCAAGGCAAGAATGCTAGCATCAGTTACTACCTCGAATTCCTTATTGAGGTCTGGAATTTTTAGAATAGGTGCCGATACCAAACTTTGCTTCAATCTGTCGAAGCTATTTTGTTCGGGAGTTGACCATGCAATGGAAGTTTGCTTCTTCAGTAAGTCCGTCAGAGGTCTACAATCAAAGCATAGTTTTTTATGAAGACCCTATACCATCCTGTCAATCCAAGAAAGCTACGTATCTCTTTGACGGATACTGGTATTGGCCACTCAAGCACATCTCTGACCTTGGCTGGGTCCACTGATATTCCTTCTAATGATACTATGAATCCCAGATATTCCATCTGACGCTTGAAGAATGCACACTTCTTCATTTTAGCATATAGCTTATGTGACATCATTGTCTCGAGGACAATCTGAAGTTGAGGTTCATGATCTTCTTCCTGTTTAGAATAGACTAAAGTGTCATCGAAGAAGACAAGCACGAAACCATCAAGATATGGCATAAAGATATCCTACATTAACCTATTGAAGGTGGCAGGTGCATTCGTAAGCCCGAATGACATAACTAGGAACTCAAAGTGCCCATATCTTGTATTGAAGGCCGTCTTTGGGATATCTTCTTCCTTGATCCTTATTTGATAGTAACCTGACCTGAGATCAATCTTGGAGAAGATCTTTGCACCCTGAAGACGATCAAGGAGCTCATCTATTCTAGGAATAGGATACTTGTTCTTAACTGTTGATTGATTCAACCCTCGGTAATCAATACATAGTCGAAGTCTCCCATATTTCTTTTTCTGGAATAGTACTGGAGCTCCCCACGGTGAACTGCTAGGCTGGATGTAGCCCTAATCTAATAGTTGCTTGAGTTGTTCCTTCAGCTCAATTGCTTATGGTATGGACATTCTATAAGGTCTCTTTGCAATTGGCGCAGCTCAAGGTACTAACCTAATCTCATGATCTACTTGTCTTTGAGGCAAAAGATCGGTCAACTCTTCAGGGAATACGTCTGCATATTTCGTTAGCCAAGAAGGTCCTTCATGAGACTCTTGCTTTTGATCTAACTTGTTGAGTTTGATCAAGTAAATAGGTAATTCTTTTCTGACTCCTTTTATGATCCGAGATATTTTGGCCAATTGGATTCTCGGCACTTCTGCCTCACCTTGAGTTGTGACTAATTCCCTTTCAGAGTTTCGAAAGGAAACTTGACCCTTTCCACAGTGTGTTGAGTGTTGAAATGACCTATTTTTTGGCTGATTTTTGTTGTTTTTGAGAGCTGAATGGTTGATTTTATGAAATGATTGATTGGTTTGAAAGTGGTTTGAGAGTTTTTTGGATAGGTTGGAATGGTTTTATTAAGCTCATGATGTTTATTAGTAGAGATGTGAAGTTCTGATGATGTTCTGATACGTTCTGTTTGGTCCTGATAGCTTCTGTTTTCTTCTGTTTTCTCTCTGTATGGAAGGATGGAGTATTTATTGATAAGGTTTGAGATTGTTTGAAAGCTTATTGAGTGATTTTTGATGGTTTGGAATGGTTTTGGTATGAGTTATGTGGTTCTGATGCTTTCTGCTGACCTTTTGTAACTCTCTGATGAGCTTCTGTGAGCCTTTGTAGACCTTCTGTATGCTTCTGTATGTGTTCTGTTGGATGAGAGTGTAGCTTGGGAAAGTTTTCTAGCCTTGGAAAGAGGTGAATACAAGTGCAAAAGAGCTAAAATAAGTCAAAGAAGTAGCTGCTGAAGACTCAAGTAAAGACTGGAGTGAAGTGACAGTGGTGAGCTATGAAGAGTCACTGTAGTGGCTTTGGTGCCTCTTCATATCAGATATACCTCTTGGGAGGTGCATCCACGACCTAAGAAGGATTATGGAGGGTTATTATTGAGTGATTGTAGTGAGGATATGATGTACTATTGATGGCGAGAGAGAGAGAGAGTCAGAGATAGTCAAATCTATGAAAATAGTGTAATTGTATGTGAGAGATTGAGAGAGAAGACTATGAAGATATTGAAGATGAATACTATGTGATGTATTTCCATTCAAAGATGGTGTATTCCTTTGCTTTCTTTGTTCTATTGATGGATTTTATGAAGATATTGAAGAATATGGTTGATTCTATCAAATCCGTGGGAGATCTACATGATGTTGCATAAAGATTTGTTGTGCCTGGTGTTCTTTTCTTCATTGTGATAATATAAAACCTAATAAAAAAGCTTGTTGATGTTACAAGAGAGATTTTCTTGCAAGATAATTCTCTTTTTCCTTGGTATTCCTCTTGGGGCTCCATGTTTTTGGTGCGCAGCTAGGGAAACTTGCCATCAACAAGCACCAGAAGAGGCTGAAAATGAAGGAAATGGCATTGCCAAGAAGAGGAGAATTCAATGGATGTTTGTAAAGTTCATTCTTCCACTGAAGAGTTGGAATTTCTCATAATCAAAGCCACTTTCCACAAGAAGTTCATCCCACAATGGCGGAAACACATCACCGTCATGATGCATGGTTTATGTGGTGGATAGTTTCCTCTTCCTCTTGAAGTAGCAGAAACTTGCATCTTGGTGGCAAACTGTTTGGGAACAAACTGAAGAGCAGAAACAGAGAGAATGACATCCATGGAAGATTTGGCATTCATTGAGAAGTTTTCAAACATCATCAAATGGGAGATTGTGAAGAAGCTTCAAGAGTCTTGGTCTGTGGAGGTTCACAAAAATAAGAAGGAAAAGAGTTGGAATTTGTTTGTGGATACTCAACAGCAATATACATGGGATGCTTGGTGCACTGATAATCTTCTGTTTGTTCACTTGCAAACCCATTGGAAGTTGGTAGACATAGTTTTTTTTACAACATACACTGTTGAAACCATCAGAAGCTGGCATTACTATGATAATGGCATCACCACAATGCTTAGACGTATGCATTTTGACACCTTCAGAACCGAATACCTTCCTCTGTGCAGTGGCATGAAAGCAGAATTCAGAGACATTGAAAAGGAAGAAGTAGAAGAAATGTTGGCAAGAGAGTCCTCCAGAGACTGAAGCCTTCTGTTATCCCTCTATGGAGCACTAACAACATAGTGGAGCCAACCCCCTGATGAATGACGCAATAAAGAGGCAAGCGTTAGAACGAGTCCAGAGGTACGTGAGAAGAGAGAAAGCAAGAATCAGAGCCGAGAACGAGCTCGCAGGAGAAGCCGCCTTTGACGCCCTTGCGAAACTCTTTACAGAAGTCCCAATGGCACATCAAGCCCTTCCTCCTCCTGCTGGAGGTCCACTTCCAAGCCAGATCCGTCCTGGAAATATTGATGACATGCCAGCGAATGTAGTTCCATTGCTAGTTTTTAAGGGAGAGTACAATGAAGACCCTAATCTTCATGTAGCAGAGTTTATGGTAGCATGTGTGGCTAACAATGCCAGAACCCCTGAGCATTGGTTAGCAATATTCCCTGCCACTTTCAAGGGCGCGGTGTTTTAGTGGTATGAGAGACAAGCAGCAGGAACTTTTGGCACATGGGACGACCTAAAGTTGGCCTTCCTCACTAAATTCAGGCGTGAAGGTTTTGAAGAGCGGATGTGAGAGGAATTTATGAACCTAAGTCAATCCTCTGGAGAAAGAGTAGAAGCTTATGTCTCACAAATGGAATCCATCTTGAAGAGATGGACTAACCATAATCTAGATGATGGCATTCAAAAGGAAGTGTTTCTCAGAGGATTACAACCAGAAGTCCGTAAGTTTGTGGAGCTGCAAAGAGCAGCCACACTGCAAGCTGCAACAGAAGGTGCAAGACTATACGATGAAGTGGAAGCTAGATTGGCGATGAATCCACGAAGAGGAGTCCTACCTCCTCTGATGCCAGGAATGATGTACCCACCAAATGCAATCCCAGGGAAAGTCCCCTACCCCTACCAACAGATGCCCCCAGTATCACAGTACAGTGCACCAAATCCACATGGCCACAATCAATGCCTCAAATGATGGTTCAACCACAATAACAATGGTCCCAACCAATTTTCCCAATGCCAAATCAACAGCAACAGTGGAACCCTACCAACTGGAGCCAACAACCACAACAGTTCAAACAGGAGCTCTGAATCAGAATCAGAATAGAGACCCCTCTGCGCTAGCCCAACCTGTTTATGCAGTGATTACAGAGACTCCTCAAAACCCTACTGCCAGTGCCTCAGGAGGAGAAAGTTTGAAGGATTATTTATCCAACTCAGTTGCAAATATAAAAAAGGAGCTGATGGATGTGATTACAGAGTAGCTACAGACACTGAAAGTGAATACCGCTAGCATATCCAACATGGCAGGAGCAGGAAGAGATGTGATGCGGTCAAATACTTGGTGTGGTAAGTGTCATCAAGCAAGCCATTTAGCCATTGAAATGTACATGAAAACCAACCATTCCTGGAGCCTTCTATTCCTGCTGTTTGCAGAAGAACCATACAGAGGATATTTGCTCTCTGAAGGAGATGCATGATAGAAGAAGGAAGGAAGAAGACGCAAGATTCAACTTCCTAGAATCCAAAATGACAACACACGATATTGGATCCAAGCCTAGAGAGTTTGGTCCTAATTTTGGACCTAGAAGATTTCCATCCCAAAGTTACAGAGGAAGACAGTCTGGCAGTGGTCAGAGATCAGAAGTGGAGTGTTACAGATGCGGAGAAAAGGGACACATTTCACCAAATTGTCCAAATCCCAGAAGGTTAGTGGATTACAAGCCCTTATGCATTCGATGCAAAGGAGAAGGCCACACTGCAAAAGACTGTCCAAGCCCAGCCCTAGTGAAAAACAATACTACTGATAATCCGGCCAAGGCCCAAGAGCCTACCTCCAATTTAGTGGACTTGGAAGTTGTTGTCATCACGCGTGCAAAGAAGAAGGAACCACCTATCCAGAAAGAAAATAATCCTCTTGCCAAAACAGTGAAGTTCAATCTTCCACCAGAAGAACAGAACAGAATAGAGCCTGACAGTGCCGTACAGAGCACCACAGTGCCACAAAGAGTCACAGAGACAAATCCAGAGACAGGACCAGAGGTCTAGGAGATAGAAGAGGAGGAAGTGCCACAAGTGGCAGACGAAGTCCCCCTGATGCCCCTGTTGGAAGAAAAAGGGAAAATGAAAATGGGTATTGCTCCAATCCCTAACCAATTAGAGAAGCTAGTGGATCCTATTAAGGAATACGATCTAGTCAGAGATCTAGATACCTTTAAACCAAACCTCACATTCCGACAATTGTTGATGTTGTCTCCCAGTTGCCGAAAAAGATCCAAAAGTATACTGACAAGAAGACGTGGCTTAAGAATTGCTCCCTCAACAGCAACAAAGTCTAACAAAGCTCCAGAGCCTGTAAAAGAAGTGGACGTGGCTTAAGAATTGCTCCCTCAACAGCAACAAAGTCTAACAAAGCTCCAGAGCCTGTAAAAGAAGTGGACGTGGCTAACGCCTTCCTAGATCCTGGTACCCTAGAGACTAGCGTGTGGATAGAAGGTTGCTTTATTGCAAATGCACTAATTGATGGTGGTTCATTAGTGAACATTATGATGGATGTGACAATGAAGGATCTAGGCCTACAAGGTGTGCAACCCACCCAATGGCTCATCAGACTCGCGGATCAGAGCAGAATCAAGCCTTTGGGCATTCTCCCATATGTAAAGACTACAGCGGCTGGAAAAGATTATTGGCTAACCTATCTGGTGGTGAAGCCAAACTCTTATGGTACATCCTACCCCCTCTCACTGGGCAGACCATGGCTTTTTGAAGCCAGAGCAAGGATGGATTGGTTCAAATGAACCTTGACCTTGGGTAGAGGACCCAATAAAGTGGTGCTGAAGTTATATGGTGCTCAAAAAGGCCATGGATCCACCTCTTTGGAATTATTTCTGACTCCCCCAATGAGGCTACAGATGGAACATCAACAGATGAAGATGCTATCAAACAGATCCTTCCCAAGAAAATAGTGGCATGTTCCTTAACAGTGGATACTGTAAGCCAACTCCCAAAAGATGCAAAGCCATTATCAATGGGTGAATACTTTCTTCTTGAACCAGGAACGATTTCCGAAATCACTTGTGACACTGAGATAGAAGCATGGATGTACTGCTCTCCCTGTTACATGGCCACAGCAGAGACAGAGACAAAGACAGAGACCGAGACTGAAGAGGATGGAGATGATATGGAAGAAGAAGATTATGAAAGCGAGATGGAAGAATCTATCCCACCCAAAGAGGATACATATGAAGAAGAAGTTCCAGAAGCATCAGAAGCAAACGAGCTCATGCTATGGGACAGAATGGCGATGGTACCATTTGGTCTGGTAAATGGATCTTCTCATATGCAAAATCTTTATAAGAAATGGGTTAAGAAGAACAAGCCGTCTTTCAGCAATGGCTCTTGCTGCCCTCACCCACCTTTGCCAAAGAAAGATGATGATGATACACCGTGCCAACAAGCACCAGTCTCACAATTCGAACAGGCATCAGAGGGTCCCTGTTATGTGATGTACTTGGACGCGTCATCAAAAGATGAGTCTTCAAGCCAAGAGGTAACTAATCGTGAAACCAAACCCAAAATGGCTCTAATCCCATTTCAACATCTCAAGGAGCAACCTAAGTCTCGACCTAAAGAAGAAGTCGGTTCTAGTGGAATATCAGAAGAGGACACCACCCCCTTGAAGGAGTCGGATCTGTACCCAGAAGCAGTCCGTGGGACCTTCATCCGTGAAGTAGAAGGTGAAAGGCAGTTAACTTTTGTGGATGTAGATGGCACTGAATGCCATTTGAAGGTGGGTAGCAACCTACCAGAGGAGGAGTTATCAACTTTGTACAACTTGTTGAAAGAGAATTTGGACGTGTTTGCATGGTCCTACAAAGACCTAAAGGGGATTGATCCCACAATATGTCAATATCATATTGACTTGGAGCCTAATGCCAAGCCAGTATGGCAACGACAGAGGCGAATGAATCCAAATTATTCCACATTGGTGAAAGCAGAGCTGCTAAAGCTTCTGGAAGCTGAGTTCATCTATCCAGTGGCAAATAGTGAATGGGTCTCACCCATCGTGGTTGTACCCAAGAAGAATGGCAAGCTTCGTATATGTGTGGATTTCCGCAAGTTGAATTCCAAGACGAAGAAGGATCACTTTCCTATCCCTTTCACAGACCAACTGTTGGACACAGTGGCAGGACATGAGCTTTATTCCCTTCTGGATGGATTCAACGGATATAACCAAGTGCAGATAGCAGAAGAAGACCAATCCAAAACAACCTTCACCACAGAATGGGGGACTTACGCTTACCAAGTGATGCCGTTTGGGCTCTGCAATGCCCCTGTTACCTTCCAGCGAGTCATGATGGCCGCATTCCAAAATCATCTGCACGACTTTATTGAGGTCTATTTGGATGACTTTTGTGTTTATAGTTTGATCCATGAACACTCGGGACATTTGGAACAATGCTTTGACCGATGTCGGGAGTATGGGATTTCCCTCAACCCCGACAAATGCATATTTGGGGTCTTTTCTGGAGTTCTCTTGGGCCACATTGTCTCTGCACAAGGGATATCAACAGACCCTTCAAAGATCGAAAAGATTGCAGCTCTGACAGCACCCACCAACCTTAAACAGTTGAGGGGATTCCTAGGCCATGTGGGTTACTATACAGAAGCTTCATAGCTCATTTTGCAACAAAGGTAACCTCCTTGCACAAGCTTCTAAGGAAAGATGCAGAGTTTATTTGGACGGAAGAATGTGACAAAGCTTTCAACACTCTGAAGTAGTGTCTGATTGAGGCACCCATTCTGCAGCCTCCTGATTGGACACTACTACCCCCTATTACAGGGCAGACCATGGCTTTTTGAAGCCAGAGCAAGGATGGATTGGTTCAAAGGAACCTTGACCTTGGGTAGAGGACCCAATAAAGTGGTGCTGAAGTTATATGGTGCTCGAAAAGGTCATGGATCCACCGCTTTGGAATTATTTTTTGACTCCCCCAATGAGGCTATAGATGGAACATCAGCAGATGAAGATGCTATCAAACAGATCCTTCCCAAGAAAATAGTGGCACGTTCCTTAACAGTGGATACTGTAAGCCAACTCCCAAAAGATGCAAAGCCATTATCAATGGGTGAATACTTCCTTCTTGAACCAGGAACGATTTCTGAAATCACTTGTGACAGTGAGATAGAAGCATGGATGTACTGCTCTCCCTGTTACATGGCCACAGCAGAGACAGAGACAAAGACAGAGACCGAGACTGAAGAGGATGGAGATGATATGGAAGAAGAAGATTATGAAAGCGAGATGGAAGAATCTATCCCACCCAAAGAGGATACATATGAAGAAGAAGTTCCAGAAGCATCAGAAGCAGACGAGCTCATGCTATGGGACAGAATGGCGATGGTACCATTTGGTCTGGTAAATGGATCTTCTCATATGCAAAATCTTTATAAGAAATGGGTTAAGAAGAACAAGCCATCTTTCAGAAATGGCTCTTGCTTCCCTCACCCACCTTTGCCAAAGAAAGATGATGATGATACACCGTGCCAACAAGCACCAGTCTCACAATTCGAACAGGCATCAGAGGGTCCCTGTTATGTGATGTACTTGGACGCGTCATCAAAAGATGAGTCTTCAAGCCAAGAGGTAACTAATCGTGAAACCAAACCCAAAATGGCTCTAATCCCATTTCAACATCTCAAGGAGCAACCTAAGTCTCCACCTAAAGAAGAAGTCGGTTCTAGTGGAATATCAGAAGAGGACACCACCCCCTTGAAGGAGTCGGATCTGTACCCAGAAGCAGTCCGTGGGACCTTCATCTGTGAAGTAGAAGGTGAAAGGCAGTTAACTTTTGTGGATGTAGATGGCACTGAATGCCATTTGAAGGTGGGTAGCAGCCTACCAGAGGAGGAGTTATCAACTTTGTACAACTTGTTGAAAGAGAATTTGGACGTGTTTGCATGGTCCTACAAAGACCTAAAGGGGATTGATCCCACAATATGTCAATATCATATTGACTTGGAGCCTGATGCCAAGCCAGTATGGCAACGACAGAGGCGAATGAATCCAAATTATTCCACATTGGTGAAAGCAGAGCTGCTAAAGTTTCTAGAAGCTGAGTTCATCTATCCAGTGGCAAATAGTGAATGGGTCTCACCCATCGTGGTTGTACCCAAGAAGAATGGAAAGCTTCGTATATGTGTGGATTTCCGCAAGTTGAATTCCAAGACGAAGAAGGATCACTTTTCTATCCCTTTCACAGACCAATTGTTGGACACAGTGGCAGGACATGAGCTTTATTCCCTTCTGGATGGATTCAGCGGATATAACCAAGTGCAGATAGCAGAAGAAGACAAATCCAAAACAACCTTCACCACAGAATGGGGGACTTACGCTTACCAAGTGATGCCGTTTGGGCTCTGCAATGCCCCTGTTACCTTCCAGCGAGTCATGATGGCCGCATTCCAAAATCATCTGTACGACTTTATTGAGGTCTATTTGGATGACTTTTGTGTTTATAGTTTGATCCGTGAACACTGGGGACATTTGGAACAATGCTTTGACTGATGTCGGGAGTATGGGATTTTCCTCAACCCCGACAAATGCATATTTGGGGTCTCTTCTGGAGTTCTGTTGGGCCACATTGTCTCTGCACAAGGGATATCAACAGACCCTGCAAAGATCGAAAAGATTGCAACTCAGACATCACCCACCAACCTTAAACAGTTGAGGGGATTTCTAGGCCATGTGGGTTATTATACAGAAGATTCATAGCTCATTTTCCAACAAAGGTAACCTCCTAGCACAAGCTTCTAAGGAAAGATGCAGAGTTTATTTGGACGGAAGAATGTGACAAAGCCTTCAACACTCTGAAGTAGTGTCTGATTGAGGCACCCATTCTGCAGCCTCCTGATTGGACACAGGAGCAACCCAACAGTACCCTCCTAGAATTTCTAGTCGGGAAAGGAAGAAGCTTATGTTGGAATCAGCCCCCTACACCATGTTAGGCGGTGCACTGTACAAGAAAGGCAAGGATGAAGTGCTCAGAAGATGTGTTGCAGGAGATGAGATTGGGATTGTTCTGAAGGCCTGCCATGACGAGCCATGTGGAGGCCACTTTGCAGGAGAAGCCACAGCCAGGAAGGCTCTGCTAGCAGGATACTGGTGGCTGACCATCCACAAGGATGCTTATGATTACTGCAAGCGATGTGATGCTTGTCAGAGAATGGGGAAACCGACCAAAACAAGTGCTATGCCACTGCAACCTATCCTTCCTTTGAAGCCGTTTGAGAAGTGGGGCATCGACTTTGTAGGTCCAATCGATGCTCCTACCAGAAGGAAGTAGAACAGATACATCTTGGTATGTACAGATTATGTCACAAAGTGGTATGAAGCTAAAGCCCTAAAGCAAAACGATGGTAACAGCGCGGCCCTCTTCATGTACAAGAATATCATCACCCCTTTTTGGTAGTCCCCTAGAGCTGGTAAGTGACAGAGGCACTCATTTCATTAATAAAGTCATGGAAGAGTTGACAGAGTTGTATAAGATCCACCATCGCAAGTCCACTCCTTATTACCCCAGAGCCAACGGCCAAGTCGAAGTCACGAATCGAATCCTCTGCTCGATTCTGACAAGAATAATTGCCGCACATCGTCGTGATTGGGATGATCGACTTACAGAGGCCCTCTGGGCATACAGAACCTCCCATAAAGCAGCAACATGACAAACACCCTTCCAGCTGGTGTATGGTACAGAAGCTGTTTTCCCTATTGAACTGGAATTGCCCTCTTTGCGAGTGGCTATCAAAGAGCATTTGGGGGATGATGACTCACTGCAACGCCGTCTCCTGCACTTGGAATGTTTGGACGAAACTCGCACGATGGCTCTACAGTGTATGGAAGCCATGCAAGCTTGACATAAGGCTTACCATGACAGCTTCATCAAGCACAAGGAGTTCAAAGAAGGTGATTTGGTCCTCGCCTATGATTCACGATTTGGCAAGTTTCCTGGCAAGCTCCAACAGCAGTGGATGGGCCCATATAAGGTACTTGTTGCTGTTAACCCTAATGGCTCTGTCCAAGTGCAGACCGTTGATGCCTCTAATGATCCCTTCCTGATCAATGGATATCGCCTGAAGAAGTACTTCCCTCCTTGGGGATCTTGACAATCACGGTCACCTGATCCTTTCCCCCGTTGGCGTGGCACTGTCACTCTTATGATGCTACTTCTGATAGTCGTTCTTCAGCCACTCCTGATGAGGTGGATGCAACCCTCTGTCCCCTCAGCCCCACCTTCCAGTCCTGATCTCTTATCCTCTATTGGCAAGGTTGGTTCTGGCATATGGTCTTTCTACCATTCCTTTCCTAATGAAAAAAAAAAGAAGAAAAAAAAATATCGGTCATGGGAGAAAATGACTTCGATCCCTGTCATGCCGACCTATTCTTTGAGAAAAGGTGGAGACACCCTCGGGAGTAGGAGAAAAAGAAAAGAAAAAAAAACAAATAAGAAACGAAAAAAAATGTTATGGGAGAAAAGGAAGCAATTCCCTGTCATAGCAGGCCTCGCTCCAAGAAAAGTTGGCAAACACCCTTGGGCGAGAAGCTGGCTGTGGAAAAGGTGGTAACACCCCGCAGTTCACGATAACTGACTCACCAGCCGAAAATGGTCCAGAGAAATTTGAAGCCACCTCCCTTGGTGCGCCATCTCTGCAACTTTATCAGTCTGTCTGTCCCCTTTTGCAGGCGATCTTTTCTACAACCAATTGAAGTACCAGATCTATGGCTACCTCCCTGGGTACGCCTTTTCAACAACTCACAATGATCTTCATCGACAACCCCTTGAGTGATGTGAGCTTTCATCCTAACCGGATGGGGAAGTGAGTATGGTTGCCCTCTGTAACTATCAACAGAGAGTGAGACAAAGGGTGGGGCGAGAGACGAGTCTTTTTCCTTTCAAATCAAATGAGAGGTGAGAAGTGTGAATGGAGTGTTGCACACATGGGATGGGCCTCTCAATGCACAAAGCACGATTTGTTCTTGTACACTGCACCACAAGGCTCCCTAGCCTTCCTTCTCGCACCGTATGCCAGCACAGGGCGGGATGCACAGTTGCACCATCAAATACGCACAAGGCATACAACCTTTGCACAAGTGACTGTGAGGATTACATCAATGGGTTTCAGGACATGGTTGCCCTCCTGTATCTATCAACAGAGCGTGAGACAGAGGGTGGGCTGAGTGTGACTGGAGTTTCTTTAATCAATTACCGAGAGGTGAGATTGAGGGACGTTACGACACTTGGAGTCAGGTACGTTCCCGTTTCCCTATGCACCCACGGGGTGGGTTTCTGCCATCATCACAAGACACGTCACCCTGTTCTGTACACTGCACTGTAAGGCTCCCTTGCCTTCCTCCTTGCACCTATGCCAGACGAGTTGGACACACTAATGCACCATCAACTGTGCACCTTGGCATACTCCCTCTACACCATCCCCCTTGTCGCTTCCTAAACTGGGTGTGAGACATGAGTTTTCATCTTGCTTTCCTCGAGTGATATTAGTCATGGGGCGAGTGATTGCTCTTTCATTCCATATGAGTGATTGTGAGTTGAGTGTAATATTCCTCGCCATCGACGAATTTCCTATGATTCCTTCAACCAGTTACCTCCCTGGGTGCTGCCGCGTGGTCCCTGCCATGTAGGACGTGTGCTGGAGTGAACCTTGGTACCTCCTGCAGCAGCCGACAACAACACAGGACGTGCCATCGACAGTCAACCTTGATTCTCGACAACATGGGCCAAGTTTTTCTAACCCTACACCTTTTTTCTCTCCATGATGGTCATGTTTTAAGTGTGGGGACATTCGTGGATGGTCTGTGGAGTGGTAGTAGGTCCCTGTTGCTCGGTCAACCCTACCCGTTAAGGTTTTAAGTATGAGGACGTGTCCATGCGCGTCTATATTGCATACCCTCTGCATATGCCTCAATCGCATGTATGCCATGAATTGCTTTTACCCTGCTGGGGTCCCTTCCCCACCCATCCATCCATTTTTAACCCACCCTTGGGGCTGTTCCCTTGTAGTTTTCCTTTATTCCCTGATTTTACTGTCCTGCCATGTGGACGTACCCTATGTTCACTGACATCCACATCCAACCTTATAGCCCTATTCCTCCCTTTGAATTGACTATTTTTCCTTTTTACCAACCCCTGTTCCGGTGCATGGTTCTCGAGTTATTAATTTTTGAAGCATTTTGCGTAAATTGGTCGGTTTTCCATGTGAACGTGCTTTGCTTGCTTCGGAACCGTGATTTGATGTCATAGCCCTGCCAATCACTTTCTCCTTGACATTTTTCCTTTTTACTCCGTGTCCTTACGCTGCACGGTTTGTTCAATATTAATTTTTGCGGTTTCTCGAGACTTTTTCGTGCGTCTTTTTGACATTTTTCCATGTGAACCTTCCTTGTTTGCATTAGAATTCCAATTTGATTTGACAGCCGTGTCCCCGCACCTTTTTCCTTTTTCCTCCACCCTCTTTCGACTTCTAGATTTTTAATTATTAATTTTTAAATGTGTTTTTGGGCGTATTTTTGGTGTTTTTTGCATGTGAACCCCTCCTACTTCAACTGGAATTGCGTTCTAACATGACAACCCTGTGCCACCCTTTCCTATGGACATTTTTCCTTTTTTCTTGCATGTCATTCCGGCAAGCGGCTCGTCCAATATTAATTTTTGATTTCATTTTCAGGTCTGTTTTTTGGGTTTTTCCCATGTGAACGCATCTTATCTCCATTGAAACCCTGTTTTGACACGATAAGATTGTCGGGCATGTCTTTCTGCTCATTTTTCCTTCTTCTTGCACCTCGTTCCGATGCACGGATCTTTCGATATTAATTTTCGTTTGCGTTTTCGGGGCTGTTTTTCATTTTTTTGCATGTGAACGCCATGTCTTCCCCCCGGAACCCTCGTTGCACATTTCCTTTGTCTTCTCCCTGCCGTCCTGCCCAATTTTTGTTTTTACATCATTTCGTTTCGATGCTCGGATTGTGAGATATTAATTTTTTCTTGTTTATCCGTGTTTCGCGCGACTCGTTCCGCGTGTGAATGCGCCCGTTTTCGATTTTACGTGTCTCCACACGCCCCGGTCGGGACCGTGTGCCCCGTACCGCCATCCCAGTGCTCTTTCGATCCTGTCCCGATAAATTTTTTTACCCCGCCCCGCGCGCGTGGGTTACACCTTTATTTTATTTTAATTTAATTCTTTTAATTATTTATTTTAATTCACTTTTCTTCCCCCTCCACCCCCCACGGGCACCCTTCCCCCTACCTCCCATGGGCTCCCTCCCTATTCCCCCCCCCCATCCCCCATGGGCACCCCCCCTTTCTCCCACTCCCTCCCTTTCTCTCTCCTCGACCCCTTCCCCCCAACCACCTCCATCTCCCTCTCCCCCTTGCGTGCCCTTCTCCCTCCCTCTCTCTTCCTTCCCTCTTCATCTCCCTGCTCCCTCCTCATCTCCATATTCCTCCTCCTCCTCCTCTTCTCCTCCCTCCCTCCTCTCCCGCCGCCTCTTCGTGGTTGCGCCCGCCCCTCTTCACGCCGCCGCTCGTACACTGTGCCTGGGGCCTCGTCTCACTGAAGCCCTCCGCCCCTAGTGCTGCTGGCCGCCTCACCCCGCCTGGCGCTCCGTTGTGCCCGCGCCCTGTCGCCACTTGGCCCGACGCCCTGCCGCCACCTCGCCGCGCCCTGCCGCCGAGCCTGTGGAAGTTGCCCCGCCGCCCGCTGCTCTTGCCCGCCGCTAACGCCTGGGCCCCGCCACGTCGCCATGCCACCTGGCCCATCCCCGCCGCCTCCTCGTGGCGTCGCCGTCGCCTGCCCTGTCGAGCCCCCCTGCCATGCCGTTTCCATCAATACCCCCCCCCCCCCCCCCCCAACCACCCCACAGGCCCCCCATCCCCCCAATCCCACCCCAGTCCCACCAACACCCACCATTCCCCCCTTACCCCCCATAAGCCCCCAGTCCCACCCAACCTTCCCACCCCACCACCCCACAACCCCACCATCCCCCCATCTAAGCCCCCAGTCCCACCCATTCACCCCCCCACACACTCCCACCCCGCAGAAACCCCCTCTTAAGCCCCCTTCTCACCCTCTTTCCCGTACCCCCCCATCGCAACCTCCAAGACGAAACCCACCGTACACCCGTAGCACCCTACAGCACCTATTCTCAGCCCCCTGTCCCACACGAGGTGTGTGTGCGCGTGTGGTGGTTCGTGGTTGTTCGTGTTCATGTGCAGGAGTCCGTTAGCAAATGTTCACGCGCGGGGACGCGCGTTTGCTAGTCCATGCGGTGGTGTGCACCAGCCGGCTGTTTACACGCAGTCCATTCCTGGGTATATTCCCGGATTTTTAATTTCCAAAACCCGAAAATCCTAAAAATACATTTAAAAATTACAAAATTCATTAAAAATCAATTAAAAATAAAAAAAATTACAAAAAAATCTTAAAACAACTTCCAATATTTCTGCAGTAAATTGTAATATTTTTCTAAACTAAAACTTTCAGAAAAAAATTTCCAAAACATTTTAAAAGTAAAAATTCTTTAAAAAATATACAAAAAATGAAAAAAAAAATCATTTAAAAATATAAAATTTCCAATTTAATTACGGAAAAATTATTGAAAATTTCATTAACTTTTTTGCTTATTTTTGGAATATTTTCTAAGATGAAAATGATGTGCCATTTTATTCCATTATTATTTTATGGTAAAAATGCTTCATTAAATGCCTAAATTCATGACAAATCCTCTTTAATTCCAAACACAAGCTGAAAAATCTAGAAAAAAATCCAGATACCTTGGTTCTTTTTGGATTGCTGACCTATATTTTGGGATTGAGAAGTGCGCATTCATTGCATACACATACACCTATTTCCAGGTATTTTTAACATGAATCCTAAACACCACCATGGCACGCGCGCTTGCGCCAAACACACATTTTTCTAATTAAAATCAACCAGCCGTTCACTTAGCACGCGCTATGTGCGCTTAAGAGGCACTTTAATATTTTTAATAAAAATGAACCAGCCGTCACAAGAGCACGCGCTGGCAAAAAATCACTCCACATCACCTTAATTTTTAATAAATGAATTTGCATTTAGAGACCCAGTTTGGGTATCAAAGTCCGGGATTCAGATTAATGCACCGCTCCAACCTAATACTTTGTAATTAAAATTTTAAGAAGGAACCGCCGTTTTCTTGTTAAGGTTTATCACTTAATTAAAAATTCACCCATTTCTTAATAATTCATAAAATGAACCTTTCATTAAATTAATTCCCCCTCACTACACTTATTTCCCCTTTTTAATGAACTCGTTTCGTGGGATGGGTACGCGAAGTCTTCAAGGTTGTCTCCATGGTCAAACCTGATTATCAAAGTTGTGGTCATGATATGTGTGGGTTGTTGTTATGTTTTGGTTCAGTTTCTTTGTTACGGTTAAGGGTATGGTGTGTAGTTTTTTTTTCTTTATTGCTTGATACGGGGATTTGGGTGTTTGTATGTTGCATAGCATGAAGCTTTTGGTCGCATATGTGTAGAGGTCATGTCGAATTTTTTCTAGGCTGTGGTTTGCTTGGGGATAGTTGGTCGAGTCACGTTTTACCACCTTGGTTGATATCTTATCCTTGGTTTTTGTCTGTTGCTTTGCAAGCATTCTCTTTGTTTGTCTATGTTTGTGGCGTGTGTGTGTAACCATCTGAATAGCGCCCTCTCGTACTCCTCCCCCGATTCAGTATGTTCCTTTGGCTTTACATGATTATTCTTTATTACTGGATTCGGACGTTGTCGCTAAAGCGGGCTTGTCCAAGTTCGTGAGCCTTTCTGTCCCACTAGTTCCAAATGATCCTACCATTTGTGACGAGTTTTTAACCTCTTACAGTAAGAGGTCTGGTCCAATTCATGGCACTACTGTTCTTCTAACACCGAAGAGTCTAGGCAAGGCTCTTGGTCTGCCATATCGTGGGGAGTCTGTCCCTGCTGCCAGACAGTTGTTCACCAATGATGATATTTTGAAGCTGTTGCAGAAGCAGACTCAAGATGTTCTTGATCCAAAGAAGGTCATTACCACGTCGGGAGTGGATGTCTCCATGATTTCCAATCCCTTATGGAAAGAGCTATGCCAATTCCTTCAGGACAGGTTCATGCCTGCGAAATCCCCATCTCATTATCTTTCCAAGGAGTTGTTTACAGCTTCACGAATGATTTTGAAAGGCATAACTATTGATTGGAGTACCTACCTCCTCTCCAAGATGGATCACCACTTTATCCGAGCTACTCGAGGAAATGTGACTAATGTTACATTTGGGTCCTTCCTCTATGTCTTCTTGCTACATGCTGCCCCTACAAAGGAAGTTCCTTTACCTCCAATTGATCCTCCAGAAGTTCCTCCTCCACCTCATAGTGAAGATGATGATGTGATAATTGAGGATGATTCTCCTTCTCCCCTTGTCATTCGGAGAAAACGCCTCAAAAGGGTGGCTGAATCAGTGTCTATTCCTCCTCTAGTTCCAGTGACAATTCCTGCCCAGTCTTGTAGCAGCTTGCCTGCATTCCTTCAGACGCCAAATCTTTTCAGAGCCCATAGAGATGGGATGCTAGACCTTACTATTCCTTCTGTTCACCGCCTGGTAACAGGAGATGCTATTCCCTTCCTGTGCAAGGATATCCAGAGTTCTATTGAACTTTCGATGACTACTTGTATCCAGCAATTATATTCTTCATTTTATGATGAAGTTTGGCAGTCTAAGGAGGAACTGAATAAGACCCATAATGAGTTAACCTCTGCTCAGGAGAAATTCTCTGACCTTTGTACGCAAATGGAGCAGCAGACTAAGCTCGTGGATACTCAGAAATCTGAAATCTCTAAGTTGAAAGCTGAGTTGGCAGAGAAGCTAGGTCTCAAGTGGTTGCTGTAATAGAGGAGAGGGATAAGTTAGAGAAGGAGAGTCAAGAGATGAAGGAGGTGATAGCTGCCCAAGCAGGGAAGTTTAAATCCACCACACCTATCTTAGATCAAAGCAATGCTCAAATCCAGCAACTCAAAGATCAGTTGGCTCAGTCTCGGTCTAATACACAGAGTCTTGTGCAACCAGTTTCTCTTTTATCCCTTGCAGACTTGGCAGCTCTTCAGAGACAGGCTACATTATGTCCCTTATTTCAGGCCAAGGTGGAAAGATTGCAACCTTGCATGGATTTGTTATGGTCTTCTTTTGAGCAGTATCAAGATTATGTTCCACCAGATCATTCCTTTTTTGTCCATTATCAACAATAGAAGTTGGCCTTCTATATAAGACTTTCCACGATTGATTTACCTATTCCAGAGGATGGATGGAGTGGGGCCTGGTCATCTGATTTGCTGATAGAAGTAGTGAGGATGGTTTTTGAAGACTCTGTCACTCGAGATACAATGCTTCTGTCCTATATGTATTTGAGGGGTGATTTACTGATTCCAGATGATGAAGATCTGGCTTGGTATGTTGGAGATGTGGTATTGCAAGCTTCTTTGTATGTCCGACATTTGGAGTTGAGGATTGATGAGATGTTCCAGGGATATTCTTCAAAGGTGGCTGAGTGTCATGAGTTTTCATGGCACACTATGGTTGATGCTGTCATTTTGAATCACCGTCAGGTCAAAGCTTCAGCTCATGCCCAGAACACTAACCAACTGAGGGTGGATCTTTTAGCCTATCTCTCCAACCAACCCCCATTTGATACTTATTTCTTTGAAGCCTATCATCGTAGATCAGCTTTAGGTCCATCCTTACCATGCCTAACTCATTATCAACAAATGGATCATAGGTATGATGCTTATATTTCTCTTTTTCAATCTAACCCAAATGTCATTTTACCCCTTCTTTTCCAACCTCAAGGATCTCCTCAAATTCCTATCTTTACCCATTGTTCTTTTATTGAAGATTGAGTTTTTCTACCTCCTGATCCTTTTCCTTCCCCATCCCCTGACATTCTATCAAATTTTCCTGCTTATCTTTTAACACCTTTCTTAACCGAATCTCCTCAATTTTCAGCAAATCCATCTTTAACCCATTCTTCATTTTATGATTTTGCATATCCATCGCTTCATCCTCTTTCATTAGTCCCTCTTCCGTCTCCTAACACTTCTATTCCTAATCCTCCTCAGTTGGTTAGTGGGTATCCAGGTTTTGATCAGAAGATTCTCGAAGAAGAGGATGGAGTTCAAATGATTCCCTTATTGGATCTCAAATCAATTGGCCATTGATCCCAGGAGAATGGATAAGTGCTAGTCAGGCTTATCAAAATTATCTACATTTTTCTCAGCAGTATTCTCAGTCTGCAAATCCTTTAGTGCACTTAACTGCTCATTTTACTTGGTACATGGTGTATATGCATAGGCATTCTCATAATGATTCAAAGCCTATTCCAAAGTTGTGCATGAATGTCAATGTGAGCATTGATTTCCAGCAACTGGATGTATTGTACTTTCATGCCCTCTGTTTGCCTAGCAGATACCTTGTTCTATTGGAAAGGATGTGCTGCCTTGAGTTTTTTCAGAATCCTCCCAAGACATTTGTAGATAAATCCTTGTCCATGGATCGTTTTCGAAATCACCAATCCTTCAAGAGAGATCATCTTCATTGATACCTTTGCCATGTATGGTGGATGGTTTTTAATGACAAATCTCTCTTTTTGGAGGAGTCATTCAGATGGTTGTGTTGTGTGTAGTGTTTCTGTTGTGGGTTAATTTATGTGATAAGATCATAGTGGTTGCCTATTCGATTTGCTTTCATGCGAGCTATATTTTTGGAGAATTGCAGTGATGGTAGTGTTGGTTGGATAGTTGAAGATGCTGATGCAGAAAAAGAAGAAACCTCTTATATCCTTTACAAGTTTGTTGTGATTTCCAGTTTGATAAGAAGTGTTAATGTATAAAGGGTTTTCCTTTCGTTGTATTATTTATATCAGATACAGGTTATAAGTTGGGGTCGTGGTTGGATGGACTGTTTTTGAAGATTTATTGAAGATCAAAGTTGAGCTCTTGAATGAACTTGTATTTCCTTTTTCCTGGGTCGCGAGGACGCTTCCTTATTAAGTGTGGGGATATGTTGAGTGTTGAAATGACCTATTTTTGGCTGATTTTTGTTGTTTTTGAGAGCTGAATGGTTAATTTTATGAAATGATTGATTGGTTTGGAAGTGGTTTGAGAGTGTTTTGGATAGGTTGGAATGGTTTTATTAAGCTCATGATGTTTATTAGTAGAGATGTGAAGTTCTGATACGTTTTGTTTGGTCCTGATAGCTTCTGTTGAGCTTTTGTTTTCTTCTATTTTCTCTCTGTATGGAAGAATGGAGTATTGATTGATAGGGTTTGAGATTGTTTGAAAGCTTATTGAGTGATTTTTGATGGTTTGGAATGGTTTTGGTATGAGTTATGTGGTTCTGATGCTTTCTGTTGACCTTCTGTAACTCTCTGATGAGCTTCTGTGAGCCTTTGTAGACCTTCTGTATACTTCTGTATGTGTTCTGTTGGATGAGAGTGTAGCTTGGGAAAGTTTCTAGCCTTGGAAAGAGGTGAATACAAGTGCAAAAGAGCTAAAAGAAGTCAAAGAAGTAGCTGCTGAAGACTCAAGTAAAGACTGGAGTGAAGTGACAGTGGTGAGCTATGAAGAGTCACTGTAGTGGCTCTGGTGCCTCTTCATATCAGACATACCTCTTGGAAGGTGCATCCACGACCTAAGAAGGATTATGGAGGGTTATTATTGAGTGATTGTACTGAGGATATGATGTACTATTGATGGAGAGAGAGAGAGAGAGTCAGAGATAGTCAAATCTATGAAAATAGTGTAATTGTATGTGAGAGATTGAGAGAGAAAACTATGAAGATATTGAAGATGAATACTATGTGATGTATTTCCATTCAAAGATGGTGTATTCCTTTGCTTTCTTTGTTCTATTGATGGATTTTATGAAGATATTAAAGAATATGGTTGATTCTATCAAATCCGTAGGAGATCTACATGATGCTGCATGAAGATTTGTTGTGCTTGGTGTTCTTTTCTTCATTGTGATCATATAAAACCTAATAAAAAAGCTTGTTGATGTTACAAGATAGATTTTCTTGCAAGAGAATTTCCTTTTTCCTTGGTGTTCCTCTTGGGGCTCCACAGTGAATGTGGGCATCGTTGGGCTTAAGCCAATCCATTCCGAGTAGACACTCATGGATACCCAAATTCATTACTTTGAATTTAACCAAAGTCTTCTTTCCTCCCAGAAAGAATTCCACCTTAGCAGTTTGCCTGGTACAAGTTACCTCACGACCATTTGCCAATTTCACACGCAGGGTAGGTGCTTCTACTGTGGCTATTCCTAATCTTTTTGCACATGCTGGTGAGATAAAGGAATGTGTACTGCCACAATCAATCAAGGTTTTGAAACCTTTACCTTGATAGTCCGACAGTGTTTGAATTACTGAGAACTGGTGATTCGGCCATTTTTTGTATAAAGCGGCATGGACTGTCGCTCTTTCGAATTCTGCTTCCATGGTCGGATCTTCCTCTTCTTCTTCTTCACCTCTTTGCCTATTGGCAATGCAGGCAGTTCTTCCTCTTCCTCGGGTAGCGGCTCCTTGACCACGGCCTGTTCCTTGGAAAGGCGCTTGGCGATGTCCTCCACCAAGCTTGGGACATTGCCTCTTGAAGTGACCGGGTTCGTTACAGTGGAAACAACGGAGGTTTCGGCCATTACTTTGAGTAGGAACAAAGTTGTTGACATTATTTGTCCTTGCTTTCTTTCTTTGTCCCTGATTATGACCTTGAACTCTCTTCATTTGAGGTCTGAATGCTCCTCTGTTCGGGTCATTTTAAGACCAAGTTTTGTTACCCCTTGGTCTAGCTTGCACCTCCTGAATTATAGGTACCACTCGAATGAGTGCATCCTGAAGATCTGATGGACACATAGATTCGAGACGGGTATTTACTGGTGGATTTAAGCCTGCACAAAATTTGGACACCTGCTGAGTCATGTCCATCTGTGGCGCATACTTTAAAAGTGAGACAAATTTAGAGTAGTATGCGTCAAGAGTGAGTCCTAGCTGTTTTAACTCGTAGAAATCATTCATTTTCTGCGTGCGATATGCAGGTGGTAAGTATCTACCCTGCACGGCTTTCTTCAGCTTCTCCCAGGTAATGGATCCCTCTGCGATCCCTTGATCCCTGCACCATTGCTTCCACCAAAGTCTGTCTTCGCCAGTGAGTCTTAACTTGGCGAGCATAGCTTGATTGGCGGGTGCAGTACTAGCTGCTTTGAAGTAATCCTCCATGGATTCAATCCAAATTTCAGCATCAGCCTGAATGAATCTACCTCTCCCGTCAAACTCGAGTGGCTTAATCTGCTTGAGAAGGAACTTCTTCTCCTGGATCACAGCAGTCATTGATGTAGGAGGCGAATTAGGAACATGTACCTGGGGTTGTACTTGAATAAAGGTTTTCTTAACGTTATTATACGATAATCGACGTTAGCTTATATTACATCTTTAATTCAGCTATCTCGTAAACAATGTAGCTACTTAACTTTTTATCAACTCTTATGCACAGCCAGACATTGATAAAAAGAAGTCTTTATTTGTATTTACATGGGCATAGCCCTTTTGAATACAACGTTTCATGTGATGATAATCCAATTGTTACATTTAGCTTGGGGAGAACAACGTTGTATTGCATTTATCTACAGGAACTGTGTAATACTAAGGTTTTGGGTCATGGATCTTCAAGAATCGGTAAGTCATTGGAAGTTCAAGATATCCTTTCCGTTGGAATCCATACTTCTCATGGCGGCCCAACACTTTAATCCTATCGACGGGGATTACACGAGTTACTTCCTCATATACATATGAGTTCATCTCAACCCTTCGACCTTGAATATGTAGAGTTGAATTTACGTGAGCTTCCACAAAAACGAACAGCTTCACGACTTTTGGGTCTTCTAACCACTTGATCCTCTTTAGGTTGGTATGTAGATAAGCAAACCGGTGGGCGGCTATATAGTAGATTCCTGAAGCACCCATCCATCTTTGTTCCATGTACAAAGGTGATGGATTATAGATCTGCTCCAAGATGTTCATCATCCTAATTCTTTGTCTATAAAGCGGAGAATGCATTGCAATCATAAACATGACTTGAAATACCAGAAACTTGTTCCACGCTTCGTAATTCTGCAAGACAGCATTGAAGGTAAGGAAATGTTTGGAGAGCAACAATTGCTTTACTTTATTTCTTTGAGATTTCGTAAAAACTATTCCGTTATTGGTCGACTCTGATACCAACTATAACGTGTCCACTAGTATCATCCATGACACGTCTTAGCAGTCCATTGGAAAGGATGTCTAGAAAGCTCTGCCCGGCACTCCCAGGGAATGTTATGGGGTTTGCGATATAGGGCTTTTGCATGTTTGCCACGTAGCGGAAGTATTCTAGCCGTTCCCACTTAGGATCGCGACCGGAATTTGGGTTTTTCTGATTGGTCATTTCCTAACAGCAACTAGCGTCGGACCCAAGCGAACTACTTTACACAGAAACGATAGGTCCGAAGCGGATTCACGCTACACTTGGTTCAATGAGAATGGGAAACGAGAGGGATGCAAAGCTCAACCTCTCTGCCATAAGGCATAGTCCCATTCCGTTCCCCTAAAACATCGTAAATCAGTTAAGACATAATTCTAGGTCATCGCTTTCATTGTTCGTATCCTTTGACAATCATCCCGCTGTTCTTCGAGATTTGAGAAAAGTTCCCGGCCAACCAGGACCACCCAACCATAGAACGGACCCATGGCCCATCCTCCGCACTTTCCTCGGTTTGTTTTAGTTAGGTAATTATCTAACACGTTAGTTGGACATGTAACAATCAGCTTCTTTAATTAAACCATTAAGCACTGGTTCCTTCACGTAATCTTATCATGTGGCATAGAAAAACAATATCAAAAAAGTTCTTTATTAACATATCATCATATTTATCTTTGAAATACAAGGAGTCAACAACCCCCTTGGTTAGGGTCAGGCAGGCAGTCGGGGGTAACTGAAGATGCCTCTCCCTTCAGGCCTTCAACCTGAAGTATAGATATTCATTTAATTTGTAATTCATAAATCAAACAGTGCTCTAAAATCTCTAGCAAGCACAAACATTTCCATTAACCGATGTTGTTGTTGGCAAACTGCTAAGGAAGGAATCTCTCCTTTTGAATGCATCTAGCACTCGATCCGAGGTACCTTGCAACTTGGCAAGATCCTTTATATTTTGGGTTAGAGCGTACCCTATTAACCCAACTTGCTCAACCCTAAAGTTCATTGGATACTTTAGTTTCCGGTTTTTAACCTTCCCTACTTAGAAGGATATCAAAGAATATATCCTTTTGCAAGATAAATTGCGTAAGGATCCGCCATCCTTGTTGAGGGTATTTAACCTTTCTTCTTGTGAATCAGTCACAAGACCATATGACTTCGTACTTGCCGTGCAAATCCTGCATCGAAATATGCGATCAAACAATCCGTTTCAATTTCTTTAAGCTGACGTTTACCATACCTAGGGTCTCCTTTTATTATTTTCTTTAAGAACCTCAGGGACAAACCCTAGTTCTTTTACGTTAACCTTTTATTGACCCTACAATCAGGGAAGGTGGGCAAGTATTTAAGGTATAACCGTTTCTTGGATTTTAAATCATTTCCAATGCATATTTCGCAGCATAGATATTTCTAAGTTTACATGAATTCGGTTAACTTTTAGAAGGTAATATCGAGATCACCTCCGCACGATTTGTTATCTATGTGACAATTGATTTTTCAGTCCTAAACTTTATTGCTTTGAGGTTAGGTAAATTCAATTAATGTTCCTTTTTCCTTGCGAACAAAACTCATGCCAAATAAACAATCTTTTCCTCGCTAAGAATATGCAGTAAGCAATGGTAACTTCCTAGAGTTTAAGCAACGTAAGAAACCTTTCATGAATTTCACCTTCTAGGATGATTCGTTGTAAAAAGAATAGGGGTTAATGGTGCAAGATGCAGTTTTTATACCTTCAAGATTTAACCGAAATATACTACTTTAGTGGGTAAATAATCTTGCTCATAATTCGTTTCAGTGCATAATGCTATTTGAAGGAAGCTATGTTTATACATTATCCATTTTACATGTTCAATTAAACTAAACTCCTTCATCGTAAATAACTAGGACAAAATATATCTTATCCCTAACAATTCATCTTGCATGATTGAATTAAATCCGATATAAAATTAAGAAGGAAAAACCTGGTTTTGGGGTGAGATATCCACATGGATACCAGGAGATGACCCTCCCACAGCTACTCCTTGGACTTTCTTAGGCGGCATCGCAGTTGTAATCCCTCGAACGTGAAGGCAACTTTACACTCTTTTTCGGAATTCCACCGCCGCTTCAATACTCTTCTTCTTTCTTTCGAGGCAAGGAGCCGTTAAAGGATTGACCACGAGAAGGGGGGTAATAAGACCTTTAAGGTCTTAGCTTCTTCGGGAGGAAAAGGTTTACAAAGCCTAAAAAGGCCCTACAGGGGTGTATACACGGTAAAAAGGGAGTGTGTGAGTGTGGTTTCACAAACAAATGAAGGGCCTTGGGAGATCTTTGGGCTTGGGAGTAAAAGGTATAGGAAGGGGGATTTTTTTTTGGAGAGGTTTTAGGACACGAAGTAGTAAAGGCTTTAGGGATATAAACCCGGGGTGAAAGGGGAAAGGTGAAGGGTGAAGGGCTTATAGCATGGGGGAGGGATTTTGTGGTTTATGAAGCCAAGGGGAGTGGGGGTTTAGTGGCCCCATGAGAAGGGGTTAAGGGTTTAAGACCGGGGGGGGGGAGGGGGGTGAAAGGATAAAAGGGAATAAAATCAAGAGGGGGAAAATTTGAAGGCTAACCCAAGGGAGTAGAAGGCTTTAAGGGCCTCCATGGGAAGGGGTTAAATTTCAACGAGGAAGGGTTAAGGCAAGCTTGGAAAGGGCTTAACTCCAAGGGTTATATAAAAACCCACAGGAAGGGGGCTTTGGGGGGAGGCCCTTAGAAGCTTCAAGAAGCTTCTTGAAGCTTCTAAAGAAAAACACGTGGTGGAACCACATTGATGAGAGGGGGGTGACTAAATTGGTAGGGCGACGTCTTCCCTCTACCGGCGGCTCATGACCCAGTCCTTCGTGCTCAGGCGGCAACTTCACAGCATCAGGCGATCATTCTCCTCCCTTCACAACTACCATATGTCCCTCCTTCAACCAGCAGCAAGCGCAGTATGTCGTTGTCCTCAGCTCTACCTCTCTCATGGTTTGTGGCAACTGCAGTGTGATCCCTCTCTCTCACACGGAGAAATCTGATTATCACAGCCTCCCTCCTCCTTCAACAGTCCCCATAGCACTGGTTTTATAGGGAGAGGGAGAGGTACCTCCCCTCCCCCACGTGGCTCCAGCGAGGAGCTTGCTGACTCTTCTATTCTCTTCCCCCCTTCCAGCTCAACCGTCGCGGACAGGAGGATAAGGGAAAAAAAAAATCCCCTTTTACTTTAATTTGATATATTACACACTACCACTACCACTATCACTATAATAAACAATAAAAGAAGAAAGATAAACAAAAACAACAACAACAACTACTACTACTACAATAACAACAAACAAGAAAAGAAGAAAAACTACTACTACTACTACTACTACTACTACTACTACTACTACTACTACTACTACTACTACTACTACTACTACTACTACTACTACTACTACTACTACTATTACTACTACTACAAACAAGAAAACTAAACAACAATAAACAATAAAATTAAAAAAATACTACTACTAAAACAAAAACAAGCAAGAAATCTACTATCACTACTACTAGTAACATCATGACTATGACAACTATGACCATGACTACGACTACCACAACAATAACAAACAAGAAGAGAAGAAATTAAACAACAATAACTACTACTACTACCACCACCACCACCACCACCACCACCACTGCTACCACTACCACTACCACTACCACTACCACTACCACTACCACTACCACTACCACTACCACAATAACAACAAACAAGAAAATAAGAAATTAAATAACAAATACCACTACCACTACCACTACTACGACTACCATAACAACAATGAACAAATCAATTCGTGGGGGGTATCCACTTCACTTTACATGATTGTCAATCTGGGCCACTAGAAAATATACTCAGGCCCTTAATCAGTGTCCCTTTAATCAACGCCAATTTATGGCTTCACTGAAAAGTGGTTTCGTTTTGAAGGGACTTAAGGTTCTTCTTGAGCTACATGTAGCAACTCGTTGAGCATTGAAATTTCGGTTATGCCACCAAACAATTTCAGAAAATTCCGGTAAAGTTCTAATAGATCACCAAATGCCAAAAAGCTTTGTGATACAACTAAAGCCAAGCTTTCAGATAATCCACCATGAGCTCTACCCTATAGATCAGTACAAAATATAATCATGCAACTACACATTTCTGCCTATTGATGCTTAGGAAAATGCCACCCTATAACTGTTTTAAAAACCATATAATTTGTTAAACCCACCCATGGTCACGGGCAACAAGGTCAAAAACTTCTCAAGGAGCTTCAAGATCATTGTATTCCCTACGAGAAGACCAAATTGCCTTGTCAAGGAAGGAGGTGCAAATGGGTATGTCATTGGGAAGATACATTCCAACTTGACTACTAATTCCGCTAGATTCCAATGTTTAGCACACTCAATAAGGTCCTTTGAAGAAGTGTGGATCAGCCTAAAACCTCAAATCAATCACCTCTCGAGCATGCTATGGAAGAGGTCAGTCAAGAGCAAAAACATGATAGCAAACAAGAGAGAAAAAAGAAGGGCAAGCAGCCAAGATATAAGTTGCAATCCGACATTGAGACAACCACATATCTTAAGAAGGTTCTTGAAGAATGGATCTTAAACTGTCGGGTGGAATTCACCTTGGGAGAGGTGCTTGGCATCGCCAAGCAAGAATTTCATGATGAGATCATTGACATAATTAAGAGGAAGCGTCAATTTCTTGGTGATACCACTAGTGCATTGCTACAATTTGAAGAGGAAACTAGTTTGTTGGGTATTCGGGCTGAATATGAGCATGAAGTAAGTACTGGATTATCTATAAAGGATGCTACTAATCAATGGACAACATGTGGAAAAGAGAAGAAAGTGGCTGAAAATGCATTGTCTTGTAGCAATCGAACTCTAGGAGCAGGAGGAGCCATCGAGCTATGTGCCCTGTAGCATGAGGTTTGTTTACTAAATAGAGCAAGGCTTGATGGTCCACAAAGAAGATGAAGGGTGTGGCCAATAGATAATGTCCGAATTTCTTCACAACGAACACCATGGCTAGTCCCTCTCTTTCTGTTGTCGAGTAGTTCATCTTCGTCTTAGTGAGTTGTCTGCTAGTAAAGCTCACTGGCTAATCTAAGTTGTGCTCACCAGGTTTGCACAACACTGCCCCCATGACAAACTTAGAAGCATCGATGTGCACGTGGAAGGTAATAGTCCAATCTGGGACTCGTAGAATTGGTGCTGTTGTTAGAGCATTTTTCAATTCTTCATATGCCCGTTGGCATGCCTCGGTCCACTCGAAGACAATCAGCAGCTTGTACAATGGTCTGGTGATCAGCGCGTAGTTTAGTACGAACTGCCGATAGTATCCTGTATGGCCTAAGAAGCATTGAAATCCCTTGTAATTAATTGGGGGTGGAAGGTCAACAATAACCCTGACCTTTGAGAAGTCAGTGGCAATTCCATTCTTTGGCACCCTGTGTCCTAAGATGCATCCGTGCTTTACCCAAAATTGACACTTCATGGGGTTCAAGGAGAGACGATATACACGGAACTGTTCAAAGACTACGTGGAGTTTGTCTAAGTGTTCGAATGGACACACAGGTCGTCGACAAAGACTTCTAACTCCTTGCGAAGCATGTCCTTAAAGATAGTGCACATGAGACATTGAAAAGTGGCGGGGGCATTGGTCAACCCGAAGGGCATGACTATGTATGCAAAGACTCCCCACTCCGTGGCAAAGGTGGTCTTGTGCCTATCTGCAAGATACACTTGCACCTGGTTGTACCCTGAGAAGCCATCCAGAAAACTGTAGGCTTCCTTGCCTACCACCCTCTCAAGCATGTGCTCGGTGTATGGCAATGGATAGTTGTCTCTCTTCGTAGCAGCGTTCACCTTCTTGTAATTGACGCACACTCGGATTTTTCCATTCTTCATCACAATGACTATGGGTGATACCCAGTCTGTGTGCTCAATTTCGTAAATGAATCCAGCTCTCATCAGCTTGTCAATTTTCTCTTTGACAGCATGAGCGTGTTTTGGATTCATAGGGTACGGTTGCTGCTTGATCGGCGTTGCGTCCGACGTCATGGGTATGTTGTGAGTCATAACACTTGGATCTACCCCCTGTAGCCCTTCTAAGGACCAGGCAAACACGTCTATGTACTCTCGCAAGAGAGCGACAAGACTCGTTTCTTCTTTACCAGTCAAGTCGTCGGCAATGAACACTGGTCGTGGTGTTTCCCCATCCTGGGATAGGTCTACCTCCTTGACTTCGGCTGGTCCCTCGATTGGTTCGCTCGTCTACCCTTGATGTTTGGCACCTAGCAGAACTACTACCCTATCCCCTTGCTTGAATTTCGTGAAGTGTTTAGGGAGATCCTGCGGCTTTCGCTGCTCTTCTGATTGTGTATCCTTGGGGTGCTTTGCCTTTTCCTGCCTTAACCGTCTGCGCCTTAGGTGGATAGGTAGGTCCCCTTGGTGCGTCTGGTCATGGGCGGCCTAGGGATCTCTGGATCACTGTCCGAAGTAACTTCCAATTTAGAGTCAAACTCTCCATCTTCACTAGAAGAGGTGGTCTCCCCTGGTGGCCGCAATTCGGATGGTGATTCAGTCCTAAGTATTGATGTCATTCCTGGCTGGGCTAGGCCTGCTTGCTCAAGGTCTATGGCTCCTATGTATTCCAACCAAGCGCGATCACATTCCATGCGCATGACTCCTCGCTCTATTCTAGGGGTCTGATTTCCCTGCGGCTTGGCGTCTGCTCGTATCTGCTCAATTTCTCATTCTTCAGTGTCGTATTCTATGATATCTATTTTACCCTTGCTCTCATCATTGAAGGATTGTCAGTCTTCATATTCGTTGTTGGAATCCTTGTCATCCGACTGCTCGTCGTCTCCTAGGGCTTGGCATGCCTCGTGTCATTGGTCAGGAACTAGGGCCGAGCTATACATGAGGTTTAAATCGTGCACCCTAGTCCATTGCCACTTGGAATTCTCTACAAGATCCTGGAGTGGTTTGAAATTTGCAGCTGGGTTGCCAGCTAACTGGTCCGTTAGGTATTCCAGTACCCCCTGGAGTTCCTTTTGTTGGATGGTACTTGGAAGGTGATGGGCTTAGGCTTTCCATGGAGGCTTGCTGCCATCATGCAGACTGGTGTAGAGAGTGCTTCATTGGTCTTGCCGATCATTTTGATGGCTTGCTTATACGTCTCATGGTCTGAGAATGATAGGTTGATTGTAGCAAGAACATGCATCCAATCTCGCTCATCCTCTGGGCATGGGATATACTTGGTCAAGGGCCCATAGGGCCTCTTGACCTAAGTGTTCCCTTTGAACATAGCAGAGATGGCATCTAGGTCGACTGGTGTGGTCTTCCAAGTTTCCATCTCTATTCTTATGGTGTCCGTTCTATTGCCAAGGAAGATCAAGCCGTTACCCCAATCTTCGATGACTCTAGCATTGCGCATCCAGGGTCGGCCTAATAGAACATCGTAGTCCACTCCCTTCATGACTATAAAGTCGACAGAGAACTGGACACCTGCGATTTTCTTTGGCCAATTCTTCAGTACCCCGAATGGCTTCACTCTCATACCGTTTGCTAGCGTGACATTAAACCTAGCAGCTTCAACAGGTGGGTTTCCCCAAGTCTGAAGCACTGCGTGGCTAAGCACACTAACCCCAGCTCCTATGTCTACAATTCCTTTTCTTGTTGTGTCACCCAGGGATAGGACCGACAGGACCATGTGCATCTCAAAGCCTTTCCAAAAGGCATTGACATGCAAGGATTTAGGCACGGAGTGCAGCGTCAAACTTGGCAATTGCGTTTCTGCATCCTGGTCTTGAGGGTCTGGCGTGACCTGCTCTTGCGATCCTTTGACCCACTGCTTAAGGTCTTGCCATAGGGTAGGGTACTGCTTAAGCAAATCTCCCAAGCTAAGTGTTACAAGAGTGGTCACTAGCGTGGTTAGGAGATCGTTAGATACTCGTCCTTCCCCTAACCTAGACTGTCCGGGCCAATGGTCGCGGCTGATCTGCGGCTCTGTCGTGTCTAGGCTTGGTCTTAGCGGCACTGCTTGTGGCACAGTTGCTCCTGCCGACTTAGGTTGCGGCGGTGATATTGGCGTGCTTACACTGGAGAGGTCATCAATCTCATCCTCTATGATGGGCTCAGCATCTTTGAGGTGCTGTTGGGCGTCCTTCACCCATTTCTTCACCTTTTCTATGGCCTCTAATTGTCACTTCGGATGCGGGTATTCCCCTACCTTAGCGCTTCCTTTTTCGGCTGTCTTAGGGGCCGAAGTCTCTGCCTCCGCGTTTGAAACCTTCTTTCTTGTAGGTAGGGTCATAGCACTCTCGGTCTTTAGTGTAACCTTAGCTTCCGATCTCTTCTTTTTCTGCCTACGGCTCTTATTTCCTATCGAGGTTGCGTCAAGATTGCTAGGTCCTGGCAGAGAGATGCCGGCCTACTTCGTTTGGGCTCAGGTCATAACCTGCAATGGAATAGGTGTGGCCTCCCCATCGGGGTTTTTGAAACCAAACATCCCCAATGGGATAGATGGCATGTTGGCTTAGCTAGAGGATGGCTTTCGCTTTGGGCAATCTATGAAAAGATGGGTTAGCCTTGTCCCTGTTTTGCTGCTCTCTTTCAGGGCAACGTGATGAGACATGACCAGGGTGTTCGCAAGTCTAACAAGTGACTGGATCCTGGCGGCTGCCCTCCTAGGCCTCTACCTTGTCCTCGTCCTAACGCCACAACCGACACGGGTCGATAATCCATGAGGACTGTGTTGCTCTCGTCGTCATGCGAGACGTAAAGGTATATGTAGCTCTCTTCATCAATTGGCTCCTCCACATAGTGTACTGGAGCGTCACTCTCGTCGGTGGGTGGGTCACGTAAGGACCAGGCGGTCTAGGAATGCGTGTAAGATTTATGTCCATTCTAGGGGTGGCTAGTTTTATATCATTAGGCGCGGGAAGAGCCAATGGGGCTCCCCTTTTGAAGAATGGCTGCGGCCTGTTCGCTAGGTAAGGCTGGCCGTAGGGCTACAAGTATGGAAGTCTTCTTGGTAATCTACAATGCGCGACATCATGGCCGAACCTACTGCAGTTAGCGCAAGGTCTTGACCTAGGGTCTTGACACTCGGCCTGCAAGTGGTTTCCGCCATAGTACACACATTGGACATGCAGGCGCGTTGGTCATCTCAATATGTCTTGTAGCTTGCCCAATTCCATCTTGACCTCAGCCAAGCCTTGGTCTGTCTCGGTGGCCTTTTCCTTGTCTTGGGATGATGGGATTGACCGCTTACTAGAGGCTGACGTTCTCTCTGAGCTTTGCGAGTTGGGTTCTTCTAGATTTGAGCTCCTAGAGCTCTGCTCTTTCAGCTGGTCATCGACTCTGATGGCTTTCTCAAACACTCTAGCCACCATGTCCCGCTGCAAGCTTGAATTGCATGCCAAAGCCTTATATAACTCCTCGTCCCGAATTCCACTGATGAATACAGTCGAAACTTCTCTATCAGTCGGTCGCTCCCCTAGAGGGATTCTCTTAAAGAGACTCCTCACATGCGTCACGTAGTCACAGATGTCCTCCTTGTCTTTCCACTTGATGTTCATCAAGCGTACTAGCAGGTTATCGGAGTATCCGGGCTCGGCGAATCTCTTGACGAAGAGATCCTTGAGATTATTGAAGTTGGCTCGCTTTAGAGCATCCAGGCTTGTATACCACGTCCCACCCTTGTCACCTAGGCAAAGCCCGCATGCTTGTGAGCGTTGAGTTTGGTCGTTGAGGCCGTTGGATTTGCAGACTTGGTCAAACTACTCAACAAAGCTGTAGGGGTCCTCATGAGATTGGTACTTATCGAGTTGCTTGGCAACAATGGGTATTTTGGCTTGGCTCTTTGAGCCTTGGTTTGCCCCTAATCCTACGAGAAACGACATCGCTAGTGCGGTGGCACTCTGCTCTACTGCGGTATTATCGAGTAGCCATTTCATGAGGAGCTTGCTTAACGTCAAGTCTCCCTCCAGTGCTCTCTCATGGTCCGTTCGGTTTCGGCCAGCCAAGTTCAGCACTCGCTGCACCTCATGCAGCTCCATGCTTTGCCTTTGGCTCCTAGCCTTTTGATCCCTATTATAATCAGCTATTCCCTGCAATGCCTTGCGGGCTAGCCTTCTCTCCTCCTCTAGGTCTGCAATGATTGCATTTGCTGTCCTGCCGCAGTGCTCGTACCGGGCCTGCACGTCGTAACTGCTCACCAGCTGTGCTGGATAGCATCTGGAAATACACTCAAATCGAGCTCCTCATTAGACCAATGGTCTGAGCTTTCTTCCGTCATGGTCGAATTCTTGCGCTCCACTACGCTGTCGATTAGGTTGAATAGACTTGACAGATCCTCGTCGTTGGCGTTCCTTGCTTGGTCCTACTCTGTGCTTTGTTGGTTTGTCTATATCTTGAGTTCTCTCATATTGGTGGGTTCCTTGAGTGTTTTATCTGAGTGGGTTCCTTTGGTTATTGAATGCAGACCTCAATTTATGGTCACTCAGTGAGTGTGTTGTTTCTTGTGCAGTTGTGCCCAATCAGGCTTTCAGCTTTCTTAAGTGTACTTCAAGTGCAAAAATTCCATGTGAGGCGTCCTACATACTCTCGCTTGTTTCGGGCCTGATAGGCTTGTAGGTCCATTTTCGAGCCGTTTTGTCAGGGTTTAGGGTTTCCTTGTATGTTACCTTGTTTGCTTTTGGTCAATCAGGTTTTACGGTTTGGCGGCTCGCGTCTAAGTCATTGGGTCTTGCAACTGTCCACTTCTAGCCGCTAAGCGGCTGCGCACTACAATTTCTCTTGTAACATGTTCCATAATCAAGTTCTGAGCGCCCGAAGGGTTTCCACACTTTGTGCTACTGCATATTTGCCGGGTCAGGTCAAATTTCTGATAGATTTGACAAAAAGTTGCACTTAGACCAATTGGTCCGAATTGCAGGGTCTGAGTAGGTCACTCGAACGAACCGAGGCACGGGGTTGAGGGCCGAATTTCCAGATTTGACTCGGACAATTTTGATTTTGACGGGCTGAATGGCGAATTCGGACGGGCCGAACGGCGCTTGGCCAAGGGATGAATCTCGGGCGTGGCCAAGGGCCGAATTTGAGACTCGGACATGTAGCTCGGAAGGGCTAAGGATGGATGTGCCACATGGCAAAAAGCTTTGACTCGGACGGCTGAGTGGGTTGACTCGGACAGTTGCCTCGGACCGACTAGGGTTTGGCCGATTGGGCCGAGTGACAAGGGCCGAGGGTCGATTCTGGGACTCGGCCCAGGAGAGGCCACTCGGACGGGCCGAATGCGGCGCACGTAACCCGCGTGAACGCGATTTCAATCATCTCACCAAATGTAGGCCAGCGCCATGGTCATACACTTCCAAATCCTATCTAGGGAAGTAGAGGGAGAGGTTCGTATACCTGAGCGGGCTGGTAAGTGCGTCGGTGATGCAATTGAATCGACACGGGCTGGAGCTCTCTATCTCTCTCTCTCTCTCTCTCTCTCACTGAAATGGCACAAATGAGCTCTCTTTTGGCCTCCTGGCTCTTATATACCTTCCCAAATGTGGCGTTGATGCCCCCAATCACTCACTTGCCGATCTTAGGCATCATTAGCGAGCATTTTACACATTTTGCATGATTTTTTTTTTCCTGTTTTGCCCTATTTTGAAAGAGTATACCCTACCCTTTTTCGGTTGAATTTCCTAACTCTAACCTACGCTAAATGCAACAAAGATTGAAGGCAAAAAACTAAAATATATTCTCCATGCTTTCCAATCATCAAACAACCAAAATATCCCAAAATACTTACTTGTTTTGAAGATTAAAAACACCCAAACTTCCTACCTATCTCAAGCTCCATTTTGGGGATGAGTATCCTACTTCGATGCTCGATATGAGGCGCGCAAGTGCTCAATATTGAATCCGTTGGTCCCGGCAACGGAATCAAAATGTGGGAGCTTTCGCTCAACCGCCAAGACCCATGGACCGCTTATTGTTTCAAGCGTTCCAAGCGAGCTCTAATGGCTATCGCGCCATCGATCATACGAGTGTAGTGAGCTTACCTTGATACTTGATCGAGTACCCTTCTCTCTCTTGCACTTCGGTAGCTCCACGATTCTTGATGCTAGCTCAAGCATCCTCAAGCCTCCTCCATCTCCAAGCTCCATCCTCCATAGCCGTGCACGCAAGAGAAGAGAAGAGAAGAGAAGAGAAGAAGAGGAGAGGAGATGGTGAAGAGCTTCACCCTCTTGATCCCTCATTTCCACACACACTCACTCCCTTACACTCTTTTGCTCCCTCTCTCAAGAGCACACACAAGCAAGAAGGAGAGAAGAAGAGACGGAGAAGAAGACTCTTTCTGCCACACACCAAAGAATGAGCTTCTCATTCACTTTTCAACTTTATATACAAAACCCTAAATCCCTTTTGGGCGGTCATCCCCTTTTTCCCTTTTTTACATGGCCGGCCGTAGCCTAGGCTGTTTTTCCCATTTCCCATCACTCTAATTTCATCCTAGTCCCAACTAATGCGTACAATTTGCAAAGGAGCGAGCCTAGCGCTCTTTTACAAGGATTCGGGAGCGCTTCCATATTTAATGGTGCGCCTTTTACTCTTTTGTCGCCTCGGGGCGACATTGAGACTTTCTAAGGGTCGTGTCCGAACCTTTAAATTTTCCAGGGTCTGGTTACCGGTCAAGTCGTCTTTTTCGCTATTTCCCTTTTTTTCCATTTTCCGCTCCTCTATGCTGCGGGAAACACGGTAACAGGGAATATCAAGTGGTTGTAATTTCCCTGGCATCTTGACATGTTCGGTTGTGATACATTGACAAGACAAACACTTAGTGACATATTTGAGAATGTTACCTTTAAGCCTCTCCCAATAGTAGCGTTTCCTAACTACATTGAGAGTCTTGGCATAGCCAGGATGTCCTGAGAAAGGGGAATCATGAGCTTCCCACAATATCTTCTGCTTAAGTGACTGGCTTTCCGGTATACATAGCCTTGTTCTATAGTAGAGAAGTCCACTATTGACAGAGAATTCATGATACTTAGCCTACAGCTTTTGGTCCTAATCCTTGATAGAGATCTCCCTTAGCATCTTTTGATAGGCTGGATCATGGCATGCTTCCTCTCTAGCTAACTCAAGTATTGGATTGTTTGGCATAGATACCTTTGTAGCTAGAGATCTAGCTGTTGATGGATTTTGCAAGATTAATGAGTTAAGGAATGCCTCGCGAGACTGAGTGCATCGGCAACTAGATTCTCTTTTCATGGTTGGTACTTGATTTCAAAGTCATACTCCTCCAGCACTTCAATCCACCAACGTTGCCTCATGTTGAGAGCTCATTCTGGGTAAAGATCCACTTGAGACTCTTATGATCAGTCACTAGAGTAAACTTGTTACCCAATAGGTAGTGTCTCCAAAGCTTTAGAGAATGGATGATAGCTAGCAATTCCAGATCATGAGTAGCATAATTCTTCTCATGACTCTTCGATTTTCTTAAAGAGTATGCTACAGGATGACCTGCCTGAATGAGCACACAACCTAGGGCAAGCGTGCTAGAATCTATTTCTACCTCGAACTCTTTATTGAGGTCTGGAAGTTTTAGGATAGGTGCGGATACCAAACTTTGCTTCAATCGGTCAAAGCTGGTTTGTTCGGGAGTTGACCATGCAATGGATGTTTGCTTCTTCAGTAAGTCCATCAGAGGTGCTGCAATCAAAGCATAGTTTTTTATGAAGACCCTATACCATCCTGTCAATCCAAGAAAGCTGCGTATTTCTTTGACAGTTGTTGGTATTGGCCATTCTAGCACATCTGACCTTGGCTGGGTCCACTGAGATTCCTTCTGCTGATACGATGAATCCCAGATATTCAATCTAACATTTGAAGAATGCACACTTCTTCATCTTAGCATATAGCTTATGTGACCTCATTGTCTCAAGGACAATCCGAAGTTGGGGTTCATGATATTCTTCCTATTTAGAATAGACTAAAGTGTCGTTGAAGAAGACGAGCACGAAGTCATCAAGATATGGCCTAAAGATATCGTGCATTGACCTGTTGAAGGTGGCAGGCACATTCGTAAGCCCGAATGACATAACTAGGAACTCAAAGTGCCCATATCTTGTGTTGAAGGCGGCCTTTGGGATATCTTCTTCCTTGATCCCTATTTGATAGTAACCAGACCTTAGATCAATCTTGGAGAAGATCTTCGCATCTTAAAGACGATCAAGAAGCTCATCTATTCTAGGAATAGGGTACTTGTTCTTGACAATTGATTGATTCAACCCTCTGTAATCAATACATAGTCGAAGTGTTGCATCTTTCTTTTTCTGGAATAGTATTAGAGCTCCCCATGGTGAACTGCTAGGATGGTTGTAGCCCTGATCTAGTAGTTGCTTGAGTTGTTCCTTTAGTTCAATTGCTTCTGGTATGGACATTCTATAGGGTCTTTTTGCAATTGGTGTAGCTCCTGATACTAGCTTCATCTCATGATCCACTTCTCTTTGAGGTGGAAGTTTTGTCAACTCTTTAGGGAATACGTCCGCGTATTCCTTTAGCCAAGAAGGTCCTTCACTAGAATCATGCTTCTGATCTAACTTGTTGAGCTTAATCAAGTAGATAAGCAGTCCTTTTTTGACTCCCTTTATAATCCGAGATGCCTTGGCCAATTGAATTTTTGGCTTTCCTGCCTCTCCTTGAGTTGTGACTAAATCCCCTTCAGAGTTTCGGAAGGAAATTTGGCCCTTTCCACAATGAATGTGGGCATCATTAGGTTTAATCCAATCCATTCTGAGTAGACACTCATGGATGCCTAAATTCATGACTCTGAATTTAACCGAAGTCCCCTTTCCACCCAAAAAGAATTCCACCTTAGCAGTTTGCCTAGTACAAGTAACCTCACGACCATTTGCCAATTCCACAAGCAAGATATGTGCTTCTACTGTGGCTATTCCTAATCTTTTTGCACAAACTGGTGAGATAAAGGAATGTGTATTGCCATAATCAATCAAGGTCTTGAAACTTTTACCTTGATAGTCCGATGGTGTCTAAATCACCGAGAACTGGCGATTCGGACCTTTCCTGTGAAGAGCAGCATGGACTATTGCCCTTTCAAACTCTGCTTCCATGGTCAGATATTCTTCTTCTTCTTCGCACATTTGCCTATTGGAAATGCAAGCGGTTCTTCCTTTGCCTCGGGTAGCGGCTCCTTGACCACAACCCATTCCTTGGAAAGGTACTTGGCGATGTCCTCTCCAAGCTTGGGACATTGCATCTTGAAATGATCGGGCTTGTTGCAGTGGAAACAACGGAGGTTTCCACCATTGCTTTGAGTAGGAACAAAGTTGTTGACACTATTAGTTTTTGCTTTCTTTCTTTGTCCCTAATTATGACCTTGAGCTCTCTTCATTTGAGGCTTGAATGCTCCTTTGTTCGGGTCGTTATAAGACCAAGTTTTGTTGTCTCTTGGTCTAGCCTGCACCTCCTGAATTATAGGGGCAGTTCGAATGAGTGCGTCCTGTAGATCCGATGGGCGCATAGACTCGAGACGGGAATTCACTGGCGGGTTTAAACCAGCAAAAAATTTTGACACCTGTTATGTCATGTCCATCTATGGCGCATACTTAAGAAGTGAAAGAAATTTAGAGTAGTATGCATCAAGAGTGAGTCCCAGCAGTTTTAGCTCGTAAAACTTGTTCATTTTCTACGTGTGATACATAGGTGGTAAGTATCTTCCCTACACGGCTTTCTTCAGCTTCTCCCAGGTAACGGATCCTTTCGCAATCCCTTGATCTCTGCACCATAGCTTCCACCAAAGCCTGGCTTTGCCAGTGAGCTTCAACTTGGTGAGAATAGCCTAGTTGGTGGATGCAGTACCGACTGCTTCAAGGTAATCCTCCATGGATTCAATTTAAATTTCAGCATCTTCTTGGACAGATCTGTCTCTCCCGTCAAATTCGGGCGGCTTAATCTGCTTGAGAAGAAACTTCTTCTCTTGGATTACAGCAGTACTTGATGTAGGAGGCGAACTCGGATTCTGTACCTGGGGTTGTGCCTGAATAAAGATTTCTGAACGTTATTACTCGTTAAACGTTGTGATTTATATTTCGTTTCCATTTCAGCTATCGACCAAGTAATCTAACCACGTAACTTCTTATCAATTCTCATGCCCAAATAGACATTGATAAAAAGAAGTCTTATTGTATTTATATGGACATAGCCCTTTCGGAATACAACATTTCCTGTGATGATAAGCCAACTGTTTACATTTAGTTTGGGGAGAATAATATTGTATTACATTTATCTACAGGAACTGGATAATAGTATGGTTTCGGGTCATGGATCTTTAGGAATCGGTAAGTCATTGGAAGATCAGGGTATCCTTTCCTTTGGAACCTATTCTTCTCATGGAGCCCCAACACTTTGATCCTGTCGACGGGGATTACACGAGTCACTTTCTCATATACATATGAGTTCAGCTCAACCCTCCGACCTCGAATATGTAAAGTTGAGTTTAGGTGAGCTTCCACAAAAATGAATAGCTTCACCACTTTCAGGTTTTCCAACCACTTGATCCTTTTTAGGTTGGTCTGAAGGTATGCAAACCGGTGGGCAGCTATATAGTAGATTCCTGAGGTACCCATCCATCTTTGTTCCATGTACAAAGGTGATGGATTATAGATACGTTTTAGGATGTTCATCATCTCATATACATATGAGTTCAGCTCAACCCTCCGACCTCGAATATGTAAAGTTGAGTTTAGGTGAGCTTCCATGGAAAAATCCCAGAGTGTAGGGGGTATAAGAACCATGATAGGGATTTTTGGGAAAGGCCCATAAGAAAGGATTAAGGGGCTTTGGATTGCGGGGGTGAGGTAAACCCATGAGGAGGGTTTTAAGTCCCGGGGGAGGGGGATATATCAACCCACTTTGAAAGGCCTTTTTAAGACCCACAGGAAATAGGGGATTTTGTGTGGGAAGGGGAAAAGGGGCTTAAAGAGCCCTTAGGAGGAGATCTTGTGTGTGTGGGGGGGAAAAAGTATGAAAGGGCACATGAAGGGGGGCTTCTTAGGGGCTTTAGAAGCTTCCCCAAGAAGCTTCTAAAGCTTCTGGGAGGTCCACGTGGGAGGAAGGAAACAGTAGCTCACGGCACGTGATGACGGACAGGGGCGCACTGCACGACAGCTAGCTACTTGATGGCGGGCAGGGCGGACTGCAATGGCAGCTTCGATGGCGACTGGGCAGCGTCTCGCTTCCCAATGGCAGTAGCAGGGCCTTGGATCCTCCCTCTCTCCTTCACGACCACCCTCTGTCTCTCCTTCACAGTGTTAATTTTCCCTCCCTCTCGTCTTCTCAGTTTGCGTTAGCTCCGACCTGGCGATTGTAGTGTCACGATGCGCAGAGATGGCTTCTCTTCTCCTCTCACGACCACCCTTCCATTTACCACATTAGCCTCTATAGCCTCTGTAGCTTCTGTAGCCTCTCCTAGCTCATGACAGAGATTAAATAGGTGAGGGGAGGGGATCCTCCCTCCCCCACGCGTCAATACGCATGGGTTCTCTGTAAAATATTACACGGTGCAGCGAACAGAATCTGAGAAAGAGATAGAGAGTACACAACAGATAAGAGGAGAATCAGTAAATTCTTTAACTCCAAACAACTGATACAAAGATGGCTCTGTCCACCCGTGCGCTTCCACTGTGTGAAGCTTAGATGGCGATCTAGACAGAAGATAGGTGAAGAGCTTAAGGCTAGTTGGAACAACAACTCTGACTGGGTGAAAGATGAGTGAGAGATGGCTGCGAAGGGGTTTAGCTTTTATAGCCTGTGAAGGTTGTTAGGTCGGCCGACCTACCATATGAGCCTCCACTAGTCGGCCAGGGAATATTCCCTTTATCATCGGGCTGGGGCCCCTGCCCCCAGACCCCCGCTAGGGGGGTTGCTGGCCCCCTTGGGACCCCCTAGCCAGGGGCCGCTTCCGCAGCCCCCGGACCCCACAATAGGGGCCCCTTTTAACTCCCTTACACCGCAACTCGATGCAATGCACCTCGAGTTGCTACCAACTTAACCACTCCATCTAACCCAAAGATTAGATCCACAACGGTCACCTTTTTGCCATCCGATCACATAGACCTCATCTAATATACAAGTCAGGACTCAACCAATGTCCGGTGGCTTCTCCTCATAATGGGAGCCTTACAACTTTGAGCACCATGGATCATTGGTAGCACCTAATGAGGGTGGGGCATTGATCATATCTAACATTCTCCCCCCTGCAAGCTCCATCAAGGAGCTTATTCATACACGCTATTCCCCTCCCCTCCAGCACGATAGTCGGCTGGGGGGTAAGGGGAATAATAAAATAATTTGTCATTATCCATTTCAAATATTATCCCCATGACCTCCTCCCAAGAGGGGATTCATGCGACATATGCAGTTTCATATTCCCGGTTTTTGCCAAAGGAGATAATGATACATCGTATCTAAGTTCGTACCGTCCGTGACTCAATGCCGGCATCGTTTTTTTCTCGAGAATTCACATGGCCTCATAATATATTTTCAGTAGAAATATTACATTTACTTCAGTCTCATAGATCATTGCTAGTGATTGCAGGTGACACAACACTATCCTCGAAGGTGTTCACGATGGCCCATGCTCAATTGTCCACCTTGCTCATTGCCAACATGAAGATGGGAGTGTGACTATATTCAAACTGTTAGCCTTTTTCAGCATTAATGCAAATCACATGTCTCTCAACACCCAACTTTTCTCTAAGGGCATGATGCATAAAATTGTGCTCATGTCATTACCCAAATGGAGAAATCTAGTAATATTGCAATAGGAGTGAAACTACTCTCTATCAGGGGTCACATGAAAGGAAGCCCATAAATCTATCAACCAATACTGAGTATATCCTAGCAAAGCATCAGTCAGCTGTGAAGCATCCAAAGAAGAATCCCCCAAAATATGATCATCAGATACATTGGTTGCACTACATTAATCTCTTCAATCTTAATACTAGTCTTGCAAGGCACAATGCTGTGATTATCATTTTTATCATGCACTTCAACCTTTCCCTTTTCCTTATGCTTATCTTTGCACATTTTATGGCATGGTGGTCAAATATGATGTGCTTTCTCATAATAATGATAAGTAAGATCATACTTACAGCTATGGAACTTATTGTGAGACTATCTAGGTGTCCTAAACTGAGACTTAGTAGAGTCTCTACCATAGTTCCATCATCATGGCCTCTCATAGTCAATGCATATGATATACACAAAGCATCAACATTTTTTTTGTTCACCTCTTCTCTCAAGAGGCATTCTCAATATCTTGCAATTTCAACCTATCATTAGTATAGATAGCCATACAAAAAGTATCCCACGACTCAAGTAGAGTACCAAGCACAAATAAAGGGTGCAAATATCCTTGAACTCAATCCCCTACAAAGCTAAATGGATGATGATGGAGTGAAACTCATTCAAGTTTGTAAACATAGAAGTCCGTTTCTTCATATGAAGGTCCATTAACTATTTCATCCAATACATTTGAGACACAAGACTCTCCTTGTCATAAAGATTCTTAATTGGTAACCAAAGCTCATTTACAATCAGATTTCTTATTGCAATATTGTAGTGAGCACTCTTAGAGAGTGATAAAATGATTGTGGACTTGCACAGTTTATCCAGTCTATCCCAATCCTCACCCGCAATCTTTTCAAGTTTCGTATCCCATTTTTGAGTGGTCTAATATGTAAATTTTGCACTAAAACGAATCACATCTGGGTAACACACTATTAGTGAGTTTGGGAATCTCCCAATTCCCATTTTTTGAATACTAAAAAGGTGGCACCCGGATAACATGCCCATAAGTTTCTCAAAACCATATGATGTGACCTATCATTGGAAAGCGCTTGAAAAATGGAATCTATTGAGCTATAGAGCGCTTGATTTGGAGTTATAGTGTTCAAGTTATGACAAATCCAAAGATTTGACCATGTGTCCCAAACTTATGGAAAATTTCCATATTCCCCAATATGGTGTTGGGTCTTCCAATTGGTCCCATCTAGTTTCTTAATATTGAGGATAGCATTTTCATGAGAATCACTAGCCATAATGAGACTAAGAAAGTATACAAAAGGGCAAGTTGGGATGCTAATATACCTAATAAATCATCCCCCCCCATAACCATTACTAAATCAAATGAAAGATAGGAGATACTGCTAAAGTAATGAGTTGTCCATAACCTGTAAGCAAAAGACTTTCAAGTCCAAGTGATTTCCCTCAAATAGAATGAAAAATACTAAAATGACAAGTTGTAATAAGTTACAATACGATGACAACAACCAACTGTGAGCAATCAAGAGGGAAGAAGCCAAGAATAATAGACACTAGTGACTGCCACAACTGAAATGTGTTACAAATCATATATTTCATGAACATGGTAAGTATCAAGGGTAAATGAAGAGAACTACTAGATGCATAATCCATTGAACAAAATCTCAATACATAACCTAGAAGCATATCAATACCACTGACAACACACTGATAGACATAAGTACTAGATCCAAGCCAAAAGATCAAATTAGCCACTGATAGCGTAACTATATCCAATAAATTTAATGAGAGTAGGGACATGTCACAATGAGTCCTAGTGTAACATTGTGATAAGCTCAAGCTCAATTACATTAACCAAATGCTCTATGTAGTATATCCAAGTATCGAAGTGGCTCAATACATAAAGAAGAATAGCTCCCACTAAAGAAAAAGTCAAATTCCAAATGAGCTAGCAAAGCTTAGAATATCATGATCATGACATTCAGATATCCAAGATCCGTAGAGCATACATCTAGAAGCAAAAACTTAATATGTACTTCAAGCTCATAATTACATAATCCATTGAAGCAACCAAGACTTGAACTACAATCAAGATGAATATTTCCAAGATTAAAATCAAATTTCAAGAGTATCCAAGAGCATACTGGAGTGCATAGACCAATGCTAAGTATCAAAACATTTGTATGAAGCCCTTGAATGACATTCAAGAGAAATAGGCATTTAGTGTTCCCTTAGAAAAGCTTATAGTCCACTATATCATTCCAAGACATGTATCAAGCATCCCCAAGTGTCAAGGTAACATTTGGGCATCAATAACAAGCCCCAAAAGCATTAAATGATAAGCCACATATGCTTTTCCCAGCTAGATGACATTCAAATCTATTATTATAGTAATGAAATCTCAAATAAAACTAAGCCAAATGTACGTTCAAATCAGTCCAATAGCATCTCACATCAATGATATATCATCCCCAATTATCTCACATCCATAATGTGCAAATGGACATCTATGAAAGCATGTACAAGCTCCAAATACTGAACTACATCCTCTCAAATTGATATGATAGTAGGTTTGCTACTATATGTAGCAGAGAGCAGAGAGTATGGAGCTCAAATGGTTCTTATCATCACAAGAAAAATGCCAAAGAAGATTACACAAAGGTTGCAAAGTGCCAAGAGGAATGTATTCAATTGGAAGGAGGTGGGATGATGCAGGAGAAAGAGTAGGGCAGGAAGGTGCAAATCATTCTAGCTATCACTATTGATGTGGCTACTATTACTAATGATGATGGAGCTCCAGAAGCACTTTAAGGTGCTCAAGTAGGGCAAGTGATGCCCTAGAACAAGCCTTAAGGGGGGAGAAGAAGGCAAGTGAAAAATAAAGCTCAATGCATAGCTTAGGGTAAAGAATCCATGGTGAAACTCTGTTTTCTAAGGTTCTAGATCAACCAATGCTCTACACATCAAGACAAGTTTCAATATTGACTATTTGGAGAGCAGATTTTTTCTTGGTTTATGCTCTATTAATGCTTATGGGGCAATTTTGCAATGCTAAGATGATGTATTATGCTCGAGAAAGGATTTTGGACCAATAAGACCTTTTTTAGCTCAATTCTTCAAGGGCTCTTGGCAATTGTACCCTATGGGTAGCAAGCATTTACTATGAAGTCTTATGTATTGAATGCTTATAGATGCTTTGGGGATGCTACATTGATGTATCGATGCTTGGCATGGACTACTATACCTAGATATGCTTATATTGAGCTCTAGGATCTAGTTATGAGCTTTGCTAGTTGAATATTATTAATGGCTACTTGCTTTGAAGCTTTCTTCTTTATGGGCATGAAGGCTTATTGCAGATACATACTCACGTATATATTACTTCATGTCATTGGGAACTTGGATGCTATGAGGCATATTATTTAGATTTACCGTGTTCTTGGATATTCTAATTTGCTTTTGTGGGAGCACTTTCATATTTTCTTTAAAGAACTAGTACTCTTGAGTTAGTAAAGACTCTTACTTTCTTATGTATATGCTCAACTAGTTATGTGGTCTACATTGCTCATGAAAACACAGATGATTGTGGAGGACTAATTTAGCTTTGAATTGTACTTGCTCTCAGATTGGTGGATCTATGTTTCTTCTAGAGATCTCTTCTGCACATTTGGCTTATGTACACGATCTGCCAATATACGAGCCATTCTCATGTGGACCATGCATGACTTTCCAAGATTCAGGGAGTGCTCAAGTAAGGAGGCTTCTATTGTCATTGGTAATATCTATCATTGCTCCTTCAAATTTGTATTTACTGGATAGAGGTGTTGGAACAGGTCTAGTTACCTCAGGTTGTCATGAATGTCTTTGTGTGGGCCACAGTTAGACTCGCGAAGATCATGAACCATAAAGAAAGATGGTATATCAAGAACACGTCGCTTTCTTGCCAGAGAGTCATGAACTGAGGGAAGGTTTTCTTGGATGACCTCCAACATGAATGAACGCCCAAAGCTAGTACGAGCTGAAAATGGTCCACACAGAGTTACATCCAAACGGAATGTGACGGTTCTCAGTTTTCTACAAGTTTCTGTATTGGATCCACTTACAGATCAACCACTTGTTGGATCCCATGTATATTTTCAAGAATGTGGGTAGCTTACTATGGGACCACATCACAGGAAAGAGAGACATTGCAGGGGCAGGAATGGATTTGAAGGAGGTAGGCAAGATGGAGGTGCTTTGGCCACAATCGAGTGTTCATAGTCACTTGGAGCTACCTCGCGCTCCTTGGGTTTTGTCCACTAAAGAAGAGCTCATTGTGAAGCAAATTATCAAGTCTATCTACTCTCTGACAAGTATGATGCGTTCTCTCAGTTCTATGTTTTATAAAGATAACCAATTATCAGGGCTAAAATCCCATGATTGGCATAAGATATATTAGGTTTATACTACAAATGGATTGTAAGTGGCTTGCATATTCTGCTATTTGGATTCTATTCATTGTTCGTAATACTTCTTCATTTGTGGCAGTTTATACTACCGATCGCAATCGTGGAATGCTTTACTCGAGAAATACGTGGGGCAATTTACAGGTTGTCAAATTTAGTGTAATGGATCTCACAAAAGGAGATAAAAACATCCTCTATTGAATTCGCAAGGTCGGGAGCAATGGAGGCACTCTGTCTCTTTGAGAAGTACTTGCCCACTAGCATGCTTATGATACACACCCACCTCCTGATGCATCTTGTAGAGGAAGTGGAGATTGTGGGACCTGTCTATACGTGATGGATGTTCTTCTTGGAACACTTCATGAAAATTCCCTGAAAGGCTTTGTGCGACAATGAGCTCAGACAAAAGGTAGCACGGCTAAAGGTTGGTTGGTGTCTGAGGCATTAGTGCATATTTCATAGTGACTACCAACAGTAGATTTAGACAATAGTATGCTATGGTCGCTGAAGGATAATGATAGATTGATTGGAGATGTGGTGGTTGAAAATGGGATAGAAAAAAGAATGGATGCTGCAATGGAGGAGAAAGTGAATCGTTTTTATATGTTGACCCATTATTCCATGAAGACATGGCTTCCTAGGTTTGAGCAAGCCAGGAAAGATCGGGAAAAAGTGTGATCTGAATTTGGACGTAGTATGTGCCATCAACCAATTTGATATCCCAAGGGCATGGAGGAGATGACACGATTTATGTCAACTCGATTGTTGCTACTCCTCGCTCTCGTGCCATTTCGAGAGAGAGTGGCTCAGGTGGTTGTTGTGGAGGTACTAACGCAGTGTCTCTGTCTCGTCGTTCTACTTGAGTTGCGTCACCTATGGGATTTGTCACATCTATGGTAACGTCTACTCTAGCCACTTAAATTTTTGCTCAGTCGTCCACAAGTGGCATCGCTATGGGTGCTACTTCCAGAGATACTATCGTCGTAGGCACACCAAATGTACACGGGTCTCCTAGATATGCCCATGAGCATGGTCGCAGATGGGAGAGGACACATCTTAGGCATACCCCAGAGGGGTATGGTTACCTTGTAGATGATGGGGCAGGAGCCCTGATGAGGAGAGGAGGGTGATGGCTCATATGAGAGAGTTGTGCTAACAAGTTTTTCGGCACAACGTCTTGGATCATTGGAAGAACATACCGGAGAGGAGCAAGGACTACATAGTATCATCTTTGCATGAGGAGTTTCTGGTACTTGCCCCAACATATAGGTTTTTCACAGGCTACATGATGGAGTGCATGCGTGTGTGTACATGTCACAGAGACGATCGAACGCACACAAGGCACTTAAGAGTGGGGCCTCAAAGGTCGAGTGGCTAGATACAAATGACTGCTACCGACTCAAAGAGGAGACTACAGATTCTCCAGGATGTTAAAGACAACAGTGCGAGGCAGTGAGGGCATGACTGAAGGCAGGAGTGGTCCATCATCTTGGGACTGGCGGCCACAGGACTTATCTGGAGGCCTTTGTAAGTTTTTCTTTTGTTGTTCTTACTTATTTTTTTGCAATATCCCTTGTACTAACAATCATATTTCTAACAGTTGTATTTTGTTTTGTTTGTAGCACTCCATTACAAACCATGATTGCATTGGCCTAGAGACTCGATATGCAGAGAGACACGCTCTCAGTGCATTGATTGACCAATTGTATGGACACATTGACTGAGTAAGTCACTCATCTTTCTTGTCCGTAGTTACTTATTTTAATTAAAATACATTATTGTATGGCAAGTTGATGTGTAGTTGTTTCTTTTTTTGCAAAGTTTGTTCGATGCTCCTTTGTAGCACGGGAAGAGCTTTCATATGGTGAGGATCTATAGCTCACCCTTGGATCCGTGGAGTGTATATCCTCTTCTTTTTTTGTCATGCAATTTATGTAGGTATTTTCTATGCACTATGTTATTATCATCATTTATATCTTGCCATGATTCTATCATCGCTTTCCTTATATGATCTTTTATTTATTTTATGTATCAATCTTATGGATTCAAGTACACTTTGCCTTTATTTTGACGAGCATTGTACCGTTTGTTGTAACTCTTTTGTATGGCCCAAATAAAGCACATAATGGTATTTATATTGCCTTGCCACAATTTTTTTTCCCTGTAATCATCGCTATTAGTGTCACAAATTTAATGCAGGCTACCTATTAGTGTCATAGTTAGTATCGCAAATCGTCGCTATTTGCATCACTATCAGCGTTACAAATGCAATGCTGATAGCGGCACAAATAGTGACACCTATAGCGACGATTATAGCGAGGCTTCTATGGTGTCACTAATACCAATGTTTTTTGCAATGATGGGTGAAATTTTTTTAATGAACATTTTCGTCACTTTGAATGTTGGTATGAGGCATGTATCTTGTACTAGACCTAGACACAATTTACTTCTAGTGATAAATAATGTGCAATGAAATTGCAATGTAATTGAAGTTCTTGATGCTCTATAAGAGTCAATTAAACAAAAAATATTCCAATGGACCATGATGAAATGCATCATAAAGAAAAGTTAAAACCTAGAATTTCTACACATTTTATTATGAGATTGATGCATTACATCATGTCCTAGAGTTAAAAATGCAATATTTTGTATATAAATTTCTAAGATATGATGCATTGCATCAAAATTAGTGAAAAAAGATTCTTTATTCTCTCTAAACTAATGAGACTTCATAAAAAAAGAATAACATTGAAAATTTACTGAAATCCAATGTAGTGCATCAAATTATAAGGCATATACTAGTGAAATGATAGATATTCCACCTTGCACTATAGGCACATGTGTTTCATGATGGGATTTTGTGGTAAAAAATTTCTTGTTTGTAGTATGTAAATTTCCCTAGCCTGTGACGTATCCTAGTCTTGGCAGGCCAACATAGAGGACCTTGCCAATTGTCGTGTGCTCATATGCATGTCTAGCATGATCCCCTTAACTTCCATTGCCGATGCTAGTGTTTGCCTTGCCACCATCTTAGGCATATGTCTCTAAAAGGAATGAAAGTCTTCACTCATTTGTAGTATCTCTCATCCTTGGATGATTCTTCTTTTAACTCGTTTGATCATTGCTTATATGGTAGATAGACTTGTAATATGCATGAAAAGTGAGATTCTACATGTGTGGATGAGCTGCTGGCTCTAGTTCATTTGAATGTTTGTGTTCCCATGTGCTATTAGTCCTTTGGTAGTACAAAGTATTTTGTCACATTTATTGGTGATTATTTCCATGAGGTCTAGGCCTAACTTTACAATAACAAATCACAAGTATTATCAAGTTTTTAGCACCGTATTGATATTGTTGAGAACTAGTCTAGGTATAGGTTAAAATCCCTACAATATGATAATGGAGATGAAAATGTCTCTAATACATTTGAGCAAATTTGTGATGAGAGGGGTATTAAGCATTAGTTTATCATGCCTTACAACCGAGCCTAGGATGGTATTATAGAGTGTATGAATATGACTATCTAGAAAAGAGTCCAAATTATGCTTAGCTAGGCAAGCTTAACACAATACTTTTGGGCTCAACATATTAGAATTGCGGTTCATTCAATTAATAGATCCCTATGTACTATTGTCAGTAGTAGAGTTATCAAGGAGGTATGGTTTGGTAAACCTCCCGTATATAATGTACACTTGTGAGTCTTTAGATGTGAGGTTTCCCATATTCCCAAAGATAAATGCAACAAGGTATCTCGGGGGGGTCACTCATGAATATATGTATATATAACGTGAGTTCAAAATAAGGGGTTTTTAAAACACCATTTTTATATATTTTTTACATACAGAAGGGTGTCATATAAAGGGATTACTTACAGATTGAATAGAAAAGTGTTGTGTTTTATTGAAGAAAAACTCACAGATTAGGATATTTATAAATAGGCCATGAACGCACGTTATATAGAGAATATATATATAGTGAACCCCCCGAGCAAGGTATATCCAAAGTCTATCAAATTCATCTTTCTTGTATATGATGATGCAGGTGAGGTGGGCTATCACCTATGGGATCAGTGGGCTTGGAAGGTTTTTGTAGCCATGATATTGTATTCCATGAGAAAAAATGCATGAGACTAGAGTAGCTAGTTGAGATATCTAGGGTAATCTTTTAGGAGAAGCCCCCCATTATAATACAATTAGTCCTAGTTAGATAGCCTATAGCAACTCATGTAGTTGACCAAGATTCACATGTTGTGTAGAAACATGATGATAGATAAAGAGGGCAAGCTCTAGATGTCCAAGAGCTAGTTTGGAGATTCTCTAATAGAGTCTCATCTCCTCTTGATTGTTTTGAGCTCTCTATCCATTATGGTGACATATTTTAGTAAGCCCCTCGCTTATAAGGAGGCCATCTATAGAGGTGAGAGTCACTCTTAGGAGAGGGCCATGTAGTCTGAGAGTTAGACTCACGGAAAAAAAAATTGTATATGGGATTTAATTTCCTTGCTAGATGGTAAACATGCATTGCCATATGCAAGTGGTTATATAAGTTGAAGAGCACCCCTAGTTACTCTAACATGGCATCCAAGACACATTTGGTTGCTAAGGGTGTCAAATAGGAAAAGGCAGTTAACCTAGATGAAATATTCTCCCATATGGTCAAGATGACTACCCTTCACTTCATATTGGCTTTTGTTATGCAAATGGATCTAGACTTGTACCATGTGGATATTAAGATGGCCTTCTTACGTGGGGATCCACATGAGGATATCTATATACAACAATCTAAGTGCTTTGAGAAAAAGGGCAGAGAACATCTAGTGTGCAACTTGCAAAAGAGTCATTGTGGACTTAAGAAAGCACCTAGAGAATGGAATGGGAAGTTTGTTACCTTTATCCATTTACATTGTAATTTCGGCAATGATATGGATTCATGTCCTAATCAAAGAAGGCCCATGATGGTAGCCTTATCATTTTGATACTATATGTTGATGACATGGTAATTGTTGAAAGTGCTCATGGTGAGATGAATGCTTTGAAGAGTAAGCTCAAGAAGAGCTTTGAGATGAAGGATATGGGATATACCTCTCATATACTTGCATGCACATTACATGCAATTTCTGTAAGAGACTCTTTACTTGTTACAAAAGGAGTATCTTTATAAATTCCTTGAGTGGTTCCATATGCAAGGTGATAGGATATTGACTACCCATTACCTTCTCATGTGAAGGTCAGTTCAGAAGATTATCCCTAGTCAAATGATGAGAAGGTCGAGAATGCAAAGATCCCATATGCATCCACGGTGGGAAGTTTGATGTATGCCGTGATAGCCACTAGATTCGATATAGCATTTGTAGTGGGAGTTGTGGCTCATTACATGGCAACACTTGGCATCCAATATTGGAACACTCTAAAGGGTATTAGAAGAAACCTTAATGGCACTGCAAATATGTGCATTTGTCACGGTGACTAGGATATAGGAATCATGGGCTACACAAACTCTCATCATAAAGAACATATAGATAGTAGGAATTTCACCTTTCACTATATTTTTAGTTTTAGTGGAGATGTTGTCTCTTGGACACCAAGGTGCGAAAATGCATGACCTTGTCTACTAAATTGAGGTTGTGTACATTGCAACTGAGGTTTTGTGGAGAGGGTTTATGTTATCTATCATCTCTTATAATGGTGTTGTTTGTGGATTTTGAAGACTTATAAGATGGTGCTCATAAAAGTGTAGAGATTTCAAGCTATGGGTTTGAGATGCACATCTTTATGAGGGTGCTCTGTGATCATCTACCTGCCTACATTGTATAATATTATGGGGATGAGAGCTAGGTATGCTGATAATTTTGACCTTTTGAATCTTGGATGAATGGTTGTCTATCCCTTGAGGGAATATACAACTATGAAGGAGGGACTATACTCAATATCGAGAGTGTGTATGTATGTCCATGTCCAAATATATTGTGTATATCTCTAAAGTATCATCACAGTTTGTTAGCAAGCAAGTCTATAAGAGGAACAATTAGTAGTAGGCATGCAAGTATATAGTGTGCTCTCTAAAGTGTTGACCATAGGAGAGTGATGTCACACCTTAGTAAGAGCTAGAATGGGTGTCATGATTATTTGTTATATGAATCATGATGCCTATACAATCACCATACTTTTTGTTTCTTTTGTAGCACCATGTTGGGTGTTTTGCATTGGTTTGAGTCTCTCTGTGATCTAAGGTACTATTCTCTATCTCTTTTTATTTTTCAAGACTGACAATTCTTCAATAAAGTTGAATTTTTGCCTAGCGATGTTGATTAACACTTTTGGAATATGATAATACTATTTTGATATCATCTACAATTGGATTTTGAAAGTATTTAGGTTGGAAACATTTATATCCTTGCCATGCAAGCTCAACGTCAAGTGGTCTAATAGATGATTCATAAACTATAAGATAGCATAGATACACAATTGTAGATTGTTCTTTAATATACTTACCAAATAAAACATATTAATGTTCTCACTGAATTAGAAAACAATCACATATACTTGATGCATAATAGCAATCATACATCATGAAAATACTGATTCAATAATGAATATTTATTATTAAGAGACACAATTGAGGTTTTTAGAAAAGTCATATAAGCCTAAATATCTACTAGGCAATAGTCATTATGTTTGAGGCTTAAACACTAGAGTATTCAGCATGACATGCTCACTTTTTACAAACATTTAAAAATAGAATGCCAGAATACACATGAAGATTTTTGTGATTCACTCTTTTCAAATCTTAACAAACAAAAAGGTAGAGCACACATCAAGACGATGAAAAGATACACAAAACTAGAGCTATAAGATTGATCATATCATGGACATTGGTCGCTCTTTCCAGGGCCCCCAAAGAAGATAATGTTGTTCCGTAGGGCAATATATGTTGTAAGGTTATAGCATGTTGGATGGGTTATGGAAGTGTAGGACTTTCTAGGGCGTAAAAGGGACATGTAGTTTGAGGCATTCACTATTTGAATGTTTTGAGCAAAACAAACTGATCCTAGACTTGCTTTAGCAAAGCGGCCACTTCCCATTTGGGTAGTAGTGTGCTTGTCATCCTTGTTAGCATTTGTGATCTCACCCCCTACATCTAGACGAGTTGCAGAATATTTTGTAAGCTTTTCGAATAAAACTGAAGGCCAATACCCCACAATCTCGGACCCTGAACGTAACCACCATGCTCCGGTTTTTGCATCCTGCATAACAATATACCCGCCCTCATTATAGTTATAAGTCTAGATCCAATCTTTTGGCCTTTCTTAGGTTACGCCGGAGGTTAAAGAATCCTTTGCATATGCTTGAGCTTTCTAGTTCGCAAGTCGTATAGGGATAGTAAAATGCAGTAAGCTTATTGGCTTTCATAATGCAGCTTGAATAGTCCTTGCAAAGACAAGATGGTGAGAAAATGATAATAAGACATGCAGTGCTACACTTGACAGCTATTGGTTATTGAACTAACCTTCCAAACTGTAAGATAGAGTGCATATTGTTTGCCTCCAATGGTAGTATACCGCACGATAGGCTGCCCAGGAATGGTCACTTTGGAAGTCAAGACAAATCCGTTACATAGTAGATTGTAACACCCCGTGTTACCATACCCATCAACCTTCCACAAAGCGAGGAAGGAATTAGCCAAATCTAGATTCAACGTTTGGATATTTAGCCAAAATACGATCTACAAGAGTTTTAAATTAGATACTCCCCACCACATTTCAATGTGTAATTATCAGTCAAATTGACCATCTAAATATTGAACGGATCGGAGTAATTGCTATCGCAGGACCTACCGTCCAGAATATGAACAAGTGCGGCTTTGAATCTCCATACATTAATGGGTACACCTGCAGTATGCAAATTAAAGGATGAAATAGGGGTCCTCACAATGAGACATGCGCTTGCAATTTAAGGAGAAATAGGATTAATAAGGTGATTCATACATTAAAATTTTAACATTAGCCTTACATGCCATCCAACTTCGATAGTCTCAAGAGGCTGCCCGTGAGCGTCCTCCCATACAACCCATAGTTGTGATAAACTGAATTCCCTTGTCCATGCTTCAACGACAGGTTTCCAAACGCTGACCTGAGCTGAGAGCCCCCGTAATTCTTGCCCCACCGTTTGCAGAACTGCATACTGTAACCACCTCACACGAAAGACGTATCCAAATTGAGACTGCCATTTGCAAGAAAATACATAGACACAAACACACACACTATGCGTGTTATTTCCTTTCATTTTGTTTGTCAACGTGTCTCACTACATGGATACGTAAGAATAATAGAAATAGAGGCTGAGCATTACTTTCTTGCTTATCATCATCATCATCATCGTCATCATCATCATCATCTCTCTCTCTCCGTCCACACTCAGACGCTATATACATGCATCCGTACATACATAACATGCCTTCATACATAGATGCCAAACACTTCACTTACATAAGTGCATACATAAACGGCTCATTTGCATACTCCATTGATGCATGTAGACGCATGTGCACATATAGCACACGCAGAGGTAGTACTCGGAACAGCAACTCACAACTAAAACCCAAAGGGCATGAAGCAACTCACGCAGAGGTAGTACTCGCAACAGCAACTCACAACTAAAACCCAAAGGGCATGAAGGAAAAATGTTATTATCCTTTCTCCTGTCCGAGCTTTCTTGTAACTCGAATGTTTGAAGACATGACTTGGAAAATGGATTTAGGAAAACGTCACCTCATGTGTTAGGCTGGATGTACTATCGGTTCTCTCATTGAGAAATGGATCATGCTTGAAGGGGTTCCTCCTTGTGTGAGTGGTGTTTAACGAATGTGATGATGGTAATCTAGGTATAGGCACGGTGCCCTCGGGGCAAAGTGTATGGTTTATAGGACCTTGATCAGAGTCCGCACTGAGTAGTTGAGGCAATGGATCATCAGTTACAGTGGTAGCGATAGGAAAGGAAGATGGAAATTCCTGATAAGAGCAAAGGAACGATCAAACAAGTGTATATGAGCCAAACTGGAATAAAAGTGAAACTAGTGAGGTCTAAGAAGTGACAAGTTCTGCTTTATTAACATGAACATATGTAGATGTAAGGCTTGTGAGAGAGTGTATTCGTGTGTGTGTGTGTGTGTGCGTGCGCGTGTGTGAAAGAGACCTGGAAAGTGTGATTTTGGAGCAGAGGGTTGTCAAACGCAGGCTGCTTCTCTCGCAAAACGCAGTCGGCAATGCTTCCGCTCGGCATCTGCCAGTACGTCACGGAAGGAATTACGAATTATAATTGGTCACCCTCTGTTAGTACGACGCGGAGGAACTGACGAACACCGGTTGACGAAATTAAAAGCGGTAACTGATGACTATCGAAGCCCAGTACTGATGAGCGACTAAAGAAAATGTACTGCACGCAACCCACATCGACCATTACGGCATGCAGTAGATCGACACGATGAATCTAATTGTGACCATCGACGTACCTTGATTGTAACGACAGTATGCTTGCGTGGGACGTCAGGAATATCGTGCTGATGCGCGTAGCAGCATGACACCATCATCATCATCATCATCATCGTTATCCTGGTCTTGATATTTAGCATCATCGTTGTCGTCTTCGTCACCTTCATCTCTCCCCCGGTAAGTTGGAGGCGCAAAACGCCAGCGTGGTGGATAGATTTACGCATGGATCCATGCGGCACTTTCCGACGACCTTTTTCACTTTGGATTCTGAGTGCAAGGGACTTCCGCGTGTAATAGTTTGGATGTAACTTTGGCTACTCGACTTTTCCAGCTCGTTTCAAATTTGGGATAGTCTGATCGGTGGGAATATGCAGGCATAGGCATGATGTGTTTAGGCCGTTCGCAAAAGGGGATGCGGGAAAGTGCTCTAACTATATGTTAGCATAAGAAGAACGTTATGGATGCACTTTGTTTAAATAAATTCCATTCTATATACTAACCCAAAGATTTGCATAAACTTTAGGGTGTCTCAAACATATATAATGTGTGAGTTTTGTTTAAATAAATTTTGTGTTTAGGCCAACATTTTTGTGGCCTAGGTATACTCTAATGTTTACAACATGACATGCACACTGTGAAGTAACTAAGATTGTTTCTCTAACTTCTACAAGTTAGCTCAAAAATCGGCTATTGTGCAAATTTGTTCTATGTAATTATATTAATATTGGACTCCTGCATGAACTTGAAAAATCACATTAGATGCTCCTACAATTTAAAATGTGAGGAAATATGTTCCAACTTCCTTCCACATAAAATGACCTAGTGGTACAATATTGGACCATAGTAGTAGTGGGGGGCCCAAAATATAGGGGCTAAAAAACTTTCTTGTTGCTAGTACTCCTCAAAAGGAGAGAGGGTGCTAGCATATTCTTTACACCACTTACTTGAAACACCATGTGGCAGTCTCATCGAACCAATTATCATGCTCATCCACCATGCATGCCATGCCATTGCATCCTTTGCTTCATCCAATAGTACATTGTCTTCTCGAACCTACTAGCATCTTCAACTGTCATTAGCAGCCATTGCTAGTACTCTTAGTTTTTCTAAGGCCCCTTCTAGGAAATGCAAATATTGCATTGTATAATACGAATAACCTTTGTTCCTTAGTTTTCATCTCATGCAATTATTATTCGACTTCAGTTGTCATCATATGCTCTCTAAGGGGATTTGTGGACTATTGTATACATGTAAACTTGTATCCCTCCATCATAATTTTTTCTTTAGCATGCAACAATGGACCAAATAGCACTACATGCACTACAACAAAAAGGCTCCATAGACGCACTTGTAGATGCAATATTTGAACTGTGATAAAAAATGTCGGGCGCATTTATTACCGCTTCTACTACTACGTCTACAATTTCGCATCTAAAAGCGCGCTATATGGTCAAAGTTACATGCCCCTACAGACATGCATATAGACGTCCATATTGACATGCTACGTAAATATATAATCATATTTATAAAAAAGTGGATATATTCATATTGTGCGTCTATACACGCATGTATCTACACAAAGGATTAAGGTATATAAATACCATTACAAACAATACATTAGAGTTACCTATACTTTTCATGTAAAAAATAAAACATACCTCTTCTAGTTGTGGAATTCTCATGGCATGATTATATTGCTCCTCCGTGATGAGTCCCTTCTCATAGAAATGTTGCCAAGTGGACGCCCGGTTATGACCTCGATGGTAGCCTACCTCTCTAGGAGTAGGCATCCTACCAACGATATGATACTACAAAACAATTTGAACATATAACGTATTAAAACACACTATATAATGAAGTGAAACAAATTACAAAATTTAATTTAAAAAAAGAAATCAAATAATAATTACAAACTCAGCCTCCCATGACTCCTTGCCACCCGATCTATAATGCAACGATCCCATGGTTGCCATCTGGATACATCGCGCCTCTGCATGCTGGCAACTTGTCATTTTCTCCGCTGCTCTCTTCTTGGCCTCTTTCCACTCCCTGCGGTGGCAATTGGGTGGTTGGCCATATCTAGGGCGCCCCTGCTCTTGTCTCCACAGTGACTCCTTGGCGCACATCATAAGGTGAGACCTCTTGTTATGAAGCGTGTCTCTCACCTTTGACTGTCCCCAATCATCTGAGAATCATGAATTCTCGGGATTAGGGTACCTTCTATGTACTACCCGCAGCACCTCTTGCCACAAACTATTTTTTTGGTACTTGAAGGGCGTCATGCAATCTTTGTATGTGGCATGCACGACACTCCTTAAGTAGGCTATCACTTCCCTCCCCTCAGAGTCATGGAAGATACCACCAACATCAGAGTAGTACATTTGTGGAGGCTCACCTCTCTCATTTCTTGGTGAGAGTGATCGAGAGCCACCTCCTAGGCAACCCCCACAAAGCCCTCGACCTCCTCGTCCTCTCGCATGACTCTCCCTCCTCCCTCGATGGGCACTGCCCTTTACCTCACTCGATGCACGTGCTTCTGCAGATGCACGTGCTTCGGCTGATCCATGTACCTCAGCTGATCCATGTGCATTAGCTAATCTATGTGTATGCATAGTGCGTCGAGTACCTATTAGTAGAGGTGTGCCAAGGTTTGGTGTTTGTGCGGCAGTGCTAGGCAAAGATGTGATAGTATCCCAGACATCATACTAAAAACCTCATCGTCCTCCCACACGACTCTCCCTCCTCCCTCGACGGCACTACCCCCTACCTCACTCAATGCACGTGCTTTTGCAGATGCATGTGCTTCGACTGATCCATGTACCTCAGCTGATCCGTATGCATCAGCTGATCTATGTGTATGCATAGTGCGTGGAGTATCTGTTAGTAGAGGTGTGCCAAGGTTTGGTGTTTGTGCAGCAGTGCTAGGCAAAGATGTGATAGGTGTCCCAAACATCACACTGAAAACCTCCTCTACAGTGGGAGGGCGACCAATATAATTGGTCATCTTCCCCATGAATTGCTCCTTGTTTGGAAAACCTCCAAAAAAGCTACTAATACCTCTAGAAAACTCCGCTAAGGTGTTGTTCATGCATTCCAACTCAGGATCAGTGATGGAGAATCTAGGATTCCACATCTACACAAGAAAAATCATATTACCCTATGCAGATAAAACATATTACATGCTGCGTCTATATCTGCATCTGTCAGCGCATCTATTTCCGCGTCTATACCTGTGTCTATACTGTCATGTGGACAGGCTGACAGACGCGCACAGTCGGACCATTTCTTTTCAAACTTGGTTTAAAAATGTGCAAAAAAACCTCCATAGATGACAGACTATAGCATGTAAAGAGAGAGAGAGAGAGACAAACAGACAGAGAAAGCAAACAAGATTGAGAGAGAGAAGAAAAACTCACCTTCTTTGCTTGTTCCGACGGGTGGCGGCTAGGTTGCAAGCTTATTGTCCTCCTTCTCCCTTCCCTTGGTAAGTTGCTTGAATCTTCTTCTCTTCCTTGCTGTTTGTCTCTTGTTCTTTACTCTTTGGCTCTTCTTTCCTACAGGTCTCTTTCTACTCTTATTTCCTTGCCTCATTGTCTTCATGAGGTGATAGATAGACATGAGTAGTGATGTCGAGCTCAAACTGCAGAAAACGCGCAAAAAACATCGAAAAGCATAGGTTTGAAAAGAAAGCCATAACTTTTAATTTTTTTAAAAAAATATTTGCGTAGAGCATCTGTAAGTGCGTGTATATGCACAGATAATACCTATTACACGTGCTGATAGACGCGCAGGAACAATTCAACTGATTAGATGCTAGCTTTTGGTTGTTTTTGGATCAACATGACATGACTTTCCTAGTCTTTCAATATCAAAATGTTTGCCTCCATGTTGTAAGTATCAATGCATGCATTTAGGGAATATGACATATAGATTGTATGTGCATAGGGGTCCAACAAATCAAGCCTCTTTCTTATTTGCAGGCATTATATATTGTAGTTAAACTCTAACAGTTTATATTGTGCAAAAAGGTGTCATTGATTTAAGCTAAGATCTTGATCTACATTGCTATTCATACAATTTCATTAATGTTGGGTTGGCCAATCTGCTTGATTATTGCAAGATATGCTTGATATGATGTTTTTGATTGAGAATATTGGTGAAATATATAGAAAATCTTGAGGTAAGAGATGGTACACTAGCAAATCAATTGACCTATGTGGTGACATATATAACAAAGCTTGAGGATAAGAGATAACACATTTGCAAGTCAATTGGCACATATGTGGTGACTTACTAGACCATCCCACTTGCAATTGCATGCAAGTATCAATAGGTGGATAAAGCACGAATGGTTTTTAGCTAGAGAGAGATAATGCAATGAAGTTGTATATGAAAGAGATAGAGAAAGGCATATTATCCATCAATCAATCAAAGATATATACATGAAGTGACTTGATATAGGAATTAGAGTATCGTTATTTTTAATATGCTCCATTGACTTGTGCAAGTTCTCATAACCTTGAAGTAGATAGCCAACCACACTGTCCATGGAAGGAAAACTTCACCCTCATCCAATTGACCAAGTTAATTTACTTATACATTTCATAGATAAGAGATTTGTAGTTGGCTTGTTGGTATTGCAAAGTATCCTTACAGTGATCTATTTTAGTCACCAACAAGTGGACACACTAGCTAAAGATGATGAAAAGAGGACATGTGCACATTGGCTACATGTGGTCCACCTTATCTAAAATTATATGTGAGCTATAAGTGCACCTTAACATGATTGGAATAGCTTGCACATGCACAAGCCAACTGATTTACATCAATCTACTCATGCTATGAATTGGCATGCATGTCTTGCTTTTGCTTTGATTGTATTGATTGTGATGTATATTCCTCAAGAATAATGAGAATCAAGGGACTACCCTAAAAAGTGAGGGTACTCCCTTGAATCACCGATTAAGCTTTGATCTATAAGTTTATGCATGGCTAGGTTAAGTACACAACAAATGAGACATGTGAGTGTATTGATCAGTTCTCTCTCTCTCTCTCTCTCTCTCTCTATATATATATATATATATATATATATATATATATATATATATATATATATATATATATATATATATATTGCAAATGCACAAGTCAACCTTTCATCTATAAGTTTTAGCCATGGCTAGGTTAAGTGCACAATAGATGCAACATGTGCATATATCAATCACTTCTCTGATAATTATGTCGTATATACATCCAATCATCATGCTCTATCCAATCACATTTGTATAGGGCATAATTGGATGTATATAGGACATGAAATCACATATATATAATTAGCGTTGAATGATTGGATGTATATTTGTAATACTCAAAAAGAACTAAAGTTGGTAATGTATATCATATCCTATACATATATGCCCTATACATGTATATCATGTCGTATATACATATATATCATGTCCTTATGATCCAAGTGTAATTCTGTCGTATATACATCCAATCATGCCCTATCCAATCACATTTGTATAGGGCATGATTGGATGTATATACGGCATGAAATCGAACATATATAATTAGCTTTGAATGATTGGATGATATACATGTATGCCTTATACATATATATCATGTCGTATATACATGTATATCATGTCCTTATGATCCAGGTGTAATTATGTCGTATATGCATCCAATCATGCCCTATCCAATCACATTTGTATAGGGCATTATTGGATGTATATAGGGCATGAAATCACACATATATAATTAGCTTTGAATGATTGGATGATATACATGTATGCCCTATACATGTATATCTTGTCGTATATACATGTATATCATGTCCCTATGATCCTATACATGTATATCATGTCCTTATGATCCAGGTGTAATTATGTCGTATATACATCCAATCATGCCCTATCCAATCACATTTGTATAGGGCATGATTGGATGTATATAGGGCATGAAATCACACATATATAATTAGCTTTGAATGATTGGATGATATACATGTATGCCCTATACATGTATATCTTGTCGTATATACATGTATATCATGTCCCTATGATCCTATACATGTATATCATGTCCTTATGATCCAGGTGTAATTATATCGTATATACATCCAATCATGCCCTATCCAATCACATTTGTATAGGGCATGATTGGATGTATATAGGGCATGAAATCACACATATATAATTATCTTTGAATGATTGGATGTATATTTGTAATACTCAGAAAGAAGTAAAGTTGGTAATGTATTCAAACAAATACTAGCTGTTAAGAGGTTTGGTCATATTCAGGGACTTTATGAGAAATGAAAAATATGTGCATTTATTTTCACATCTATAGGCGCATTTATAAACGCGGATATACAGACGCATTCTGTATACTAGTGTGAATAGATGCGCTGATACATGCGCTGATAAACACGCCCGCTTTTTCGCGTGTACAGTGCGCGTCTATAGGGCCATTCTCTTGTAGTGATGCACAAACATTCCCATGATCATTTACTAAATTTTGTCGGCTTTACTTTACAACATCTCGCTATTTAAATTATGTAAATTTCATGTGTGAGTTTTTTAAAACTCTTTTTTTAGAGAGTGCTTCTTATGAAAAGCCTATTTGGTAAAAGGATATGTGTTGAATCTATTCTTTGCATGCTTGGCAAATTTTATAAGTACTAATGATTTCTTTGATTGAATGAGAAAGTTTATTATTTTATTATAGGTCAATGTGTTGGTGTTTGGTGGCTCCATTCTCTTTATGTTCTAATCACTACCCAACAATACCTTTCATGAAAACACTATCTTCTATGCTTTTTCTTACCATTACAAGTTTTTAGTATATGCTAAACTTTTTATTATTTGTACTCATGCATGGCAAACATGGATGGATGCAACTTATATTTTTTTATATTCTCAAGACTCTTATCCGTGATTTCTACAATTCCTTTCCAATTGCATATCTAAGAAGTACATTCATTCATTTGTACTAGCTCAATTTTCGTGTGATGTGTACTAGTCACTATAAAAGCCCTTCCTTGTTTAGAGAATTATGTTGTGGATCTTTAATCGCTATTTTCCAATACTTTCATTATATGCTTGAAGTACAAGTATCTAGCGTTTCTGTTTTGCACTATCATGCCATAGTTATTCATATGCTTGAATCGCTAGTAATAATTTATAAGATGCTATAGAATTGAATGATTTTCCATGAATAGTAGACAATTGCATTGAGAGATATAATGTGTCCTCACCCTTAGGCTAGGAGTTGCATGCTGTTTAGTGAGCTTAACACGAACATCACAATATTGACACAATGATTGAGTAAAATTAATACAAATAGCACAATATTGACATAATGATAGTAGTAAAATAGTTCTGAGCATTGTAACAAGCGGGATACACACAGACTAGGGTTTAGACACATCGTCACACTGACTGGGGTATTTAAGGTGTAAGAGCCCCAGATTAGGGCAACCAATTATTATCAAGATCGTACTCTTCACCTTCATTTCCAGCTTCCATGGCTTCCTCCTTCCTTCTCTCCTCTTTTCTCTCTTTCCCTCTCTTCTTCTAGCCTTCTTTCTTCTTCTTCTTGCTCTCTTTCTCTCTCCTCAGCTCTTCTTCTCTCTCCTCTCAGCTTCTTTCATTACAAGTGGTATCAGAGCTTCAGCCTTTGGTCATTTTCTTCTTTCCCCTTTCTCCATTTTCAAATCCCAAAAACCCTAGTTACTCAACTTACATGTATAGGTACAACAAGAATGATTACAGTTAACATTAGCTGTTTGGAGCAAGTAGGAGCTGTGGCTGGAGACTCAGACATATCTGGAGGTAAAATGGTTAAAATAGTAGGTCGTCACTTCTTTTCATGCAAATTTTAAGGGTTCCAGGCCAAGTTTAGAGTCCCAAGAGTTGAAAGAGGGAAAAACTTCAGTTACTTCTTGCTTTAGCCCCTTTCTCTCTACTCCCAAGCAAGCTGCCATAGCCATACAGTAGAGAAAACTCCTCTTTTCCCTCGGAGTAGCCATGGGAGGGAAGATTGAAGCCCCACAAGCCTTCCCCACTTTCCCCTGACCATACGCCATACCGTTGAGAAGGGTCACAGGTCACGAGAGACTGCAGGGAACAACACGCAATTTACGGCACATTTTGCGATGCTATTCCCTGCTCCTCTTGCCTCCCCCCTCTACTCCAGCCCCCTTGTTGCCCTCTGCCATTCCAGGCTCTTGAATCAGTATATTGACCTCCTCCTCCTTAATATTCTTGCTCCCGGGATTCAGCCCATAAGGTGGACAATAGTTGGATTGTTGAATAGTTTGGGGCAGCCATGGATTCTTCAAGCTGAACCATCTCTGACCTTGAGAGCTCATACCCCACAAGCCCTTTAGCCAATGAATGATTTCTCTTGCCCGGATGAAGATATTGAATTCAGAATGCATGGGAGCTTTGTGGGCAACCATGAAAGCTTCACTTGAAGCTTCCCATCTTTGAAGCTCAAGCTCTGGGACAAGCATAGGAGCCTTCCTCATCAGTAGGAGCATTCGAATGTTGGAATCTTCTTCCACAAATGCCTCGACCAACAACCAGACTTGATCAATGGAGCAATCAGGTACCATGATCATTTATGCTTCAATGGTGTTCCCAAGCATTAAAGAGGTATGTAAATCTGATCTTATCTCTCAATTTAGCCACTTCCTGAGCTTAATCCATTGTTGGAGAGATTCGAGATTGCATAGATTTAATAGTTCAATCCTCTTCGTGTGCATGTATCATACCTCTTCTTGAAATTTATTGTAATGGCTGACATTAACCCCCATTTGGTCTTCTGATCTTGGATGAGCTCAAAATGAATAATATCCATTGTAGATTGGGTGAGTAGCAGCCAGTGAGTCACTGGACTGCCAAGGTAACCCCTACCCCAATCTTTGTCATTCCTTCCATCTCATGAAATGGCCAAATATCTTCTTTCCAATGCATTTCATGCTGATTGCCAAATAAAGATGTCTGCCATGTATACTCCAGATGAGGAAAAAGGCCAATGCCAAGCAAGGTGGTAAGACAAAAGAGAGGTGACCTTGCCTTACCACTTAAGACCCTTAAGGGGTGGACAACCTAGCCCGGGGGAACTTTACCCAACTCTTGGTGAACTGGAGTCCGATACTTGTATGCAGATGCAAGTACTTCCATGAGCTCCACTCCTCTATCCCAATGATCCCTCTTGGATACCCCACAATGCTAATGGCACCCATGTATGACACTTGAAGTACATGCAGTCAAAGGAGATGTATGGCAGTGAATATACTTATGCATTAATGGCAGAGCTGATGGGTATGCAATGATGCTTGGGATCATGCTTAGTATGCTTAGGATGCTATTGGTGTGGCTGATCAGGCCCCTTGAACTATGTTCTATCCATGTAAGACCTTGGTACTAAGGAATAGGCAGTGTTTTTTGTCACAGTCCTGCAGGACTATCACAAAGATTCCATTGCAGAAAATTATGTTCTGAATCTAGGAGTGAACCCTATAGCTCACCTCCAATAGGCTTTGTCCCTCCAAATTGAATCAAAAACCTCCCCAATAGAAGCTATGTTTTGAAAGTTATGCCCATTTTTGTGCACTAGGGTCACTGTCGACAGGGTGCAGACCCCGCTCTAGGACAAGCACAATAAACCATTACAGAAAATTCTGATTTTTTTTTTCACAAAGCTTAATAGCTCATCTCAAAGAGGACGTTGTCCCCTCTGACTTGAGCCCAAAACCTTGTCAATTGAAGTTTCCTACAAAGAGTTACGCCCCTTTTCCTGACAGTAGGTCCTGTGGAGTGCATCGAGATGGCTGGCCAGAAAGGCAAAAGCAAGGCCCAAGAGGAACTTCAGAGGGAGACTAGAGACTCTTGGACCTCCATGAATGAGGAACCAAGCTCGACGCAAGATTACCATGGTGACATACATGATCAATCATCTAATGATCTCTGTAGCTCTCATAAAAGACCTCTCTATCATCTTCATATTGAGTTGGACAGTGAGTATGAACCAATAAGAAAGAGAACAAAATCTATCACGGTTACAGAGTCTATGAAACATATACTGAGGTTTGAAGGAAAGAATAATATTGATCTTTGGTTAGATGGAAAGCTATATCCCAAATATCCTAGCAAAAATAGCACTCCTCCTTTCTATAATAGCTCGTCATTAATGAGGTTTATTGGTGATGGCTACAATGGATTTTTAGGTTATACACTTAATCTTGTTGCAGAAAAGGATATCCTTGGACTAGAGAATCATCTTTTGATGAAACACAATATGGAGTTGTTGCAGAAGCTAGAGGATTGTCAACAAAAAATTCATTCATTGGAAAAGCGTATCAAAGCTTATCAACAAAAGCAAACTTTATTAGGCCTTTGAAATCGACAAAGAGCTCTTAAAAATATTGAGAATCTCAAACGAGGAGGAGGAGGCTGTGGTAAAAGAATCCAAGCAGCAAGGTATATTTTTTTTCACTTGAAAAATCTTAAATATGGCTTTATTTAAACTACTTCCATTGATTTGTGATGTTAATTTTGCTTAGATATCTTCTACAACAGAATGCAAGTGAAAGAGATTCTTTAAAAGCAGCTCAGTTTTATTATCATCTTCTTCCTTCAGTAGTTTCAAAGGATATTTTGGAGAAGAAGAAATTTAAAAAGGCAAAGAAACAATGCTTGGAGTCATTTGTAAAGGATCATTCTTTGGATTCTGAGTTAGTACAGAAGACACTGGATAGTATTGGTATCAGTCGAGATGCTTATATGCAACTTTTCCAGCTTTTACAATCAAATATGAAGCAAGGACAGGTACACAATTGCATACTTCCGAAACCATTTGTGGTTAGGACTATCAGACAGAGAGTTAATAACAAAGTGATGGAGATTCTAGGTGAGCCTTTTCATATCAAGGATAGCTTCAAGGGCAAGAAAAAGGAGGTTATATTCAATGAATTTAATAATATTTTCCTTGACTTGCCCAGCCTACAATGCTTAATGATCAAATTTTATGACTTGTCAGTAGCAGAGGCACAGGGAGTGGCTAGATTTGTGATTAAACTTGATGAAAGTGAGATTCTGAAATGTAAAAAATTGGAGAGAATCTCTATCACCTTGATGAATAGAGCACTTTCGTCAGGTCATTGTAATCACTCAACATCATTTAGTGTTCAATCTGAATATAACATCTGGTGGCTAGGAGCATTTGAGGTAGATACTGAGAATTTTGATATACTATATTGGGTTTTTCATCAAACATCAATACCTAATGTTATTCAAAGGCAACAAGCAGGAGAAGAGCTATTTGTTAAAGGATTTGGGAACTACAGGATTGAGTGGCTCATAGCTGGTGAACTAAAGACACTCAAATGTATGTATAATGTATCAAAGGGAGCTAACTCAAGATCTCCTTGCTTATACTGCATGTCACCAGCTGTAGAGTTAAACTGAAGCAATTGGAATAGAGCTCCCTCTAGGCACAATAAGGATCCACAGTTTAAACTAGTCTTGGACATTCCTTTAGCGAATGCCCATATTTGTACACTTCATGCACTTTGCAAGATAATTGAAAAGCTTGTTCATCTCTATATAGGATTTGCATGGAAGTTGAAGCCATTATCAACTAGAACAGATGCTATAACAAAGGTTGAAAAAGTTCTCTTTGCAATTGGTTTGCATGGTGGCAATGTTGTTATTGAATCAGATGGCAAGATAAACTCGAGAAATGGCGGCTCAACTATTAAATTTAATCAGTGGAAATCCCTACATAATGCAGTTAAGGATCACACTGATAATGGACAAGCTCGAAATAGAAAAGCTAAAGTTTGGGAAACACTAGACAAAGTGTTTTTTTATTGTGATAAGACTGAATGGAATGATGATGATCTCAAAGACTTTAAAAACCAATTGAACCTTTTCAAAAAGGCGATGACAAAAGCTTGGGGTGATCAACACTTTACTCACTATATGGTAAGAAGTTTTGTATGTTTGTTTCTTCATTGTCGAACTCATATAATGTTTTTTAATAACTTTCTTTATTTGTTGACTATGCAGCATATTCTATACAACCATGCTCCATACTTTATTAAACAATATGGATCTCTATCTATCTGGTCAACCCAAGGTATGGAAAAATCACATTATCAAGCAAGAACAAAATATTTCAGACACACAAGACATGGAGGTGGAAGACACAAAGCCAACAGTTTATTAGAGGTCTTTCAATGGTTCTATCGACAAATTTGGCATAAATTCAAGCTTAAAGATACAACCACATCAAACAATACATCATCTTTAGCAAGGACTATACAAATTGTTACCCAAAGAAGAAAAGATAGATATTTAAATTCTTGCGCAAAGCAAAGATTTACAGAATGGTTACAAACCAAACAAAGAGTTGGGAAAAGATGGGTTTCAAGAAACCCTTAATCTTTGGCATCTTCTAGTCTGATTGTGTTGCAGAAGAGTCCTTAGTTTCAGGCACCTCAACAGGGCCTTCAGAGGAGTCCTTGGTTTCAGGTAGCTCGACAGGGCCTCTAGAGGAATCTTTTGTTTTATCCCACTCAATAAGACCTCTGTATTTCAAAAACTCTTGTTTCCGATAGCCTGGAAGAAGCTTCAAATTCTTACTATCTCCTACATAAGAGAGCAAATAGGAGCCAAGAACTCCAAAATATCCAGCTCTAGATCCACTGTATCCAGGCATGAAGCCAAAAACTCTTATGGCTTCTTCCTTCTCCACCAAAATGATCTTGTCCAAACCTCTGCTGAAAACTTGAGATCCAATTACCTTTGAGATAGCTCTCAAAGCCATCATTGGTAGAATTGGAGAGCTTGACAATCTACTATGATATATTGCAATTGTTTGATTGTTTAAGTTTCCAATATAATAGCCAAGGCTTTGATTTTTTCCAAGCTTCATTGGCCTAGAGCCCTTGGCCCTTCCAAGAAAGTTGTCCAGATCTTCAATCTCAATCTATAGAACAAACCACAACAATACAAGATATAAGATATTTATCTATAATGCATAATAAAGTCTAACATAAACTCAATGGGTAACTTCGAATTATATTTCATACCTTAGGGTGTTCGTCTTCTTCAAGAAGACTATCATCATAAAGATTTATTGAACTCTTGGGCTTCTTATCTGATGGAGACTTCAATCTCTCTTCATACCCTACATCATCAATATGAAGTTTCTTCTGGACCTGCAAGAACTCTTCTTCTGTAGGTAGCCCTCCCTTTTCGTATTCTATGATCTGATTAATACATGTATGTAAGGCTATAGAGCTATCTTGGAAATTCTCTCCCTCAACATCAAGACTTGCTAGTGGTTCTTGTTCATAACCTATAAAATTCATGTCATTTTTGCCCCAACCTACAAGGATTGCTAAGCAATAATCTTCTCTAAGATCAAAAAGATGTTGAATATCATTTAGCAACACATATCTCTTCTTGTTGATAAGATAAGTGGGAAATGTTGGAACACAGGCAAGAGGACCTTCTTCATCAACCTGTGCACTTGGCTCGATCTCCTTTTCTTCCACCATTGTGATATTGTCACTCTTGAATAAACCTACATCAAAACCTTGGACAAGTTGATTCTCAACATCTTCTTGGAACATCTCCTCCTTCTCTTCGACCTCCTTATCCATATTTGCAATATCCTCTAGCTTTCTCTGTTGGTCTATATGTGGAGAAGAATTTTCCATGTACTGAAGATACACAATAAATCCAATGTCCTTGTGGATCAGAAGGCATTGGTGTTGGTACCTGTGGAAAGGGCAACATGTTTCTTTCTTTCTGAATTCCTCTTCAATGAGGTTGAACTTGCCTAGCAAAGTTGACTTGGATGTATTGGTGGATCCCATGACATCACTACAAGATATAGACCTTATAGCGACGTTTAAAGCGACGAAAATACAAACAACAAAATTTGCCCCCGTCGTCGCAAAAAGCGTCGTTATTGACGACGCCATAGAATCGTCGCTATATGCGTCGCTATATGCATCGCATTTGCGACGTAAATAGCGTCGCATATAGCGACAGTTACAGAGAATTTGTGACGCTAATAGCGACGACAATAGCGACGCGTGTAGTAAATTTGCGACGCAAATAGCGATGGTAACAGAGAAAAAAAAAATTTGTGGCAGGGCAGCAAGCTGCCCTGCCACATATAGCACTGTGTGCTGTATGAGAGCCATACAAAATAGTTTCTGCACTGCTGCATACAAAGCGTTTGCAAACAAAAAGAATGTATACTGAAATCATAAAACTGATAGATGAAATAAATACATGATATCGCATAAAATGCGATTGGTACAATCATAAAACAATATCACTAATACATAGAAAATGTCTACATAGATCGGGTGACTAAAAACTAAAGGTATGTGAGCTCTAAGGATCTAAGGGCGAGCTACAAATCGTCGTCCCCCGAAAGCTCTTCCCACTGTAAAGGAGCATCAAACGGATTCTGCAGAAAAAGAAACAACATATCAATCCACCATACAATAATGCATTCAAATATCTCATGGTAACTACGGACAAGAAAGATGAGTGACTTACTGGGCCGCCGCGTCTATACAATCGGTCGATCAATGATCTGAGACCGTACCTCTCTGCATATCGAGTCTCAAGGCCTTGCGGATCGCGATTTGTAATGGAGTGCTGCAAAGAAAACAAAATGCTAACTGTTAGAAACATGATTGTCAGTACAAAGAATATCTCAAAAAAACAAATAAACAAAACAAAAGAGAAACTTACAAAGTCCTCCAAATATGTACTATGGCCGCCACTCCCAAGATGATGTACCGATCCGGCCTCGATTCGTGCCCTCGCCGCCTCCCGCTGCTGACTCCAACGTCCTGGCGAATTTGTAGCCTCCTCCCTCAGTCGGCGCCAGTCGTCTGTATCTAACCACTCGGGCTTTGGAGCCCCACTCTTGATTGCCTTGCGTGCGTCGGATCCTCTATGTGACATGTATGCACGCATGCAATCCATCATCCAACCCGTAGAGAATCTATCCACTGCGGCTGGCACCGGGAACTCCTCGTGCAAGGATGCTACTATGTACTCATTGCTCCCCTCCGGTATGTTCCTCCAATGATCCAGGACGTTGTGCCGAAAAACTTGTTGGCACAACTCCCTCATGCGAGCCATCACCCTCCTCCCCTCATCATTCATGATGATGGATCCTGACCTGCCATCCACTAGGTATCCATAATTCCTAGGAGTGTGCCTTGTATGGGCCTTCTCCCATCTCCGTCCACGCTCCTCGGCATATCCAGGAGACCCCTGAACATCCGGTGTACCGACGGGGGTACCCTCTCCCGGAGTGCCACTCAAAGGGGTGCCACCAGAGGGGGTGCCACCAAAAGGAGTGCCACCAAAAGGCGTGACATCTGCCGACGGCTGCGCAAAAGGTGGAGTAACTGGAGTGGACGTCCCCACAAGTGTGACAAATCCTAGAGGTGACCGAGCTCCAGCTGAACGACGAGACGGAGACACTATGTCCGTTGTCGTAGAGTTCATGCAAGGGCTGCAGAACACGGGGTTCAAGGTACAGCAAGAAATAAAGACTAACAAGAAGATCTCAATAACACAATATTTGATGCCAAAGATCACTATATTGCTGGTCAAGTAATTTACATGAGTTCCATGTTCAAAAAAATCTGCAGTATCGGCACATAGGCTTGATGAGTTCAACTGGGCAGCAATCCTTGTGATCAATTTTCAGAAATCCATACAGTGCATTGCAATACATTAAAGTTCTGTGAGCAACTGGTATAACATACAAAAATTGCATTCACTGCAAAACTGTGGTGGATGACAATCTTCATGCAGGTATGCCAAACCACGAGCAGCACCACATGCAATTTTCATGCATGTTTTTTAGCTCATTGGAGGCCTTCCATTCTTCCCATGTAGGTGGCATTTGAGAGTGCCATTTGGGATGTAGTCATACATAAGAAGCCATTGCTTTGCTTCCAGACAATAGCCTACCAGGGAGACCAAATGCCTATGATGAACTCTGCTGATGATCTCCACTTCGGCCTGGAATTCTTTTTCACCCTGGCTTCTCCCAGTCTTCAGCTGCTTAACAGCTATAAGCATTCCATCAGGTAGGATTCCTTTATACACACATCCAAATCCACCTTCACCAATCAAGTTGGCTTCTGAGAATCCCTGTGAGGCTTTTGACAACTCATTATAAGTAAACAATGGCATGGAATTTTCCAAGCTCGGCGTATGAGGAGAGGTAATTAAATCTGTAGGTGGCCATGGATAGGCGCGCTCCAACTGTTGGATGGGAAGGATGCGTTCCAGCAAACCACCAGAAAAAGGAAAGCGTTTTGATGCTTGTATGTGAGCAAGCTTGAGTCGTGCTGTTTGCCTGTTTCGCTCAAGCAGTTCCCTAGAGCTTCATATGCTCCTTTGCCTTTCCATCCAAAACCGAAAGTCTCGTCCTTCAGAACATTAACGATGTAATCCATGTTGGTGATATCCACGTCAAGAAGGAGCTAGCCAATCACATCTCGGAAGACCGCTTCCCCATTCACTTGATGCGACTATTGCGTGCGTCTATAGAGCTGGAGCCGATCAACAGGTCCCCCAATTCGATGCGCATCCAGGACAACAAACAGCAATAACCTGATTCTAGTTATGGATTTGATTTTTCCCTCCCCCTCTCCACTCAACATTCTGTTCAGGGCGAAGCTTGTTGATGATGAGGAAGGAGGAGAAATGTATGAAGACATTGATAATTTGATTGATCCATCAGACCATTGAACTTTGGAGAAAAAAAACTGACAGCATCCCCTCGACGCCTCAGATCCGATTCCTCCTCTTTCCGTTTGTGTCCTCCCCTGCTTTTTCTCTCCTTTCTTCCCCAATTAGCATTGCCCCTTTCTTCCTTTTCGTCACACGCTCCTCTTTTCCCTCCCTTCTTAGCATTTGAAATCCCTCATTAGCAACACTGTCGTCAAGTCTCTTTGCCAATAATGGCATGAAAATCTCTCACCAGCATTGGATAAGGGTGAGATCCAGTTACAGACCTTATAATATAGTGTGTAGTCTCTTCATTTGTAACCAAGTATCTTATTGCTTCAGATGCCACATCTTTCAACGTACCTGTACCAAACTGGACAGCACGTACCTCAACTCCAAAAAGTCTCATTCTGAATACTTTAAGAGCCTGTCGTTCCATATCTTTGGCGCCCATGTAAACAACACATTGTAACCCAAAACAAGCACGCACTGTAACAGTGATAACTCCATGCTTCTCATAGCACATTTCAATGCTTAGCCTCCTTCTTTCCAACTCCTGGATGTGGAGGGTTGTTATCATTAGGTATTTTTGATGTAGCTGGAGAAGGAGAAGACAAAGTCCTAACATGTTCACCAGTATCAGTTGTGCTTTCCACTCAACCTTGCTCAACATAGGCTGAAAGCATCTCATCATATTCGCCACTTTTGTCTCCAACTCCTCCCCACTATACTCATACGCATTAAATAAATGTAATCACAACAACTAAGTATGTACAAAGTACCAAATCCCATGCACAACTTTTGGGTGGTTTACACACCTTGAATGCGCAGCAATACGACATCCACCCCCTCTAAACCTGCGCATCCTCCGGATGTGCCAACTATCCAGGATCATTCAACTCCACAAACAGGTCAAGTCCATCTTCTGATTCTAGTAAACCTGTTTCTCCATCAGCTTCATCATCTATGTCTTCTGTCTCATCTGCTTGTCTTTCTCCTATCTGCTCTTCTTCTGTCAATGCTTCAAGTGCATATTCTTCATCTTCTCTTCTCTTGAAAATCTTGACTCGTTTTCCAGCAATAGGCACCCTCAATGTTGTTCCATCTAATTCAGCCAGCTCATAGGTACCATTGTCAAAAACCTGCTTTACTTCATATGGTCCAAACCATCTTTGAACCATTTTTCTCATGCTACTATGCTGATTTTCTAGACTACTGTCATAGACTAGAACCCAATCTCCTTCTTTTATGGCTCTAGGCCTCAAGCGATGCCTTAAATCAAACCTGTCCTTATTTCTGAGACGGGCTGCCTTCAAACGGTCAATGGCTAGCTGCACATCTTCTATCCTTCTCTCTAGTTGACGAATCCGAAGGGCTAACAGCTCTTCCCTTGATAAATTCTCATGCCACGGAAGAACACTCCAAGTAAGAGTATAAATTTCAGTAGGCATGACAGGTTTTTGCCCATACATCAACTCCGCAGGCATGTATCTAGTAGTCACACTATGTGTAGAGCGATCAGCCCACAATGCAAAAGGTAGTAATCTCGGCCAATCTCCAATCCGACCTTTACAAGCTTTTGCCAATGCTTTAACTATTGGCGGATGTCCTCTTTCACTTTTGCCATTCCCCTCTGGATTATAGGCAGTAGTAAGAGCCAATTTAATCCCAAGCCGTGAGAAGAATTCTCTAGCTTCATCAGCATCTAGCTCTCCACGATCAGCTGTAATCTTTCCTATACATCCATACCTGCAAAATATTTCTTCCAACAAGAATTTACATACTGTAGTGGTGGTCTTCGTCCTCAACGGTCTACCTTCAACATAGTTTGTAAGATCCTCCCTAGCCAAGACAAGATATCTCATCTGCCAAAGTCCCACTGGCAAAGTAACCAAGTCTACCACCCACTTGTAATGTATATATAGTGGATAAGTCGGATGCAGCTCATCACGATGTCGCACTAAAGAGTAAAGCTGGCAGTCCCTACAAGTTTCCACAAAGTGAGAAACATCTTTATACATCCCTTTCCACCAGTATCTTTCTTTGATTTTCTCATAGGTAGCCCACACACCTCTATGTCCAGCCCATGAGCTCTCATGAAACTCTCGCATAATCTGTATTTGCATCGCTACATCACAAACTACTCTCAAGGGCAAGCCTCCTCTCTTTCTTGGATGCTTCCAAAGAAAACCATCTTTCAAGAAATACCCATAAGCCTTCCTTCTGATTTTCTTAAATTCATCATCTGTCCAATCAGCTCTTCGAGTCAATGAACTTAGATATTGTCCAATTTGCAGCCATTCATCAACATAAAGTTCTTCATTAAAGGCTTCAACAGTAGATACATGACAATCATGAATAAGGACAGAAGCAGCAAACTCTGTCTCATCGTCTTCTGCAAGCATTGACTCCTCATCCTCATATCTCGCTCTAGAAAGCATGTCAGCAACTGGATTATATTTCCCTGCTATGTGTCGAAATTCTGGATTCAATGATTTGATATAGGCAATCCACCGAAGCATTGCTATATCTGGAGTCGAGCAACTAGTAATCATGTCAAGCAAAGGCAAACAATCTGTTTCCACAATAACTGAAGCTCCAATAAAATATCCTTTGTCACACTTCAGTGCAGTGACTACTCCCCACAATTCTCTTTTAATCTGCAGATATCTCCTTTGTCGCTCATTAAGAACTTTAGCTCCAAAGCGGATTGCATACCTATTTCCATCAGCATCATCCTGTCCCACAGCCCAACCTATGCCAATAGGGCTAGTATCAACTGTCAACATGATCGGCCGTCCACACTGATAATCCGCCTTGCGTAGAGTAGGAGCTGATTGCAATAGCTTCTTGAGCTTACGCATGGCTTTTGAATGCTTCTCATCCCAATGAAATTTCTGCCCCTTTCGAAGCAGCTGATAGAGAACATTTGCAATATGAGCAAAATGAGGAATCCAAATCATGTAAAATACACAAGCTCCCACAAATCTCCGCACCTCTGAAGTAGTTGAGCAATACTCTGCAATCCTGTTTATGGCATCCACCTTTGCAGGAGAAGGCTTTCTGCCATAGTATCCAACCATATGCCCAACTATGATGACTTCATTAACAGCAAAGACAGATTTCAGCCCTGAAAGTGTCAAATTTACCTCCTCTAATCGTGTCAAAATTTGCTCACAAGCAATCAAGTGGTCAGCCACAAACTGTCTACATCCACGCAAATCAAGACTTTCATTCTTTTCTTCTTCTGCACAACCCTTAATAGGCACATCATCTAGAAAAGGCATGGTATACTGCGGAATATAGTCTCGAAGAACTCTATGCATAGCATTCATCATATGAGCAACTGAGTTTGTAGCACCTTGAGGCAAGGTACACATCCTTACAAGATCAATAGGTGTTCGCATAGTAGTAATATCCCTGCTTTCCAAGGCAATCTGAAACTGATCATAACCTGAATACAAGTCACCTAGTGAATAGATGGCTCGTCCTGCAAAAGCCTCAGCAAATTCATCCACAACTGGACCTGTACCCACATTCCTGATTGTCACTTTGTTCACAGGCTGCATATCCTGAATAAATCTCAAAGTACCATTCTTCTTTGGTACAGTAAACCACCTGTTAGAATAGGGTGTAGAAGAGGGTTCCAAAATCCCCATTTTAATCTTCTCATTCAGCAACTCTATCAGCTTTGGCAAGTGTGCTTTAGGCACAGGTATAGGACGTATATTCCATGGTACATGAGGAACAGTGAAAATGACCATAGGTGCAACCAATTCGGGGCTAATGCAGCCAATTTCATGTGGAAAGAAAGCAAATGCCTTACCATGACGTCCAAGCATCTCTCTAAAACATTCTTTTTCCACTGGAAGCAAAAAATCATCATTTCCAATCTTCAATTCTGCAAGAGTTTCAGCTGTAAACTTATGTCCAATATTTGCAGGTTCCCTCAACATAGGCTGCTTCATAGCTTTTTCAATCTGTTCATCACTATCAGAAGGAAGCGGGCCTACAACCGGCTTAACCTTCTTATCAACTGTTTTATATTTTGTGTCAACCTTGGCATCATTCAAGCACTCTTTTCTTTGCTACAATTTCTGCAAATTTTCAGCATCTTTCAACTCTGTTGGCTGAAAAATTTCAGCCTTTAGCTCTATGGACTGCATGGGTGCAGCCTGAAACTCTGTATGCAGAAATTTTTCTGCATTCAACTCTGTTGGCTGAATGAATTCAGCCCTCGGCTCTATGGACTGCATAGATGCATCCTGAAACTCTGTATGCAGAAATTTTTATGCATTCAACTCTGTTGGCTGAATGAATTCAGCCCTCTGCAATTCTATTAGCTGATCAAGATCAGGCATAAATTCAGTTTGCTGAGTTTTCTCAGCCTCTAACTCTGTTTGCAGCATAAAACCAGAAATTTCTTGAAACATATCCAAGGTTTGCACATGTATGATCTTTGAACCCTTGCATACATCAGTTTTCAGCATTGCTCTTATCTCAAACAATATATCTACATAAGACATCCCTTCATACAATCCATCCACATGCTCTTCTGCTAGTAAGATACCTGCATTCTTCAACTCTTTCTCCTTACGACCAATGTACTGCCTGGCAGCTCTAGGCAAATCTGAAATTTTCTGATAACTTACTGAACTATCTGAAGTAAACCCAACAAAGTTATTGGAGAAAGACTGGCTGCCAGGAGGCGAGATCTCCTCTTTTCTCTGCTCCGTACCACTGGCGTCTCGCAAGACAGCGGTACCTAATGAAAATCCAACTCCTTTGCAGGTAGTGGTGCCTCACGCAAGGAATCCCTGTTTCTCGGATGATTTACCCCAACAGTCATAAACTGAACAGCTCGCATACCATCTTTACTGCGTATCCGCGCATAAGCTGATCCGTCATCCATCACTTTTGTTTCCATTCTTGCTTCTGTAATGAAAGGCTGTCCAAGAATAATCGGATAAGAGCATGAATCCTGAACAAAGCAATGATAATCCTCTTCAACATTACCAATAGAAATTCTGATACTCGGACAAGCAGCATACATATCACCAGAAGTATTATTGGCGGCTCTCATGCGCCAGCCATGCTCTGCATCCATAGGCCACTTGCCACTCTCATAAACACCTCGAGCAATAAGATTAATCTCAGAGCCATGATCAACTAAAGCAATCAAGGGAATTTGTTTCTCTCCAATCCTTACCACTGTCTCAGTGGTTGCTCTAGCCCAATGACTTCGTGAAAAATGGCTGCGAGGAATGAGAATAGGGGTCTCATCATCTTCATACTGCATAGGCTGCACTATTTTCTCCAATTGCGGATTAACAGAAGCATTCTCAACCATCACTGCATCATCATGCTCTTCCCCAAGAGCTCCATGCCACAATCCCTGTAAAGCAGGTCCTTCCATCGCATGTCGTTTCCTCCGCAAAAGATCCTGCATCTGATCCTGTATTTCTCTTCTAGCAATCCCAAGAGCCTCTCCAACAGTAAAAGTGACTTCACTATTCAAAATTCTTTCATGAAAAATCTTACTCATATCCGTTTGCATATCAAGGTCTGACAAGAGCTTGAATCCTGGCTCTTTTCTTGGTTGCCTCTTTTCTTTCTGCTTGTCTCCCATTGGTTGATCAGAACCTGTTTGAGCTGGAGAATTTGGCATAGGTGGAGCTGTAACAGGTGGTGAAACAAAGTCACCCCCTCTAGTCTTTTTGGAGGAGCTAGGACCCTCCTCATCTCTTCTTCTCTTTTCCTCAACCATGGCATCTAAACCCTGTGTTTTAGCCATATAAGCAAAAATAGAATACCTGTCAACAGGAGAATCCCATCCTGTTTCTCCTCGGATGCTAGAGCCCACACAAGTCATAGTAGAAGTTTGAACTTTCCCTCTTCTCGCTATCTCCAAGGCAGAAGACCACAAAGCAGAGTCTCCATCAGATTTCTGCTCAAGCTGGACTCCAAAAGCTGAAGCATCTCCTCTAACACTCACATAAGCTGATCGCGCAGTCATATCATCAACAAGCTTCTTCATACCTCCCTTACCAAAGTTCGTGTCAAGAGGAGCGCCAGTCTCTGTCAGCCATATCTTCCCATCTTGTCCCCAGAACACTACATTCTTCTTACGTGCTTCCTGAAAAGCATCACAATCTCTGCAGTGTTGGTGCTCTGTACTATCACACCAAATACATCGTCGCCCTTTTCTTTGACCAGCTGGAAAAGCAGTCACTGGAGCAGGTGCTACAGCAGGTACTGACATAAGTTGCTCCTTTAACTTACCAACTTCAGCTTTGACTGCTTCAATTGTCAAATCCGCCAAGCCTTTAATAACATCATCTACAGATAAGGGCACTGGAGCAGCAGGAATTGGTGGATTCACAGCAGGAGGAGTAGGCTTAGGCAAAGAAGTTGCAGCAGGGATAGAAGAAGAAGTCTCCAAAGATTTCTCAGGAGCTGATCCTGTATTTCGATGCAATCTGACTCTCCTGCGCTGCTTCTTGACAAGAGCATTCACAGCATCAATGACATGTCTCCAATCAGTCTTTAAACCTGAATCAGTAGCTTGATCTTCCAAAAGATCATCCAACTTTTCCTGTAAATCAGCATCTGCAGCTTGCAAAAATAACTCCACTTTCTGCATCTCCAAAGCTTGTTGTTCAGTCCCATCCAACTGATCATAACGGCTTTCAAACTCTCGCAGAAGAGCGGTAACAGAAAGTCCCTTATTAGGCATAGAAACCCATGCTAAAAAATTCCTGCGATTCATAAGACCTGTATCCTCCAGGAAATATTCATTTTTTAATGCCTTTTTAAATTCAGCCCAACCTGCATGTGCCTCTTGAATTTCTGCAATTCGACCTTCAAGAGCGCGCACCACGATCTGCAAGAAGTAGCGGCTCCAAACATCTTGAGAAACCCCAAAAAACTTCATCTTTTCTTCATACAAATGCAGGTAAGTTGACACTTGCTGGCCATTAAACTGCTTCATCTCCTGTTGGACAGCTTTCAAAGCATCCATAGCATCACTGTCACGTTTTGCATGAGCTTGCTGCTGCATATACATGGTGAATGACTGAAACAGGTTCTTCATGACATTATCATCTGTCATCTCTTCTTGCGAGTCTCCCATCTTGCTGATGACGCAGCACGTTCACGTCGGGTTCACCAGAAATGTCGTAGAGTTCATGCAAGGGCTGCAGAACACGGGGTTCAAGGTACAGCAAGAAATAAAGACTAACAAGAAGATCTCAATAACACAATATTTGATGCCAAAGATCACTATATTGCTGGTCAAGTAATTTACATGAGTTCCATGTTCAAAAAAATCTGCAGTATCAGCACATAGGCTTGATGAGTTCAACTGGGCAGCAATCCTTGTGATCAATTTTCAGAAATCCATACAGTGCATTGCAATACATTAAAGTTCTGTGAGCAACTGGTATAACATACAAAAATTGCATTCACTGCAAAACTGTGGTGGATGACAATCTTCATGCAGGTATGCCAAACCACGAGCAGCACCACATGCAATTTTCATGCATGTTTTTTAGCTCATTGGAGGCCTTCCATTCTTCCCATGTAGGTGGCATTTGAGAGTGCCATTTGGGATGTAGTCATACATAAGAAGCCGTTGCTTTGCTTCCAGACAATAGCCTACCAGGGAGACCAAATGCCTATGATGAACTCTGCTGATGATCTCCACTTCGGCCTGGAATTCTTTTTCACCCTGGCTTCTCCCAGTCTTCAGCTGCTTAACAGCTATAAGCATTCCATCAGGTAGGATTCCTTTATACACACATCCAAATCCACCTTCACCAATCAAGTTGGCTTCTGAGAATCCCTGTGAGGCTTTTGACAACTCATTATAAGTAAACAATGGCATGGAATTTTCCAAGCTCGGCGTATGAGGAGAGGTAATTAAATCTGTAGGTGGCCATGGATAGGCGCGCTCCAACTGTTGGATGGGAAGGATGCGTTCCAGCAAACCACCAGAAAAAGGAAAGCGTTTTGATGCTTGTATGTGAGCAAGCTTGAGTCGTGCTGTTTGCCTGTTTCGCTCAAGCAGTTCCCTAGAGCTTCATATGCTCCTTTGCCTTTCCATCCAAAATCGAAAGTCTCGTCCTTCAGAACATTAACGATGTAATCCACGTTGGTGAAATCCACGTCAAGAAGGAGCTAGCAAATCACATCTCGGAAGACCGCTTCCCCATTCACTTGATGCGACTATTGCGTGCGTCTATAGAGCTGGAGCCGATCAACAGGTCCCCCAATTCGATGCGCATCCAGGACAACAAACAGCAATAACCTGATTCTAGTTATGGATTTGATTTTTCCCTCCCCCTCTCCACTCAACATTCTGTTCAGGGCGAAGCTTGTTGATGATGAGGAAGGAGGAGAAATGTATGAAGACATTGATAATTTGATTGATCCATCAGATCATTGAACTTTGGAAAAAAAAAGCTGACAGCATCCCCTCGACGCCTCAGATCCGATTCCTCCTCTTTCCGTTGTGTCCTCCCCTGCTTTTTCTCTCCTTTCTTCCCCAATTAGCATTGCCCCTTTCTTCCTTTTCGTCACACGCTCCTCTTTTCCCTCCCTTCTTAGCATTTGAAATCCCTCATTAGCAACACTGTCGTCAAGTCTCTTTGCCAATAATGGCATGAAAATCTCTCACCAGCATTGGATAAGGGTGAGATCCAGTTACAGACCTTATAATATAGTGTGTAGTCTCTTCATTTGTAACCAAGTATCTTATTGCTTCAGATGCCACATCTTTCAACGTACCTGTACCAAACTGGACAGCACGTACCTCAACTCCAAAAAGTCTCATTCTGAATACTTTAAGAGCCTGTCGTTCCATATCTTTGGCGCCCATGTAAACAACACATTGTAACCCAAAACAAGCACACACTGTAACAGTGATAACTCCATGCTTCTCATAGCACATTTCAATGCTTAGCCTCCTTCTTTCCAACTCCTGGATGTGGAGGGTTGTTATCATTAGGTATTTTTGATGTAGCTGGAGAAGGAGAAGACAAAGTCCTAACATGTTCACCAGCATCAGTTGTGCTTTCCACTCAACCTTGCTCAACATAGGCTGAAAGCATCTCATCATATTCGCCACTTTTGTCTCCAACTCCTCCCCACTATACTCATACGCATTAAATAAATGTAATCACAACAACTAAGTATGTACAAAGTACCAAATCCCATGCACAACTTTTGGGTGGTTTACACACCTCGAATGCGCAGCAATACGACACCGTGTCTCCACAGCAGCACCCCCCTGATCCTCCTGCAGTCGCAGTCCCTCCCTCTGGCCCAAGTCGCGAGCGTCGAGATCGTCTGCTCGAAGCTGAAGCATCTGATCGCGCTGAAGCTGATCTAGCAGAGCGCCCTGACGAAGAACGAGACAGCTCCTGATCTGCTATCTCTCTGAATCTCGCGAGCTGATTTGGAGACATACGTGCCATCATCTCCTGAAACTCCTCATCGCTCATCCCTCGACTCATCCTGAAAATGTCGATACCTGTACAGATAAAAAATAATGTTAGAATAATCAATTTAAACTATAGAAAGCACATTAATATAAATCATTTTTGAAAAATCCCTCTTAAAATGCATATCTTATCTACCTTTATGGAAGATCTAAACAACGAATTGAGTAATACAATTCTCCAAGAATGAAGTATTCTATGGTCCCATGTTAATCTCCTGACACAACTCTGCATACACTAGAAAGTCGATAGACATGTCACCACAAAAGAACGAGTCTGCCTCGTTCTCAAAAAATTCTACGACTTCTGTATTTCCATCATTGTTAGCCGATGCGGGCTCCAAGCTTGCGGTGGCCTCCACCCCTTGTAATTTCGATCCCTCTATTTGCATATTTTCTTCATCTATGCCTGGAACATCGCTTTAATCGTATACTCTCGCACCTCGAGGAGTTGAAGGTATAACATACCACCATCGAGGTTGTCGGGGATTTGGATAGAAGATTACCTGTTCACAAACACTTATAAACCGTCTTCAAACCATTGTGACATAAACCATGTCGTATTACAATTAGCAAGCAAATGACTAGTTGTACCTGTTCACAATGTGCCGGCAACACAAAGGTGTCGCGCAAATCCATCCATTTTTTTTCGGAATCTATTTCGAGAAATCCAAATGGACCTCGTCAAACTGTTACGCCAGCTCCTCCAAGTACCATTTTGAACCACTGCACATCGAATATTATCATGGAGAAGCTACGGTAATCCACCGTAATAATACTTTGCAAATTCCCAAAATACTCCATCTCATCCACAACCGTGTTCGGATCCGTTGCTCGTCGACGGCTCTCTTGCTCAAACCTTGCCGTGACACCATAGTCCATTGTGGAGCGCATTTTGTCAATACGCTTCACGCGAAAATGCCATCCGCGCGACCACGCTGCACTATATATTTTGTACTGCACATTGAAACACTCAAATTAGATGTAGCAAACAAATTTAGATACGACACATTCTAAACCCCTCATTACCTTTGGACTACATCTCCTCGAGAACTCCCACTCCTCCATTGAGACCTCTGTCCCTTCGCTGGATGCTGCGATCAAGGCTCCATACAACCATCGTGTTGACATAAACCGCGGCATCTCCTCCATGCATTCGGGATATCGAATCGGTCGGTGACGCGTACTGCATCGAAATTCAGCTCGCGCTTCCTCTCGATCTTGCCTTGCAATCTGGTACTTGGCGAGCCACGTCTCCATGGAGGCATGGTGCAACATACAAAAGCGATTCACCTTCTCTTCCATTGAGGCATCCATTCTTTTTTCTACCCCATTTCCAACCACCACATCTCCAGTCAGCCTGTCATCGTCCTTGAGCGTCCATAGCATTTCATTGTCTGGTTCCACCGTTGGTAGCCATTGTGAGATATGCACTAACGCCTCTGACACCAACCAACCTTCCGCCATGCTACCTTCCGGACGAGCTCGTTGTCGCACAAAGCCTTTCAGGGTTTTCATGAAGCGCTCCAGGAAGAACATCCATCGCGTATGGACAGGTCCAGCAATCTCCACTTCATCCACAAGATGCACAAGAAGGTGAACTTGTATCGTGAGCATGCTAGTGGGCAGGTATTTCTCAAAGAGACAAACCGTCTCAACTGCTCCCCGCCTTGCGGATTCAATAGAGGACGTCTTAATCTCTTTCTGTGAGATCCATTGCACCAAATTCGACAGCTTGTAAATGGCCCCGTGAATTTCTGGAGTTAGGCATCCCGCGATCGCGATCGGTAGGACAAACTGCCACAAATGAGAAAGGATTAAGAATAATGGTCACTTTTCAAATTTCAAAATGTCCACGCTAATTAAAATCCATTCTGTTCACAAACTTGATATATCTTATGCCAATCATGGGATTTTAGCCAAGACATTTGGCCATCTTTAGAAAATGCGGACCTGAGAGAACGCATCATACCCGTCGGAGTGAGGATAGACTTGATTACTTGCTTCACAATGCGCTCTTCTTTGGTAGACAAAACCCAGGGAGCGCGAGGAAGCTGCACTCCCCCTTCAGCACTCGACTGCAGCCAAAGCGCCTCCATCTTACCTACCTCCTTTATATCCATTCGTGACCCTATAGTGTCTCTCTTTCCTGTGATGTGGTCCCATAGCAAGCTGCCCACATTTTTGAAAATATGCATGGGATCCAACAAGTGGTTGACCTGTAAGTGGGTCCAATATGGCAACTCGTAGAAAACTGAGAACCGTCGCATTCCATTTGGATGTGATTCCGGGTTTACCATTTTCAGCTCGTACCAGCTTGCAGCGTTCATACGTGCTGGAGGTCGTCCAAGAAAACCTTCCCTGAGTTCATGATCCTCCGGCAAGAAAGCGGCGTGTCCTTGATATACCATCTTCTTCATGGTTCGTGACCTTCGGGAGTCTAACTGTGGCCCACACAATGGACATGCATGATAACCTGAGGTAACGAGACCTGCAAGGCGATCCACGACCTAGTGAATACTTGATTGAATGAAATAAAATATAGATATTACCGGCGAGAACAAAGGTCTGCTCACCTGAGCACTCTCCCAATCCCGGAAAGTCATGCATCGTCCACATGAGAATGGCTCAAATGTTGGTTGACCGCCGACCATCGCGCCTGCTCATATCTTGCACCGTGACCCCCTCCTCCCACAAAATCTTAAGCTCATCGACTAATGGACGAAGATACACGTCCATATTTTTTACTTTGTAGCGGCCCGGGATGAGCAAGCTAAGGATGGGATGTCCTTTCTTCGTAGAAAGCCATGGAGGAATGTTGTAGTTGACAAGCACTATAGGCCACACACTGTAAGAAGTCGAGCGCAGACCGAATGGGTTCACACCATCCATGGCAAGAACGAGCCGAAGATTCCTTGGCTCTCGCGCAAAGCCTGGGAAGGTAGAGTCAATGTGGCTCCATGTGCGCGAATCTGCTGATATTCGTTGCACTCCATCCGTAGACCTATTCTGCACATGCCACATTGTCAAGCTTGCCATGGCAGACGTGCGAAACATGTGGTTTATGCGGGGGATAAGCGGAAAGTGTCTGAGGACTTTTTGAGGGATGGTCTGCCCTTGCAAGTCCTGTCGATACCTGTGAGCACCACACTTTGGACATGTCTCCATAGTCTCGTATTCATCTCGAAACAATATGCAGTCGTTGATACATGCATGGATGTTATTGTAGTCCATGCCAAGCTTTCGTAAAACATGTCATCCATCATCACGAGACTCAGGCATGGTGTTTGCAGGTGGCAATATATGATATATTTGAATAACCTGAAAAAATCATAAAACACCTTGAAAAATCCATCCATGTTTGCAATAATACTGTTTTTAAAAAAAACAATGAAGTCTGTGTACAAGGTACCTGAATAACTCACTCACACTCGTATCGCTCCAACCGTATTTTGCTTGCACACTTAAGAGTGCAAGCAATGTCTTCAACCGAGATACTCCGCACCCATCATATAATGGTATGGATGCTTCCTCTCTAAGCGGGTCAGATGTCTCAACATCCATGGGAATCAATGCATCGATCATTGCCTCCATCTCAAGCTCCAAGATTGTAGGCAAGTCGGGAAGGTTGTCTGTCTCCTCTGGCATTGACGATATAGATGGGCCTTGCGAGTGGTCGATTGGCTCCTGCAATCCATCCATCGCACGTCCACGAACTCTTCTAATTGGCCGCAAAGGGTGCACTCCCCCTTGGGTCGAGACATCACCCCCCTGGATACAAAATTTACCAACAAGACCCAATCTTATTGTGTATGGTTTTCAATTAGCTTGAGAGTACAATGCATGAAAAATGCTAACTTCAAATTACCGTTTGCTGAAAATCTGCAATCGCCTGATCAATGATCTCAAATTGAAACTCGCCAAATCGTCGTACGTGTTCTATAGACAATCGGCGTTTTCATCTAATTGCCAACTTGCATTGAGAGCAAGGACATGGGACACGCTGATTAAGATACGACTCGCGGTCTTGAACAATAGGACCTTCTTCGTTTGCCATCTTATCTACATTACAGCAAATGAGGCTTAACTGGATAGCTTTATGGAGATGTACGTCAAGTTGCAAGTTGACCATAAACCTTGCATTGTATATAGTAGTCGAGAGATTTTCCGATGTTATATCTGGGCCTTGTATCATGCTCAATGATTTGTTTGTCTCGGTAGATAATTTTTTGTTATATCTTGGCTTTGAGTATAAGTAATCCATTTTAAAATTAATGCGCGCCATCTATGAAATTTTATAAGTATAGTAATAAAATTTATTTCAATCAATTCTACTCATAGTCATAAGACCTGAGAGAAATTATCCTATACTCAATTTAAGGGTTTCTTCTTCTATAACAATAATTTTGGGTTCATTTTGATGAAGTACGTGGCCGTATGCAAAGCACATTGCATACCATTATCAATACGTATATTATCTTAAATTTCCTTCCCTTCCCTCTCCCTCTCTTTCTCTCCCTCTCCCTCTCTTCCTCTCTTTCTCTCACCCTCTCCCTCACCCTCTCGTTCTCTTTCTCTCCCTCTCTCATTTCCTCCCTCCCCCTCCCTCTCCCTCTCCCTCCCTCTTTCTCCCTCTCCCTCTCCCTCGCTCCCTCTCCCTCCCCCTCCCTCTTTCTCTCCCTCTCTCATTTCCTTCCCCTCCCTCTCCCTCTCCCTCTCCCTCTCCCTCTCCCTCTCTTTCTCTTTTTCTCCCTCTCCCTCTCTATCTCTCTTTCTCTCTCATTTCCTAAACAAGCAAAAAATAAAGTGATTTAAACATCCTCCAAGCAAAAGGGAGAGGGAGAGATACAATGCACTCTCCCTCTCTTTCTCTTTCTATCCCTCTCTCATTTCCTTCCCCTTCCTCTCCCTCTCACTCTCTTTCTCTCTCATTTCCTCTCCTAAACAAGCAAAAAATAAAGTGATTCAAACATTAAACAAGCAAAAGGGAGAGGGAGGGAGAGAGAGAATGCACTCTCCCTCCTTCTCCCTCTCTTTCTCTTTCTCTCCCTCTCCTATTTCCTCCCCCTCCCTCTCCCTCTCCCTCTATTTCTCTTTCTCTTTCTTTCCCTCTCCCTCTCTTTCTCTCTTACTCTCTCGTTTCCTCTCCTAAATAAGCAAAGAAGAAAGTAATTTAAACATTAAACAAGCAAAAGGGAGAGAGCGAGAGAGAGAATGCACTCTCCCTCTCTTTCTCTCCCTCTCCCTCTCTCTCCCTCTCCCTCTCCTTCTCTTTCTTTTCCTCTCCTAAACAAACAAAAGAGAACGATTTAAACCTTCAACAAGTAAAAGAAAGAGAGAGGGGGACTCACCAATGAGATATGGCGAGCGTGGGCGGCTTCTCTTTGCAACGAGGGCTCCTCCTCTCCTTCGCGAACAACGACGGTGGCGGTGGCGGCGGCGGCATCGGCAGCAAGTCTCTTCCTCCTCTTCTCTCACAAAGCCTTGGCTCTCTCCCTCGCTCTCGCTCTCAAAAGGCGAAGAAAAGAAAATGAAAACGGTGCTCTAGTTTCGGCCGCGCTTTTTTTCCCTGCGGCGTCGCAATTGGCGTCGCTATTTGCGTCGCAAATAGCGACGCATATAGCGACTCCAATTGCGATGCCAATAGCGACGCCTATAGCGACGCCGATATCCGCCGTCGCTAATCGGCGTCGCTATTGCCCCATTCCCTTGTAGTGCATCACTATAATAAACAAATCCATTGACTTCCAAACCTTGCACATGTCTATCATAAAAACATCTGTACTCCTTAAGTTTATCTTCAAGATCCTCCAATAACTCTTTCAAATCAAAAGGAACATTGAAAATTTCCCTGATATAGCCAAACTTGGGAGAATTTCCAGTGGTGTGTAAGAAATCAAAGAGCCTATCATCAGATGTCTCAATTATCTCCTCCTCATCCATTCCTTCCAGAGATAGCTTCCTCTTTGTCATCTTGACCAGGAAAATATTTATCCCTGAAAAAAAAGCAGAATAGGACCAATATCCAATAAAACAAGATGGAACCATGGAAAGAGGCCCCAAAATTGATTTTCCAAGATAAAAAAATCAAAAAATGAGAATTTTTTTAAGTTGACCGGTGAAACGCGAAAATTCAAGTGTCCAAGGCAAATGCCTATGAAGAAATCACGTTTCACCGGACACTACCTTGAAGACAAAAATTATTCCAATATCTCGCCGGTGAAATGCGATACTTAGCAAAATATCACTAAACAGGGACATTGTTTCGCGTTTCACTGGTCAAAAGATGCAAATCAAGGAGAGAAACATTTCTATGGAGACACAGAAATTGATGATAAAATCATTTTTGGAAAAGCTATGCTGCTTTTAAAAGATACAAAGCACATAACATCTGTAATTATTCGTGTTATAAAAAATTCTTCCTGTATTAATCAAATTTATTTTGTTAAAATACTTGTAATAAAAAAAATTTGTTACCTATCAAAGATTGTTGAACTGCTCTCCACACAGGAAGCAAGGACCTTGAAGGGAAGTCGAGACGAAATTTCGGCAGAAAAGAAGACAATGTCGGAGAAATGGCTTTGAAATGCTTTTATATTGACCGTTAAGCATGTGGTGATAGTTCCAACGAAAAAGTTTGTGTAATGATGGAAAATTACGTGTACACGTGTCTCACTTAACACACCGTATCAAACTCCTCAGAAGACGTGCACACTCTCTTTTTCCAAAAATACGTCACACGTGTGTTACATAACCCTTTTCCAAGTTTAAAAAAAAATTCCGGTAAGCGAGAGTACGTCACACGTGTGTTATAAACACTTTGCCAAGAACGTTGAGTCCATGCAAATTCACCGCCTTCGCCTTTCATCGCATTTCATCGCTACTCCACCTTTACCTTTGGTGTTCCTTCCAATCTCCAAGCATTTCACTGCTTTCCCAACAAAGGAAACCTTCGAGCATATTGTCGTCTTTAGGCTGAGATTGTGAAGAACAAGCTAAAAAGAAGGTATGGTTTTTGCATCTTGCTTTTCAATAACAGGCTCCATTCAATGCATTCTTTTGATACTTTTCCTTAATCCTTTATGTTATTATGAGCTTATGACCACTACAAAAGAATTTTTTCCACAGTGGGAGCATTCCTTAATGTTGTGGAGATTTAAGGAAATCTTCAAACTTCTTTTCTAATTCTGTGGATATTTTATGTAATCTTAAAAGCTTTCCTTATATCAGAGCTCTTTTTCTTGGTTTTGTTGATTTTTATACTATTCATGAGTTGTCCGGTGAAACACGAAAATAAGGTGCTTCAAGCAAGTCTCCTGGCTTAAATTCGCGTTTCACTGGACACAATGGACAACAAGTCCAGTGAAACGCGAAAAGAATCAGCTGCAAGGAGGCGCCTTGCTTGACACTCGCATTTCACTAGACATCTCGAGAAAAATTCAGCTGAAATGCGAAAACACCATGCAGCATGGATACCTCTTGTCTGGGACTCGCGTTTCACTGGACATGCTGGAGAAGAAGTAACGTCTTTTTTTGGTAGATGGCTAGGACTAAGGCAACAGCAAGAAAAGATAAGATTGATCCTAGGGATTTAGCATCAAAGATTCATCAGTCTTCAAAGCCTCAGAAGCTCTCTAGAAAGTGAAAGCCAAGGAGAAAGTTTTCTCAAAATGTCAAGTGCCTAAGGGAGATTAGGAAGGCAGTAAATGCTCTTGACAATGCAATTCCAAAGTTGTCTTTTCAGAGGCTTGTCAGGGAAATTTGTGACAGATATAGTTTGGATAGTTTCAGATGGACAAGAACAGCTCTTAATTGTATACAAGAAGCCACAGAGGATTTTTTAGTTGAGTTTTTTCAAGATGCCTACATTTGTGCTGCTCATGCTCATAGGCTCACACTCATGGACAAGGACATGGTAATTCTTAGGAGGCTAAGATATAGATTTTCAAAGGTCCTTGAGCCAATTCCCCTCACTGATATGAAGACATTTAATATCCTTAATGTGCCCCCAGCTAGGAGAAAGAAAGATGATTCTGGTCTCAGGGTTGAGGATGTCACCCATGAGAAGGATACAAGGCAACATGAAAAAGAGGAGAAAGCTAAAGAGGAACAAGCAGATAAATGGAGAGAGTATAGGAGGCAAAGGGTTGAAGAAAGGGAAATAGAGTAACTAGAGTCCTCTGAAAATGAGCTAGCCACCCTTCTTGAAGTAGCTAATCCAAAAGGATTCAATGTGTTTTGTTTCTTACCTGGTGACTTAGGCAAAAGAACTGAGGTTATCCCCTTTGATGCTGCATGTGTTCAGATTCTTAAGGATAAAAGAAGAGAAGTAAATGATAGTATTATTCTTGTTGGCCTAAGGTATGTCCATCCATAATTACTTATACTTTTTGATTTTTTTTTAACAATAAGATTTTTCTTGTTTATACTCACTATTTCTATGCCTTTTCTAGGTGTATAATGCATGAGTTTCCTTTGGATATACAACAAAAAATTGAGGTTCTTGATCCATCTATCTCATTCTTTATGAGGAATGAGCTTGATACAAGTTTTATTGAGCACTGGCTCAATTTGATTAACTTCGATACTTTGGAGCTCCTTATAATTCCATATAATGAAAAGTAAGTGATTCAATATTCTATTAGAGTTTTTGAGATTTTATCCTACTAATTTGTTGAGATATGATCACTTTTAGTTCTCATTGGAGCTTGATTGCAATAGACCTTGTGGATAAGCAATGCTTTTTAATCAACTCTATGAAAGGAAGCCATGGAAATGCTAAATTGTAAGTTATATTATCCAAGGGCTCCTTGATATTTCAATTCTTTTTTTTGTAAGTACTCTAAATTTCAACATATTTTATATACAGAGGTACCAAAAGATTAATTGAAGAGCTAGAGAAAAGACCCCCTATGCCGTCTGACTTGCTTGCAACAATGCAATATAGACAAGTTGCGGTAAGTTATTCATTAAAATAATTGAAACATGAGTTTATTCTATGAACTACCATTCGTCCTCTTTATAGTTTTACTTTGTGTTGGTGGTTGCAGTGTCCCCATCAAGATGATAGCCATTCTTGTGGCTAGAGGGTGATTGCAAATGCTAGAAGAATGGTTAACTTTGTTTATCTTAATGATGATAAACATGTAAAGGTAATATGAAAGATGCTAAACTTTAAGATAGATATTAATTGCAAATAGTGCATTGATGATAAAAATATAGTCTATTGTAAGAACAATAATGAACTAAAACTCTTTTTTCTATAAATGTGTGACAGTTTTCGAAGAATTGCTATACATCTGAGCATGTTTGGTACATCAGAGCAAAGCTCTTGAAGTATATAATGGTCAATTGTATACAACCAACAACAGAGATTGATGAGGATTTGCACCATGAAGGAGATGCGGTGCCTATAACCACGGAAGGCAAATCCACAGCTTCAACACCTTCTATACCCAAGACATCAAAGAAAGGCCAAAGGACTCCTAGAAAGGATAGTTCTCCAAAAAAGAAATAGCTTTGCCATATCACCTTGTAAGCCTTCATATATAGAAATTTGCCCTTCAGTCCTTGTATATCTCATAGAGATGGCAGATAGACATCTGCTACAAAATTTGTACATATATTTTATATTGATAGTAAAGATATCTTTTCTTGAATGTCATTGCAGTGTATATTATTTTCTCTCCTTTTCGATATCTGCAAAAAATAAATTACAAATGTTAGCTAGTTAGAAAGTGAGATCTTGATATACATCTAAGTAGATATAATATGATGTGAAAACTTACTCGTTTCTTGTCAAGTTGGAATACAAAGGAGCATGGTAGTTCAATGTCTTCATTTTGTAAATCCATCCTCACTTGATGTAGCATACATGATTTTCTGATCTTTAAGATTGCAATAATATCCTCGTTGAACCAAATATCAAGATCCACTACAGGATCCTTGCTTAAATCATTAAGATTCTGGTCTAAAGCAACTAGACTACTACCAACAAAATGCCATCGACTATAGTAAAAGCTAAGGATAAAATTTTGAGTAACAATCATATATTTACAAGCTATAGAGTCTTGATCTATCTTACATATAATTTTTCCTTCTGTCCTTGTATCCCATCCTTCATTAACAAATTGTATGATATGATCATATGTTAGTCTCTTCACTGAAAGCATGGTTTTTGTTATTCTTATCTCCATATTAGAGAAGAAATCAATAAATATATTAATAGGCATAAATAAAGTAACTTTGCTTAGCCTACTTGAGATATTAGATTTTAGTGCTTTCTGGATCTCAGAAAATATCTTACATCTATACCCCTCACTAGTAGCTGGACTCGGCAAAGGCCACTCAAAGCTTGAAAAATCTGGCAAAGAAAGGAGTTTTATTGATCCCCATTGGCAACGCCGCATAGGAATAACATAAGAATGGTCATAAAAGAATATTCCATTCTCTGCAAGCTCTGTCTTCTTTCTGCCTCTATACATTTATTCTCCAATTGAACCATGTATAACATCAATAACATCAATAATAGATTCCACTGGTTGCCATTCCTCAGGATAGACATCTACAAGACAAACAAATATTATAATGGAAAACCTAAACCATGTTTAAGAAAGGAAAAACTTTAAGAATCAAATTCTTACAATTTGGTCTATGCATTGGAAGCTTTGAAGATCCAGGTTTCAAACACAGCTCTCTATGCATGAATACATGTTGCACTAGTATCTCTTTGATGCTATCCTTATTTGCTCCAAGCTTAAAATCTCGGATTCTGCCCTTCCAAGCAGAGATAAACGAGCTCTCATGTCTTTGCCTTTTTCCACGTTTTGCTTGTTGCATGGTGATCCAACTACCTTTGCTAATGATAGTAGGGATCCATCTTCCATCAGTTTGGAATGAGTTAAACACTGATATGGATGTGATTTGGGAGCTTGGACGCCTTGTTGAAGGTCGAATTTCTGTATCCATGGTAGAAGAGAGAGATACATGCACAGAGAGAGAGAGAGAGAGAGGACTAGGCTACCATAACGGAGGGAAAAACAATAGAGAAATAAAAGAAAGGAGGGAAAAAACTGAGCGCCATGCTTTTCACCAATTTGAATTTCGATTACATTAGTCATTATCATTAATCTAGAAACATCATTAAATAAAAGTAGCCGAGACTCTATGCCATTAATGCAAATGTCATAATCACGAATATAAGAGACTAAAAATACATAATAAAAATACAAATTTGTAATATTATCATATTTATATATTTTTGAAAAATAATTTTTTAATTTTTTTAAAATAGAAATTCCGTTACGGAGGCTTTGCTCTTATTGGTCTAGAGCACTCTCTCTCCACATCCAAAAAGGCATTTTCGAGACCTCAAAACTCCCCTAATGTATGTGGAGTACCTGCATATGGAGTACCTGCATATGGAGTACCTGTATGTGGAGTCTGGGAAGTAGTGCCAGGCAAAGACGCTAGAGGCGTCCCAGACATAACACTGACACCTCGTCCACTGTGGGAGAGCGGCCAAGGTGTCTGGTCATCTCTCCCATGAAGTCTTCCCTACTAGGAAAACCTCCAAAAAATGCATTGACCCCCCTGCCAAAGGAGGCCAATGTATCATTCATATGATCCACATCTGGGTCATTGCTAGATGAACCAGGATACGACATCTGCAAAACACACATACAAAAAAGACAAATTTATTTGGATACAAAAAACATAGGAGGATATTGTGTAGTACAAGCAACTCATGGATGAGGGGTGGAGGTGACTATCCATAGACTAGAGGGCACATTGAGGCCTATATGCCTAGGTGAGGGCTCTAATTCACAAGATCCACATGTAGAACACACAAGTTTCAATCTCACTTTATGTAAAGAATGTAATGTTTGTATAAATGTGTATAAAAGTATACAATTTTCTAATTTGTCACTTTTAGATCTAACTAGACTTCTATTTAGGAGTTAATCAATACTACGCAACAAGATTCTGCTCTAGGTGATGTCACACAATAGGACCTTGCAGTTTTTTAATGTGTATAAAAGTATAACATTGCAGTTTTTAAGCCTTTGACATAACATTGCAGTTTTTAAGCCTTTGACATAACATTGTTGTTCATCTTCTGTCCAACACGTCTATTTGCGCATCTAACGTACAGCACAGACACGCTGTTAGACGCGCATCCCAGGTCAATGTGCGTCTATTTGCGCATCTAACCTGCAGCACAGATGCACTGCCAGATGCACATCGCAGGTCAATGCGCGTCTATTTACGCATCTAACCTGCAGCACAGACGCGCTGCCAGATGCGTATCCCAGGTCAATGTGCATCTAAAATCGCGTGTACACTATAGGTCAAACTTCTGTGCAGCGCATGTATCATCGCATGTGCATTGCAGAGCACACGCGCCAACACACGCGCTGTAAGACTCTCTCTCAGACGCACTGAGAGAAGACAATTTTTGCGCGTCTATGTCCACGTCTACACTGAGATGTAGAGCGCTAGTAGACGCGCTGGGTCGGCCGATTTTAGACCGACGACAGCCATTGACGATTTACATAATGCAATACATTATAATGGAATCACAAATGAGCAATACACAGACAGAGCAGAGAGAGGAAGAGAGAAACACACAGAGAGAGAGAGAGCGAGAGAGAGAGAGAGAGAGAGAGAGAGAGAGACTCACCTTGGGTGTTTGGTGTGGCGGGTGGTGGCGCTTCTCCTTCTCCTTCTTCCTCTCCTTGGTAAGTTACCCTCCCGTGATGCTTGTTTTCTTGCTTGCTGCTTCTTGTTCTCCTCTTTCTTGTTCTCTCTTTCTTCCTCTCCTTGGCTTTCCTTTTCCCCTTCTTGTGTGTTTGAAATGAAAGAAGAGGTGAGTCATGAGGAGGTGAGGCATGAAGAGACTGCATGTCGGCTAAACTCAAGCTTCAGAACCGCAAAAAACGCAAGAAAGGAAAGGCACAGTTTAAAAAGAAATCATTTAAATATGGTTTGAATTTTGACGTGTGCGTCTATTTTCGCGTGTATATGTGCATCTGTTATTCAGATAGACGCGAATGTAGACGCGAGTATAGACGCGAATGTAGACGCGAGTATAGACGCGTAGTTAGACACGGATGTAGACGCGCATTTGGGATTTATCATGATTTTTTGTTTTTAAGATAAGTTTTGATAGTGAATTCTTCTTAAGTTTTGATAAGTTAAGATAAGTTTTAAGATGATGATTTTTTTGTATTTAAAATTAAGATCTTATGTAAACATATGATGGACAAATATTTTGATGTTGTCATGAATTAGGTCTAATCATGTCGACGTCATCATCACCTAGTGCGGTGCAAGCTGGTGAGTCAATGAGCACATCCTCAAGTGAGGATGAAACATTGCATCTTCATAATCGAGATGCATGGCTACGACGAAAAATTAGATGCATGTGTGATCGTTGTCGAGGGTGTATTTTTCAAGCATGTCGAATTGCAATGTCACGCCTCAGCTTGTATGGAGAATGGGACCAAGAAAAATCACCGGTATTCATTGTTTTTTTTTACCACTAAGATTGCTAGTCTATGTTACGGGAATTATATATCAATGTACATGAAACTCCCTTTTGTGGTTGAGCAGGATGCGGTGCCACATCCTTAGATGCTCCCTCCCGGGCATCGAGAGGCTGCAAAACGTCGACGGGAGGAGGCAGAGTCTTCAAGAAGAGTAGAGACTGATAACCATGATAGTAGCCCTCATGAAATGCCCCATCAAGTCGTAGAGGATGAGATTTTGGACAACATGGTACACCATCTATTTTCACAACCGGTTCAGGGAGAAGGTCACTCTACGAAGCCAGATGATCCACTATATGTAGCATCATCTACTCCGTTGTATGAAGGTTGTACGTACTCCCTTCTTCGTGCGTCCCTCGAGATACTTAACTTGCAAACAATTTATGGATGGAGTAATGTCAGTTTGGATGCGTTATTGAAGTAGGTATCAATTCAGTTTGGCTTATATATGAATCATAATATTAATTGTTAACCTCTTTATTTTGAAATCAGACAGAAATATATGTTTGTGGTTTTTTAACTCACTTTTAAAATATATGTAGGTTATTATCACAAATGCTTCCAAAAGAAAACAAATTGCCAGCTAAGAGAGAGCAAGCAAGACATTACTTGACATCTCTGGGAGGCCTCGATTATGTCAAGATCCATGCATGTGTCAATGATTGTGTCTTATTTCGTGGGATTCATGAGTTCGTACGAGAGGTGTCCTGTTTGTGGCGAATCAAGATACGAAGTGGAGATGAAGCCAATGGATGTGCCTCGTAAGGTTTTGCGACATTTTCCAATTGTTCCATGTATAAAACTTATATTCAAGTATAAGTCTATTGGAAAGCTCATGTCATGGCATGCTAGTCATCGTTCAAGTGATGGAAAATGGAGGATCCCTGTAGACACACCCGCATGGCAACATATAGATAATTTGTGGCCCGTTTTCAAAGAAGAGCCAAGAAATTTGAGATTTGGTTTAGGTATGGATGGAATCAATCCATTTGGCATCAAAAGCACATCATACAGTGTATGGCCAGTGGTATTGGTGAGCTATAATATTCCTCCATCCATGGCAATTAAAAAGGGACATGTGATGTTGTCCCTTCTGATTCCTAGAAACCACAAGGTAAAAAACATGGACATTTACTTAGAGCCTTTGATTGAAGAGTTTGAAATGTTATGGGAAGGTATTGAGGTGCAAGATACAAGTGCATTTGCATCCTCTAGAGATTTCACATTGAAGGCCATGTTGTTGTGGACCATGCACGACTTTCCAGGATACGGAGAGTGTTCAGGTACATGTATATAACTTTATATTTGAAATTCAAGACTTGAATCAATTGCATTTTATTAATTCACTTATTTTTTCAGGTTTAACCACGTCAGGATATCATGCATGTCCTATTTGCAGTCCCTCTCTAGTTTCCTCTAGGCCGGCAGGTTTAAAGAAGGTTATCTACGACAATCATCATCGATTTCTTCCTATTGACCATCCCAAATATGTTCTCCCTAGTAATGGAATGACTCCACAATCACTAACCATTCGAGATTGGAAGGAGAGATGGATTAATGCCGACAGCCACCCTCCACATGGCATGAGTCGATAAGAAGTACATTTCTCTCGATTGACTTTAAAGTATTTAGCATGATGAAATGTTTACATAATATATTATTTGTTTGTTAGGTTCTCTATATTCTTTCGTCTTCCATACTGGACTGAACTCAAGATCAATCACCTGTTGGACCCCATGCACATATTTAAAAATGTTGTATCTACATTATGGGATCACTTGATAGGGGCTCGCGATTCAGTTAATGTAAGGGAGGATTTACGTAACATTGGTCACATGAGACGAGCCTGGCCACGAATTGGACCCAGAGGAAAGATTGAGCTACCCCATGCACCTTGGATATTGTCAAAGAATGAGGAAAAAATAGTGAAGGAACAAATATATAGCTTTCAAACACCCACAGGATGTATGAGATGTCTCAAGGGAGCCTTCATAAAGAAAAAGAAAAGAGGTGTGGAGAAACTATCTGGTTTGAAGTCCCACGATTGGCACAAAATGATTCAAGTAAGGGTATCTCCAACCATGAATATAGTAATTAGTGGCGTAACTATGTGTAAACTTTGGGGTATGATGAATTTTTCCTCTACTGACAATTTGCATCTATGAATATTGTTTACATTCAGTTCGTACTTCCTACTAGCATATCCCATTGTGCCTCCAAAGATGTACGTGATATCATTTACAAGATGGGAGAGCTTATGAGATGTGTATACATTGTATTTTTTCATTATATATCTTTGAATTTCTACACAAAAATAAACAATTATCAAATACATCTTGACAGATACGTGAGCTCGAAGGAAATTGATCCAAACACATTGCAAGAAGCTCGAGTATTATCTATTGAGGTGGTTTGTTTGGTGGAGGAAATTTTTCATCGATCCATTTTGACTACTCAATTACATTTACTCGTACATTTGATTGATGAGATCGCACTTTGTGGGGCAGTTCATGTAAGGTGGATGTTTTTTCTTGAGCGCTTCATGAAAACCTTGAAAGATTTTGTGAGGCAAAAAGTACGGCCTGAGGAAAGCATGGCTGAGGGTTGGTTAGTGCAATCATCCCTTGTTTATATCTCTGAATATCTTGCTGAAGTGGATCCCTCTCAACCACGACTATGGAAAGATGATGAAGACTTGAGGATGACCTCTATAGTACCTCAAGGAAAAGGAATGAGTAAAGTGCTAACAAAAGAAGAACTTCGTAAGTTAAATAGTTTTTGTGTGCTCAATAGTGATGTTATGAGCAAATGGGTGACACTATATAATGAAGCAAGGGCAAGAAGAAAAAGCGAAAGACAAGAATTTCGCACTAGATATGGACATAATGTCTCATTTTCAGATCATCTAGATGCGCTCCCACGTCATATTGACATAGATTGGTTATATGAGGAAATGGAGAGAATGGAAAAAGAGGAGGAAATTAATATATCTCAAGAAGAGTGGGAATACGCACGAGGTTGCTTATCAAAGGTGAGACATACTATCAATTAATTTGTTTCTATAAGTTTTATTTTATATAAATAATTGACATGTTTGATCTTTTATCTTTTACTACTAGTGCACATTATTCAATGCACTTTGGTGTGAGGGTAAACATCTTCGAACTCAACGTATAGATGAAAAGAGAAATACCCAAGATTGTGGTGTCCTTGCTCACTTCGAGGCTGCCAATGGTACCATGGAAGGTTATTGTGGCTTGATCCAAGATATTCTGAAGCTTGACTTCAGATGATTCTTTATATATGTACTGGATGTGAAGTCATTTAAAGAAGTGGTAACAAATGGTGAGCATTGCACAATCAGACGTCATCCAAGTGGTTTTGTAATCATTGACTCTACAAAATTTCACCAAAACAAGAATGACACATTAGTACTATCTCAACAATGCGAGCATGTATATATGCAAAGGCTAATTTTTTTATATGTATACATGTGATACATATACACAATATAATAAGTACTTAAGTTTTTTGCTTTTGTCTTTCAAATACAAGTTGTGTATCATCCAATGGTAAACAATAACCAATGGTGGTATGTCATCCCTATATCTAATCGTTCAAAACCAATATATGGTAATATTACCGACATGGAGATAGCAGATGACAATCCAACAAATAAGGATGATGTGCATGATGACACCATAATGGATGATATGCGTGATATAGTACAAGATGAACCTTGCGATGATGTTCAAGGAAACGCAAAAGAAGACAATAATGTGATTGTCGATGATATTGATGAAGTTATTGAGCAATATAGCAACACATCTGATAGTGGGATAGACTTATATGTTTCGTTACCTCTTGGTAACATAGACCTAAAAGTAGATAGTTTAGCAAGGGCTGATTTCATTGAAGATGAGATGGATCATTCATTGTAACATACTTAATTTGCTTATTGATTCATTATATGTGTATTCCTAATTCTATGCTTTTTATCATGCGCACACATGCATATTCAAGAATCAATAGTCAATTTTAAAGCAAGCATTGAATTTTCCATAATAAAAAGGAAGTATCTTTTATCATCTTCAATTACATAGAGAAATTACGAGATACATATTGCAATGCTTGCTACTATTTGTAAGGTTTCTGTCGCTTGCCGCTAATTACTTATATCAGGCTTGTCAACTGGAGGAACTGCCATTCATTAGAGAGCAATGAAAAAGTAATTATTAACTCTATTTTTTTAATTCAATGATTCAATGTGTATTCTTAATTCTATGGTTTTTATCATGCGCACATGTGCATGCTCAAGAATCAATTTCAGGTGGTTAAATAATTATTAACTTTGGTTTTTCAAAAATTGCTAATTTTAGGTGGTTAAATAATTGTGCGTCTGCTGGCGCATCTATATTAGCGTCTATTTGCGCGGATATATAGACGCAAAATTCGCATCTATTCACACGCACGTTTACACACATTTATAGACGCTCTGATAGACGCGTCCGACTTTGCGCGTCTAACGTACGCGTCTATGCCTCGTTTCTGTTGTAGTGTTAGCCTTGATAATTGGTTGTCTTTAGAAAATGCGGACCTGAGAGAACGCATCATACCCGTTGGAGTGCGGATATACTTGATAATTTGCTTCACAATGCACTCTTCTTTAGTGGATAAAACCTAAGGAGCACGAGGTAGCTGCAAGCAACCATCAGCACTCAATTGCAGTGACCAAAGCGCCTCCATCTTGCTTACCTCCTTCAAATCCATTCGTGCCTCTACAGTGTCTCTCTTTCCTGTGATGTGGTCCCATAGTAAGTTGCCCACGTTCTTGAAAATATGCATGGAATCCAACAAGTGGTTGATATGTAAGTGGGTCTAATATGACAATTCCTAGAAAAATGAGAACCGTTGCATTCCATTTTGATGTGACTCTGTGTGGAGTATTTTCAACTTGTACCAGCTTTGGGCGTTCATATGTGCTAGAGGTTATCCAAGAAAACCTTCCCTGAGTTCATCACCCTCTAGCAAGAGAGCGATGTGTCCTTAACATACCATCTTCTTCATGGTTCGTGACCTTCGGGAGTCTAGTTGTGGCCCACACAATGGACATACATGATAACCTAAGGTAACCAGACCTATTCCAACACCTATATCCAGTGAATATAACCATGAATGAGCTATTATAGATATTACCAACAATAACCGAAGCCTACTTGCCTGAGTACTACCCGGATCTTGAAAAGTCATGGATGGTCCACACGAGAATGGCTCGAATATTGGTAGACCATCAACCATCGCACTTGCTCATATCTTCCATGGTGACCCCCTCTTCCCACAAAGTCTTAAGCTCATCAACTAATGGACGTAGATATACGTCCATATTTTTGACTTTATAGCGGTCGAAAAGGAGCAAGCTAAGGATGAGATGTCCTTTATTCATAGAAATCCATGGAGGGATGTTGTAGTTGACAAGGACTATAGGCCACACATTGTAAGAAGTTTGTAAGAAGTTGAGCACAGACCGAATGGGTTCATGCCATCCATAGCAAGACCGAGCCGAAGATTCCTTGGCTCTTGGCAAAGCCTAGAAAGGTAGAGTCAATGTGGCTCCATGCGCGTGAATGTGATGATATTTATTGAACTCCATCTATGGATCTATTCTGCGCATGCCACCTTGTCAAGATGGCCATGCCGGATGTACGAAACATGTGGTTTATGCATGGGATAAGCGGAAAGTGTCTAAGAACTTTTTGAGAGATGGTTTTACCTTGCAAGTCTTGTCGATACCTGTGAGCACCACACTTTGGACATGTCTCCATAATCTCATATTCTTCTCGAAACAGTATGCAGTCCTTGATACATGAATTGATGTTGTTGTAGTCCATGCCAAGCTTTTGTAAAATATTTTGTGCATCATCACGATATTCAAGCATGGTATTTTCAAGTGGTAATATATGATACTTCAGTAATCTGAAAAAAATTATAAAAAACCTTTAAAAAGTATAATTTTTTTAATAATAGTACTAAAAAGAAATCAATGAAGTGTATGTACAAGGTACCTGAACAACTCCATCACACTCACATCGCTCCACCTGTATTTTGCTTGCACACTTAGAAGTACAAGTAGTGTTTTCAAGCGAGATACTCAGAACCCATCATATAATGGTATGGATACTTCCTCTCTAAGCAGATCAGATGTCTTGATATCCATGGGTATCAATGCCTCCATCTCAGGCTCCAAGATTGTAGGAAAGTCTGGAAGGCTACCTGTCTCCTCTAGTATTGACGGTATAGATTGGGTAGTATCTTCCAAGTGGTGGATTCACTCAGGCACTCCATTCATCGCATACCCATGAACTCTTCTAACTGGCCGCAAAGGGCGCACTCCTCCTTGGAACGAGACGTCACCTCCCTGAGAAAATTTACCGGTCACGCCCAATGTTTTTGTATATGATATTCAATTAGTTTGCGAATACAATGCATGATTGATATACACTTTTCTTACCATTTGCTCAAAATCTGAGATCACCGGATTAATGATCTCTGATTGAAACTAGACGAAGCCTCATACGTGTTCTATAGATAATCAACGTTTTCGTCTAATTGCTAGCTTACATTGAGAGCAAGGACATGGGACACACTGATTAAGATACACCTCGAGATCTTGAACATCATGACCTTCATCGTTTTTCATTTGGTCTATGTTACGACAAACAATTTGTTTTTGTTATCATTCTTTTTTTCTTTATTAAATTGTTGAAAAAGGGATTTCTTATATTGTAACTCAACAAATATGTTGGAGTGTTTCCCATCTCATGGTATTGCATCGGACCTCACCGGACCTCACCACCACTACTACTACTGCTACTATTACTACTACTACAAACAAGAAAAGAAGAAGTTAAAGAACTAGATCTAACCCTCTCTTTGTTTTTTATCCATTCATTCTCTTTTCTCCCTCCCTCTCTTTCTATTTCTCTCTTTCTTTATTATGTTATATGTTTATTTCCTCTCTCTCTTGTTCTTTCTTTTTATATTTTCCTCTTCCTCTCTCATTTCCTTTAACTAAAAATCTCTCTCTCTCTCTCTCTCTCTCTCTTTCTCTCTCTCTCTCTCTCTCTCTCTCTCTACTACCACCACCACCACCACCACCACCACCACCACCACCACGACCACTACTACCACTACTACTACTACTACTACTACTACTACTACTACTACTACTACTACTACTACTACTACTACTACTACTACTACTACTACTACTACTACTATAACAACAACAACAACAAACAAGAAAACTACTACTACTACTACCACTACTACTACAACGACTACTACTACTACTACTACAATGACGACGACTATGACTACTACTACTACTACTACGACTAGGACCACTACTATGACCAGGACTACGACCGTAACTACAACTACCACAACAACAACATTAACAACAACAAACAATAAAAGAGGAAATTAAAGAACTACCACTACTACTACTACTACAACTATGATGACTACGACCACTACTATGACCCCGACTATGACTACGACTACCACTACCACAATAACAACAACAATAACAAACAAGAAAAGAAGAAATTTAAAAACTACTACTATAAAAAAAACAAGAAAATAATAAATTAAAGAACTACTACTACTACTACCACTACTACTACTACAAACAAGAAAATAAGAAATTAAAGAACTACTACTACTACTACCACCACTACTACTACTACCACTACAAACAAGAAAAGAAGAAATTAAAGAACTACTACTACTGTTACTACTACTACAAACAAGAAAAGAAGAAATTAAAAAACATGTTCTTACCCTCTCTTTGTTTTTTATCCATTCATTCTCCTCTCTCCCTTCCTCCCTCTCTCTTTCTCTCTTTCTCTATTATGTTTAATTTTTGTTCCCTCTCTCTCTCGTTCCTTCTTTCTTTTTCTCTCTTCCTCTCCCTCTCTCATATCCTCTCTTTCTCTCTCAATACACATCATTTTTAACAAAAACAAGCAAAAGAAAAGGAGAAACAACAAAAACGAACCAAGAGGGAACAATGCACTCACCGCAAAGGCCCGATGATGGATTCGGCCGCTCCTCTTCACGACGACGGCTTCTCTTTGCCCTCTGTACAATTCCTCCTCTTCTTTACAAACACCAACGGCGAAGATGAGAAACTCTCCTTCTCCCTCATTCTCTCTTTTTCTCCCTCTCCCTCTCAAACACAAGATGCAGTTCGCTCTCCCTTTCGCTCCCTCTTTCATTTGTTCATGCAAAATGCTCCACTCGAGTTTCGGCACGCTTTTTTTCGACTGAGTACCATCACTATTTCCATATTTGCGACACAAATAGTGACCCCACTAGTTTTTGTTAGAAATGGCCATCGTTATACTCCTCTATCCTTGTAGTGTATAAGTTTCCAACCCTATCCTAGTTTTGAGATAAAGATTACAAACTCAAATCACAACCTCATTGGTTCTCATCTGCCATAAGGCTAAACCTTTCTATACAAAATTTCAAGACATACCTAGTGGTGGTCAATCTCATTAGGTCAATCTCATTAAGTAGGATACAATATTGTGGATAAAGAGTAATCAAGGTGGTCCTAGGAATGGCAATACACCTCATTCCAATCCAATTACTCAAGCCATAAACATAATTGGTATAATGCTATCATATTTAAATGCAATCATAATCAATTGCGAATTTTCCTACTAAACAATCTTTTTAAGACAATTTCGATAAATTAAAAAAAGCAAGGAATTTTCCATGATTTCACAATCCTGAAGTTCTTTATGTACATTTGTATGTATCTTATCTTTTATGCATGTGGATGCATCTTAATTCTAGTTTTTTCACTAACAAAAATAGAACAAGTATTTTCTTGCCTCTGAATGTACTCTATGAGACATATTTTAGTTTCACTACATGTGAGTGCACCCTATGTAACTCTTGAGATTTAAACCAAATTTCCTTTGTGAGGAGAATATAATTTTTAGTAATTTTTTAGTCTCTATTTTAATCTATGCAAATAATATAATAAAAATAACCCTTTCTAAGGAAACTGTGTATTACTATGATATTAAAATTTTCAAATTTAAAAAAATAATATTACTAATTGATAATTATTTAAGATATTAAGTAAATTTTTTATGAGTTTGTAATAAATTTTAATACTTTTAACAAATTTACTTAATTTAAAACTTATAAAACAAACATATTTCATTCAATTTAAATTTTACTCTACTTTTATTTTTTATTATAATTTATTCTGTTTTTCTTATAATTTTGATATTATTTTAAATCATTTTGTTATTTTTTGAAAATAGAAACATAACATAAGGATTATGTTATTAATTTTCAAAATGAGTTCTCTAGATAAATAATACATATCAACAACGGTTTATCACATTGATGAGAAGTATAAAGAGAAGAAGGGTTTTGCCAGGATAGAGAAACGTTATGTGAATGATCTTTGGTTCTTTTATCTAGAGTTTGGTCACCTTGAAATCATGATTATTACTTTCTCACTCACTCATAAGACTCCACTCAGTGTCAGTGTGTGTTGGAAATGAGATGAGGGGACCTCTTTTATTTAATTTTTAGAGTAGGAAGAGGGGAAATTCGTCTTTTTATGAGATTTAGTAAGGAGTATACTATTCTTATTTTATTATAAAAAGAGTTTCCTTTGTTTGATATAAGAAAATGGAAATTTCAATTCATTTATTGCAAAACTTTTAAGTTATTTTTTGTCGCTTGTGAGTTTGAAAATAATTTTTTTATATTTTCTTACCAATAAATTAAAGGGGAAATGGATGGAAGAACTCGTTTGTTTTCCCTATAAACAAGGGAAGAAAAACACACTAGGAATTGGGTTTTAGAGGAAGTGCCATCGAGTAGCCCCCTTTTCTCCATTATCTCCTTTATTTTAAGATTAATACTTATCCGTTTCTTTTAAATTTAAGTTATTATTATTATTTTTATTATTCAATTTTTCTTTTATATATATATATATATATATGTAATCTTTTGAAGAATTTTTTTTCAAAACATTGATTTTTTTAAAATATCTTTTGATAATTTATGAAAAATATAGAATCTTATTAAGAATATTTTAGAGAAGTATGGATGGAAAAAAATCAAAATATGTTTATAAATCCATTAAGCTCTCATTAATTAATATAAAATCATTAAATATTGAAAACACTTTTTAAAAAAGTAACCAAAATTGAGAAAGTCCTTTAAATGAATAAAATAAGTCAAAAATATAGCTTTAAGTTTGGAAAAGTCTAAACATAAATCCCAAAAAGTCTAATTTAATTTATTTTAATCAAGAGATATCTATAGAATTTCTAATTAACTTGTTAGAATTCAATGTTGTCTAAAGAAGCACTAATTGACTTAGTTTAATCACTTTCTAGAAATCACAAATGGTGAAAAGGGTTGGGAGTCTAAATTAAGTATATTTCTTTGTAAAATTTTAGGAATATTGCATTCCCTTCCACTTAGAGAAATTGAGATGAGGATATCTCGAGAGAAACTTGGGGCGTTCTTTTTGGAGGATAGAGTTCTAAATATAGGTTGCATTTTCCTCCAAGAAGTCATTTCATAGAATTAGATATCCACGTAGTGTACAATTTCCCAAGGATTTCTCTCTAATTTCTAGAGTCCTATTTTTTATTTGAAGGATTTTTTGGGTTGGAATTAGAGCTTGTTCTCACCATTAAGGATATTTTCCCATTAGGAATATAGGATTTGAGTAGACATATATGAAATACATTTTGGATCTTAAGATAAGCTAGTAGAGTGAGTTTGTATGCATAAGTTCCAATAAGGTTTATGATCTTGTAAAACCCACAATATCTAGGACTTAGCTTTTTGAATTTTCCAAGAGATATAGAGCTTTTCATAGGTCAAACCCTCAGGAAAACCATGTCACTTTTCTTAAAGGTTTAATCAGTTCTTTTTGGATTAGTGTAGGCTTTCTATCGATCTTGTGTTGCTTTGATGTCTTGTCAGATTACTTGGACTTTCTCTTGCATAATATCTAACATCCTTTTAGAGGCTTTCACTTTTATGGTTGGATGAAAGAATCTAAGAGGAGATAAGCATATTGCTTGCATAATGCAAGGAAGGGGGTCATTCCAATGCTTTGTTGAAAGGAAGTATTACAAGCATATTCTACCAATGGCAAGTAATCAATACAACTCTTTAACTCACGACAAGGATATGGAGGTATAGCGACGGTGCTTTTCGACGCAAAATAGCGGCATCACTATTAGTGTCGCAAATTTGCGATGCTAATAGCGACAATACTCAGACAAAAAAAACGCGGGCCGAAACCTGAGCGCATTATTTTGCACGCATATACGAAAGAGAGAGCGAAAGGGAGAGTGAACATCTTGCATTTGAGAGGGAGAGGGAGAGAAAGAGAAAGAGGGAGAATGAAAGATTCTCACCGCCGCTGCTACCGTTCGCGAAGAAGATGAGAAAGTGTACGGAGGGCGAAGAGGAGCCGACGCCGTCACGAAGAGGAGCTGTCGGATCCTTCTTCGAGCCTTTACAGTAAGTGCATTGTTCCTTCTTCCTTTGTTTTTGTGTTTTCTCTTTATCTTTTACTTGTTTTTGTTAAAATTCATGTGTATTGAGAGAGGGAGAGGAAATAAGAGAGGGAGAGGAAGAGGGAGAGAGAGGGAGAGGAAGAGGGAGAGGGAGGGAGAGGAAGATAGGGAAACATTAAACATAATAGGGAAAGAGAGAAAGAGAGGGAGAGGGAGAGGGAGAGGGAGAGGGAGGGAGAGAAAATGAGAGAGGGAGAGAAAGAGAGAAAAGGAAAGAAGGAACGAGAGAGAGAATGAAAAAACATTAAACATAATAGGGAAAGGGAGAAAGAGAGGGAGAGGGAGAGGGAGAGGGGGAGGGAGGTAATGAGAGAAAGAGAGGGAGAGGAAGAGAGAAAGAGGAGAGAGAAAAAACATTAAACATAATAGGAAAAGAGAAAGAGAGGGAGAGGGTGAGGGAGGGAGAGGAAATGAGAGAAAGAGAGAGAGAGGAAGAGAGAAAAGGGAATGAGAGAGGGAGAGGACAGAGAAAAAATTAAACATAATAGGAAAAGAGAGAAAGAGAGGGAGAGGTAAGGGAGGGAGAGGAAGAGAGAAATGGAAAGAATGAATGAGAGAGAGAGGGAAAAAACATTAAACATAATAGGGAAAGAGAGAAAGAGAGGGAGAGGAAGAGAGAGAAAAGGAAATGAGAGAGGGAGAGGAGAGGGAAAAAACATTAAACATAATAGGGAAAGAGAGAAAGAGAGGGAGGGGGAGAGTGAGGGAAAGGAAGAGAGAAAAGGAAATGAGAGAGAGAGAGGAGAGAGAAAAAACATTAAAAATAATAGGAAACGAGAGAAAGAGAGGGTGAGGGTGAGGGTGAGGGAGGGAGAGGAAATGAGATCAGAGGGAGAGGAAGAGAGAAAAGGAAATGAGAGAGGGAGAGGAGAAAAGAGAAAAACATTAAACATAATAGAGAGAGAGAGAAAGAGAGGGAGAGGGAGAGGGAGGGAGAGAGAGGAGGGAGAGGTTATTGTTTTCTTGTTTGTAGTAGTTTTTTTTTCTTTTCTTGTTTATTATTGTTTAGTTTTCTTGTTTTTTAATGTTGTAGTAGTAGTAGTTTTCTCTTCTTTTCTTGTTTATTATAGTGATAGTGGTAGTGGTAGTGGTAGTGGTAGTGGTAGTGGTAGTGGTAGTGGTAGTGGTAGTCGTTGTCATAGTCATAGTCGTGGTCGTGGTCATAGTCGTGGTCATGGTTATGGTCTTGGTCTTGGTTGTGGGCGTAGTCATAGTCATAGTCGTGGTTGTAGTCGTAGTCCTCGTAGTCGTGGTTGTAGTAGTAGTAGTGGTTTTCTTGTTTGTTATTGTTGTTGTGGTAGTAGTAATAGTTTTATTTGTTTTCTTGTTTATTGTTGTCTAGTTTTCTTATTTGTTGTTGTTGTTGTAGTAGTGGTAGTAGTAATAGTTATTTCTTCTTTTCTTGTTTATTATAGTGGTAGTGGTAGTGGTAGTGGTAGTCGTGGTGGTGGTCGTAGTCGTGGTCGTAGCCCTAGTCATAGTCGTGGTTGTGGTCATAGTCATAGTCGTGGTCGTAGTCGTAATCCTCGTAGTCGTGGTTGTAGTAGTAGTAGTGATTTTCTTGTTTGTTGTTGTTGTTGTTGTTGTTGTTATTGTTGTTATTGTAGTAGTAATAGTTTTTTTTGTTTTCTTGTTTATTGTTGTCTAGTTTTATTATTTGTTGTTATTGTTGTAGTAGTGATAGTAATAGTAGTTTTTTCTTCTTCTTGTTTGTTGTTGTTGTTGTAGTAGTAATAGTAGTAGTAGTTGTTATTATTGTTGTTGTTGTAGTAGAGAGGGAGATATGTTTTGTTAAAGAAAATGAGAGAGGAGGAGGAAGAGAAAAAGGAAGAAGGAACAAGAGAGAGGGAATAAACATACAGCATAATAAAGAAAGAGAAAGAGAGAGAGAGATGGAAGGAGAGGAGATAATGAATGGATAAAAAACAAAGAGAGTGGTGGCGAGGTCTTCTGAGATCCGGTGCAACACCACAAGACGGGAAACACTCCGACATACGTTAATTTGTGGGTGGGTGGGTGGAGACTTTATATACTTTAATTTTTGCTGAGTTACAAGAGAAGAAATCCCTCCTTAAACAATTTAAGAAAGAAAAAAAGAATGATAACAAAAACAAATTGTTTGTCGTAATGTAGACAAAATGAAAAACGATAAAGATCTTGATGTTCAAGATCGCGAGGCGTATCTTAGTCAGTGTGTCCCATGTCCTTGCTCTTAATGTAAGCTGACAATTAGACGAAAATGTCAATTGTCTATAGAACACTTACGACACTTTGGTGAGTTTCAATCTGAGAACATTGATCAGGCGATCTTGGATTTTCAGCAAACGGTAAGAAAAGTTAATATCAACTATGCATTGTACTCGCAAGCTAATTGAACACCATATACAAAAAGATTGGGTGTGGCTGACCAATTTTCTATCCAGGGAGGTAACGTCTCGTTCCAAGGAGGAGTGCACCCTTTGCGGCCAATCAGAAGAGTTCGTGGGCATGCGATGGATGGAGTGCCTGAGCTAATCCACCACTTGGAAGGTACTACCCAATATATAACGTCAATACCAGAGGAGACAGAAAACATTCGAGACTTACCTACAATCTTGGAGCCTGAGATGGAAGCAATGATTGATGCATTGATTCCCATGGATGTCGAGACTTCTGATCCACTTAGAGAGGAAGCATCCATACCATTATATGATGGGTTCCGAGTATATAGCCTGAAGACACTGCTTCCACTCCTAAGTGTGCAAGCAAAATACGGGTGGAGCGATGCGAGTGTGACCGACACTACAAGATATAGACCTTATACTGATGTTTAAAGTGATGAAAATACAAACAACAAAATTTGCCCTCGTCGTCGCAAAAAGCGTCGTTATTGACGACGCCATAGAAACATCGCTATTGGCGTCACTATATGCGTCGCAATGGTCGCTATTTGCCTCGCTATATGCGTCGACGCATATAGCGCTATTTGACGCATATAGCGAGGCAAATAGCGACGCAACCTAGAATTTGCGATGCGCATAGCGAGGCAAATAGCGACGCGAGCAGTAAATTTGCGATGCAAATAGCGACGGTAACAGGGAAAAAAAAAATTTGTGGCAGGGGAGCAAGCTGCCCTGCCACATATAGCACTGTGTGCTGTATGAGAGCCATACAAAATAGTTTCTACACTACTGCATACAAAGCGCTTGCAAACAAAAAGAATGTATACTGAAATCATAAAACTGATACATGAAATAAATACATGGTCGCATAAAATGTGATTGGTACAATCATGAAAGGATATCACTAATACATAGAAAATGTCTACATAGATTAGGCGACTAAAAACTAAAGGTGTGTGAGCTCCAAGGATCCAAGGGCGAGCTAGAAATCCTCGTCCCCCGAAAGCTCGTCCCGCCACAAAGGAGCATTGAACGGATTCTGTAAAAAAAGAAACAACATATCAATCCACCATACAATAATGCATTCAAATATCTCATGGTAACTACGGACAAGAAAGATGAGTGACTTACAGGGCCGCCGCGTCTATACAATCGGTCAATCAATGCATTGAGACCGTGCCTCTCTACATATCGAGTCTCAAGGCCTTGCGGATCGCGATTTGTAATGGAGTGCTGCAAAGAAAACAAAATGCTAACTGTTAGAAATATGATTGTCAATACAAAGAATATTTCAAAAAAACAAATAAGCAAAACAAAAGAGAAACTTACAAAGTCCTCCAAATATGTCATATGGCCGCCACTCCCAAGATGATGGACCACTCCGGCCTCGAGTCGTGCCCTCACCGCCTCGCGCTCTGCTGACTCCAATGTCTTGGTGAATCTGTAGCCTCCTCCCTTAGTCGGCACCAGTCGTCTGCATCTAATCACTCGGGCTTTGCAGCCCCACTCTTGATTGCCTTGCATGCGTTGGATCGTCTATGTGACATGTATGCACGTATGCAATCCATCATCCAGCCCATAGAGAATCTATCTACTGCGGCGGCTGGCACCGGAAACTCGTCGTGCAAGGATGCTGCTATGTAGTCCTTGCTCCCCTCCGGTATGTTCTTCCAATGATCCAGGACGTTGTGCTAAAAAACTTGTTGGCACAACTCCCTCATGCGAGCCATCACCCTCCTCCCCTCATCATTCATGATGATGGCTCCTGATCTACTATCAACTAGATATCCATAACCCCTAGGAGTCTGCCTAAGATGGGTCCTCTCCCATCTCCGTCCACGCTCCTAGGCATATCCAGGAGACCCCCTGTACATCCGATGTACCGACAGGGGTAACCTCTCTCGGAGTGGCACTCAAAGAGGTGCCACCAAAGGGGGTGCCACCAAAGGGGGTGCCACCAAAAGGGGTGCCACTAAAAGGGGTGCCACCTATGCTGACGGCTACGCAAAAGCCGGAGTAACTCGAGTAGACGTCCCCATAGGTGTGACAAATCCTGGAGGTGACGCAGCTCCAGCTGAACGACGAGACGGAGATACCACATCCGTGTCTCCACAGCAGCACCCCCTGATCCTGATGCAATCCCTCCCTCTAGCCCAAGTCGTGAGCGTTGAGATCGTCTGCTCGAAGTTGAAGCATCTGATAACGCTGAAGCAGATCTAGCAGAGCGCCATGACGAAGAACGAGACAGCTCCTGGTCTGCCATCTCTCTGAATCTCATGAGCTGATCTGGAGACATGCGTGCCATCATGTCCTGAAACTCCTCATCGCTCATCCCTCGACTCATCCTGAAAATGTCACCTGCACAGATAAAAAATGGTGTTAGAATAATCAATTTAAACTATACAAAGCACAGTAATATAAATCATTTTTGAAAAATCCCTCTTAAAATGCATATCTTATGTACCTTTATGGAAGATCTAAACAACGAATTGAGTAATACCATTCTCCAAGAATGAAGTATTCTATGGTCCCATGTTAATCTTGTGACACAACTCTGCATACACTGGAAGGTCGATAGACATGTCACCACAAAAGAACGAGTCTGCCTCGTTCTCAAAAAATTCTTCGACGACTGTATTTCCATCATTGTTAGCCAATGCGGGCTCCAAGCTTGCGGTGGCCTCCACCCCTTGTAATATCGACCCCTCTATTTGTATATTTTCTTCATCTATGCCTGGAACATCACTTTGATCATATACTCTCGCACTTCGAGGAGTTGAAGGTATAACATACCACCATCGAGGTTGTTAGGGGTTTGGATAGAAGATTACCTATTCACAAACACGTACAAAGCGAGTCCAAACCATTGTGACATAAACCATGTCGTATTACAATTAGCAAGCAAATGACTCTATACACCTGTTCACAATGGGCCGACAACACAAAGGTGTCGCGCAAATCCGTCCATTTTTTTTCGGAATCTATTTCGAGAAATCCAGATGGACCTCGTCGAGCTCTTGCTCCAGCTCCTCCAAGTACCACTTTGAACCACTGCACATCGAATAGTATCATGGAGAAGCTACGGTAATCCACCGTAATAATACTTTGCAAGTTTCCAAAATACTCCATCTCATCCACAACCATGTTCGGATCCGTTGCTCATCGCCGGCTCTCTTGCTCAAACCTTGCCATGACACCACAGTCCATTGTGGAGCGCATTTTGTCAATACGCTTCACGCGAAAATGCCTTCCGCGCGACCACGCTGCACTATATATTTTGTACTGTACATTGAAACACTCAAATTAGATGTCGCATATAAAATTTAGATACGACACATTCTAAACCCCTCATCACCTTTGGACTACATCCCCTCGAGAACTCCCACTCCTCCATTGAGACCTCAGTCCCTTCGCTGGATGCTGCGGTCAAGGCTCCATGCAACCATCGTGTTGACATAAACCGCAACATCTCCTCCATGCCTTCGGGATATCGAATCGGTCGATGATGCATACTGCATCGAAATTCAGCTCGCGCTTCCTCTCGATCTTGCCTTGCAATCTGGTACTTGGCGAGCCACGTCTCCATGGAGGCATGGTACAACATACAAAAGCGATTCACCTTCTCTTCCATTGAGACATCCATTCTTTTTTCTACCCCATTTCCAACCACCACATCTCCAGTCAGTCTATCATCGTCCTTCAGCATCCATAGCATTTCATTGTCTGGTTCCACGGTTGGTAGCCATTGTGAGATATGCACTAATGCCTCTGACACCAACCAACCTTCCGCCATGCTACCTTCTGGACGAGCTCGTTGTTGCACAAAGCCTTTCAGGGTTTTCATGAAGCTGCCCACATTCTTTCCTGTGATGTGGTCCCATAGCAAGCTGCCCACATTCTTGAAAATATGCATGGGATCCAACAAGTGGTTGACCTGTAAGTGGGTCCAATATGGCAACTCGTAGAAAACTGAGAACAGTCGCATTCCATTTGGATGTGATTCCGGGTTTACCATTTTCAGCTCGTACCAGCTTGCAGCGTTCATACGTGCTAGAGGTCGTCCAAGAAAACCTTCCCTGAGTTCATGATCCTCCGACAAGAAAGCGGCGTGTCCTTGATATACCATCTTCTTCATGGCTCGTGACCTTCGGGAGTCTAACTGTGGCCCACACAATGGACATGCATGATAACCTGAGGTAACCAGACCTGTAAGGCAAGCCACGACCAAGTGAATACTTGATTGAATGAAATAAAATATAGATATTACTAGCGAGAATGGAGGTCTGCTCACTTGAGCACTCTCCCAATCTCGAAAAGTCATGCATCGTCCACATGAGAATGGCTCGAATGTTGGCTGACCACCGACCATCGCGCCTACTCATATCTTGCACAGTGACCCCCTCCTCCCACAAAATCTTAAGCTCATCGACTAATGGACGAAGATACACGTCCATATTTTTTACTTTGTAGTGGCCCAGGACGAGCAAGCTAAGGATGAGATGTCCTTTCTTCGTAGAAAGCCATGGAGGGATATTATAGTTGACAAGCACTATAGACCACACACTGTAAGAAGTCGAGCGCAGACTGAATGGGTTCACACCATCCATGGCGAGACCGAGCTGAAGATTCCTTAGCTCTCGCCCAAAGCCTAGGAAGGTAGAGTCAATGTGGCTCCATGCGCGTGAATCCACTGATATTCGTTGAACTCCATCCGTGGACCTATTCTGCACATGCCACATTGTCAAGCTTGCCATGCCAGATGTGCGAAACATGTGCTTTATGTGGGGGATGAGCGAAAACTGTCTGAGAACTTTTTGAGGGATGGTTTGCCCTTGCAAGTCCTGTCGATACCTGTGAGCACCACACTTTGGACATGTCTCCATAGTCTTGTATTCATCTCGAAACAGTATGCAGTCGTTGATACATGCATGGATGTTATTGTAGTCCATGCCAAGCTTCTGTAAAACATGTCGTGCATCATCACGAGACTCAGGCATGGTATTTGCAGGTGGTAATATATGATATTTCAATAACCTTAAAAAAATCATCAAACACCTTGAAAAAGCACAAATATTTGCAATAATACTGTAAAAAAAAATCAATGAAGCCTATGTGCAAGGTACCTGAATAACTCAGTCACACTCGTATCGCTCCAACCGTATTTTGCTTGCACACTTAAGAGTGCAAGCAATGTCTTCAACCGAGATACTCGGCACCCATCATATAATGGTATGGATGCTTCCTCTCTAAGCGGGTCAGATGTCTCAACATCCATGGGAATCAATGCATCGATCATTGCCTCCATCTCAAGCTCCAAGATTGTAGGTAGGTCGAGAAGGTTGTCTGTCTCCTCTGGCATTGACGGTATAGATGGGCCTTGTGAGTGGTGGATTGGCTCCTGCAATCCATCCATCGCACGTCCATGAACTCTTCTAATTGGCCGCAAAGGGTGCACTCCCCCTTGGGTCGAGACATCACCCCCTGGATAGAAAATTTTCCAACAAGACCCAATCTTATTGTGTATGGTTTTCAATTAGCTTGCGAGTACAATGCATGATTAATATTAACTTCAAATTACCATTTGCTGAAAATCCGCAATTGCCTGATCAATGATCTCAGATTTGAAACTTGCCAAATCGTCGTACATGTTCTATAGACAATCGGCGTTTTCGTCTAATTGCCAACTTGCATTGAGAGCAAGGACATGGGACACACTGATTAAGATACGTCTCACGGTCTTGAACAATAAGACCTTCTTCATTTTCCATCTTATCTACATTACAACAAACGAGGCTTAAATGGATAGCTTTATGGAGATGTACGTCAAGTTGCAAGTTGACCATAAATCTTGCATTGTACATAGTAGTTGAGAGATTTTTCGATGTTATATCTCGGCCTTGTATCATGCTCAAGGATTTGTTTGTCTCGGTAGATAATTATTCGTTATTGTAAAAAACTGCACTAGAGGGCTTTGAGTATAAGTAATCCATTTATGAGCATCATTGAGGATCTCTTAGTCTAATAATAAATCAGTCTCAACAAAAAGCATCTTAGAAATGTGGTTTTTTTGTCCTAGGATCGCATATTAAAATTAATGCCATCTATGAAATTTATCAACTATAGTAATAAAATTTATTTCAATCAATTCTACTCATAGTCATAAGACCTGAGAGAAAATATCCTATACTCAATTTAAGGGATTCTTCTTCTATAACAATACTTTTGGGTTCATTTTGATGAAGTACCGTAATGACCATTAACTAGGGTATCATTTTCTTTTAGTCCTTCCGTTGACTAGTTGGCATGATATCTAATTTGTTATGCCTATAAAGTTAATACAAAAAAAATGAATTATGCATATCACAATTAGATCCCCTACTTGGACATTATGAAGGACATGACCAATTTTAAGCCATCTTAAAGAGTCACCAATGTACGTGGCCCATGGCAAAGCACATTGCATACCATTATCGATAAGTCTATTATCTTAAATTTCCTTCCCCTCCCTCTCCCTCTCTTTCTCTCCCTCTCTCTCCCTCTCCCTCTCCCTCTCTTTCTCTCTTTCTCTCTTATTTCCTCTCCTAAACAAGCAAAAAAGAAAGTGATTCCAACATTAAACAAGCAAGAGGGAGAGTGAGAGAGAGAATGCACTCTCCCTCCCTCTCCCTCTCCCTCTCCCTCTCCCTCTCATTCTCTTTCTCTCCCTCTCTCATTTCCTTCCCCTCCCTCTCCCTCTCCCGCTCTTTCTCTCCCTCTCTATCTCTCTCATTTCCTAAACAAGCAAAAAATAAAGTGATTTAAACATTAAACAAGCAAAAGGGAGAGGGAGAGAGACAATGCACTCTCCCTCTCTTTCTCTTTCTCTCCCTTTCTCATTTCCTTCCCCTCCCTCTCCCTCTCCCTCTCTTTCTCTCCCTCTCTTTCTCTCTCATTTCCTCTCCTAAACAAGCAAAAAATAAATTGATTTAAACATTAAACAAGCAAAAGGGAGAGGGAGAGAGAGAATGCACTCTCCCTCCCTCTCCCTCTCTTTCTCTTTCTCTTTCTCTTTCTCTTTCTCTTTCTCTTTCTCTCCCTCTCTCTCCCTCTCCCTCTCCCTCTCTTTCTCTCTTACTCTCTCGTTTCCTCTCCTAAACAAGAAAAAAAAAAGTGATTTAAACATTAAACAAGCAAAAGGGAGAGGGAGAGAGAGAATGCACTCTCCCTCTCCCTCCCTCTCCCTCTCTTTCTCTTTCTCTCCCTCTCTCTCCCTCTCCCTCTCTTTCTCTTTCATTTCCTCTCCTAAACAAGAAAAAGAGAGTGATTTAAACCTTAAACAAGAAAAAGAAAGAGAGAGGGAGACTCACCGATGAGATATGGCGAGCGTGGGGCGGCTCCTCTTTGCGATGAAGGCTCCTCCTCTCCTTCGCGAACAACGGCGGTGGCGGCGGCGGCAAGTCTTCTTCCTCTCCTTCTCTCACGATGGTCGCTCTCTCCCTTACTCTCGCTCTCAAAACTCACAATGGAGCAAACGCGAAATGAAAACCGCGCTCGGTTTCGGTTGCTTTTCTTCCCTGTGGAGTGTTGCTATTTGCGTCGCTATTTGCATTGATATTTGCATCGCATTTACGACACAAATAGCGACGCTAGTAGTGATGCCAATAGCAACGCCGCTATCCGCCGTCGCTAATCGGCGTCGCTACTAGCTCAAATCCTTGTAGTGCAAGTTGATCAGGTACCTTGTACGTATGCTTCGTTGATTTCTTTTTGGCACTATCACTAAAAATATTTTTGCTTTTTCAAGGTGTTTTATGATTTTTTTTAGGTTATTGAAGTATCATATATTACCACTTGCAAGTACCATGCCTGAGTCTTGTGATGATGCACGATGTCATGTTTTACGAAAGCTTTGCATGGACTATAACAGCATCCATGCATGTATCAATGATTGCATACTATTTCGAGGAGAATACAAGACTATGGAGACATGTCTAAAGTGTGGTTCTCATAGGTATTGACAGGACTTACAAGGGCAAACCATCCCTCAAAAATTTCTTAGATACTTTTCGCTTATCCCCTGCATAAACCACATGTTTCGTACATCCGGCATGGTGAGGTTGACAATGTGGCATGCGCAAAATAGGTCCATAAATGGAGTTCAACGAATATCAGCGGATTCACGCGTATGGAGCCACATTGACTCTACCTTCCGAGACTTTGCCCGAGAGCCAAGGAATATTCGAATCGGTCTTGCAATGGATGGCATGAACCCATTCGGTCTGCGCTCAACTTCTTACAGTGTGTGGCCTATAGTCCTTGTCAACGACAATATCGCTCCATGGCTTTCTACAAAGAAATGACATCTCATCCTTAGCTTACTCATCCTCGGCCGCTACAAAGTTAAAAATATGGACGTGTATCTTCATCCATTAGTCAATGAGCTTAAGATTTTGTGGGAGGAGGGGGGTCATCATGCAAGATATGAGCAAGCACGATGGTCGACAGTCTGCCAATATTCGAGCCATTCTCATGTGGAATATGGATGACTTTTCGAGATTTGGAGAGTGCTCAGGTAAATAGCTTTCCGTTCTTGTTGGTAATATCTATCATAGCTTGTTCAAGTTTGTATTCACTAGATAGAGGTATTTGGACACATCTGGTTACCTCAGGTTATCATGCATATCCATTGTGCGGGCCACATTTAGACTCCCGAAGGTCACGAATCATGAAGAAGATGGTATACCAAGGACACTCCGCTTTCTTGCGAGAGGGTCATGAACTCAGGGAAGGTTTTCTTGGACGACCTCCAACACATATGAATGCCCAAAGCTAATATGAGCTGAAAATGGTCCACGCAGAGTCACATCCAAATGGAATGCGATGGTTCTCAGTTTTCTACGAGTCGCCATATTGGACCCACTCATAGATCAACTACTTATTGGATCCCATGCATATTTTCAAGAACATGGGCAGCTTGCTATGGGACCACATCATAGGAAAGAGAAACACTATAAGGGCACGAATGGATTTGAAGGAGATAGGCAAGATGGAGGCACTTTGGCCACACTCGAGTGGTGATGGTTGCGTGCAGCTACCTCGCACTCCTTGGGTTTTGTCCACTAAAGAAGAGCGCATTGTGAAGCAAATAGTCAAGTCTATTCGCACTCTGATGGGTATGATGCGTTCTCTTAGGTCTATGTTTTCTAAAGACAACCAATTATCATGGCTAAAATCCCATGATTGGCATAAGATATGTGAGGTTTGTACTACGAATGGATTGTAAGTGGCCTATGCATTTTGCTATTTGGAGTGTAGTCATTGTTCATAATGCTTTCTCATTTGTGGCAGTTTGTACTATCGATCCGGATCGCAGGATGCCTTACTCCAGAAATACATGGGGCCATTTACAGATTGTGGACTGTAGTGCAATTGATCTCATAGAAGGAGATTAAGACTTCCTCTATTGAATCCGCGAGGCGAGGAGCAGTGGAGACGGTTTGTCTCTTTGAGAAATACCTACCTACCAGCATGCTCACGATACAAATCCATCTTCTTATGCATCTTGTAGATGAAGTGGAGATTGTTGGACCTGTCCATACGCGATGGATGTTCTTCTTGGAGCACTTCATGAAAACCCTAAAAGGCTTTGTGGGACAATGAGCTCGTCCAGAAGGTAGCATGGTTGAAGGTTGGTTGGTGTTATCTAAGGTGCTAGTGCATATTTCACAATGGCTACCAATGGTGGATTCACACAACAATATGCTATGGTCAATGATAGACTGACCGGAGATGTGGTGGTTGGAAATGGGGTAGAAAAAATAATGAATGCTGCAATGGAGGAGAAAGTGAATCGCTTTTGTATGTTGCACCATGCCTCTATGGAGACGTGGCTGGCCAGGTACCACCAAGCTAGGCAAGATCGAGAGGAAGCGCGATCTGAGTTTCATCATAGTACGTGCCATCGACCGATTTCATATCCCAAGGGTATGGAGGAGATGCGGCGGTTTATGTCAACGCGATGGTTGCATGGAGCTTTGACCGCAGCATCTCGCAAAGGAGCGGAGGTCTCAACCAAGGAGTGGGAATTCTTGAGGGGATGTAGTCCAAAGGTGATTACGTGTTTAGGGTTTATTTTTATCTATATTTTATATGCGACAACTAATTGAGTGTTTCAATGTATAGTACAAAATATATAGTGCAGCGTGGTCGCGTGGACGGAATTTCCGCGTGGAGCATGTTGACAAAATGCGCTCCACAACAGACCGTGGTATCATGGCAAGGTTTGAGCAAGAGAGCCGATGATGAGCAACGGATCCAAACATGGTTATAGATGAGATGGAGTATTTTGAAAACTTGGAAAGTATTGTTACGGTGGATTACCGTAGCTTCTCCATGATACTATTCGATGTGCAGTGGTTCAAAGTGGTACTTGAAGGAGCTAGAGCAATAGTTCGACGAGGTCCATCTGGATTTCTCAAAATAGATTCTTAAAAAAAATGGATGGATTTTCGCGACACCTTTGTATTGCTGGCCCATTGTGAACAGGTGCATGAACTCATTTATTTATTAATTGTATTACGACATGGTACATGTCACAATAGTTAAATCTCTCTTGTATATGTTTGTGAACAAGTAATCTTCTATCCAAACCCCCGAAAACCTCGATGGTGGTATGTTATACCTTCAGCTCCCCGAAGTGTGAGAGTATATGATCAAAGAGATGTTCCAAGCATAGATAAGAACAATATGCAAATAGAGGGGCTGATATTACAAGGGGTGGAGGCCACCGAAAGCTTGGAGCATGTAGAGGAACCAACATCGGGTAACAACGATGGAAATATAGGAGTCCAATAATTCTTTGAGAATGAGGTGGACTCATCCTTTTGTGGTGACATGTCTATCGACCTTCCAATTTATGTCAAGTTGTGTCAAGAGATTGACATGGGACCATAGGATACTTCATACTTGGAGCATACACTTACTCAATTCTTTGACTAATCGCTTATAAGGGTACATAAGATATGCATTTTAAGTAAGATTATTTTTCAAATATTTATATTACCATGCTTTGTATGATTTAAATTGATTATGCTAACATCATTTTTTGTCTGTGCAGTGACCTTTGTGGATACTTAGATCATCAAGATGAGTCAAGGGATGAGCGATGAGGAGTTGCAAGATATCTTCATGTGCATGTCTCTAGATCAGATAGCGAGATTCAGAGACATGGTGGGCCAAGAGCTATCTGAGACATTGTCAAGCCGCTCTATTAGATCTACTTTGGCGCGATCAGATGCTTTAGTTTCAAGTAGATGAGGTCGACGCTCCAGACTTGGGCTAGAAGGAGGGAGTGCTTTAGCATCAGAGGGATGTTGCAGAGATACAGATGCAATGAGCCCACAATTGGCTCGGGATACAGGTGCTACTCCTCGTTCTCGTGGCAGTTCCAGAGAGCGTGGCTCAGGTGGTTGTTGTGAAGGCACGACACGGTGTCTCCGTCTCATCACTCTGCTAGAGTTGTGTCACCTCTAGGACTCCAGCACCTCCGGGATTTGTCACACCTGTGGGGACGTCTACTCTAGTCATTCCGGCTTTTTCTCAGGTGTTCGCAGGTGGCACCCTTATGGATGCTACTCCGATAGATACTACCCCGATTGGTACCCCAGATGTACAGGGGTCTCCTAGATATGCCCAAGAGTGTGGTCGTAGGCGGGAGAGGACCCATCTTAGGCATATCTGAGAGGGATATGCCTACCTTGTAGATAATAGGTCAGGAGCCATTATCATGAATGATGAGGGGAGGAGGGTGATGGCTCGCATGAGAGAGTTGTGTCAACAAGTTTTTCGGCACAACGTCTTGGATCATTGGAAAAAAATACCAGAGGGGAGAAAGGACTACATAGTAGCATCCTTGCGTGAGCAATTTTCTATACCAACCGCAGCAGATAGGTTTTTTACGGGCTGGATGATAGAGTGCATGCATGCATATATGTCACACAGACGATTGGACACACGCAAGGCACTCAAGAGTGGGTCTGCAAAGCCCAAGTGTCTAGACGCGGACGACTGGCGCCGACTGAGAGAGGAGGCTACAGATTCTCTAGGACGTTGGAGACAGCACTGGAAGGCGGCGAGGGCACAACTAGAGGCCGGAGTGGTCCATCATCTTGGGAGTGGCAGCCACAGGACATATCTAGAGGACTTTGTAATTTTTTCTTTTGTTTTGCTTGCTTATTTTTTTGCAATATCCTTTGTAGTGATAATCATGTTTCTAAGAGTTAGTATTTTGTTTCCTTTGCAGGACTCCATTACAAATCGCGATCTGATCGGCCTTGAGACTCAATATGCAAAGAGGCATGGTCTCACTGCATTGATCGACTGATTGTATGGACCAGTCACTTCCATTATGCAATTATGTATTTATTTCATGTATCAGTGTTATGATTTAAGTACACTTTGTCTTTATTTACACGAGCATTGTACACAGTGCAGAAACTATTTTGTATGGCCCAAATAAAGCACATAGTGCTATATGTGGCACAGTAGCTTGTTGCCCTACCATAAAAATTTTTTCCCTATTACCGTTTCTATTAGAGTCGCAAATTTATTGTACGCATCGTTATTGCCGTCGCAAAGCGTCATTATCAGCATCGTTATTTGCGTCAGTATGAGCGTCACAAATGTGACACTGATAGCGACGCAAATAGCAACGCTGATAACAACGCTAATACCGACTGTTTTATGGCATTGCCAATAACAACACTTTTTGCGATGATGGGGGAAAATTTTCTTTATTTACATTTTTGTCGCTTTTAACGTTGGTATAAGGTCTATATCTTGTACTGGCTCTTGATTGCAATAAGATCTCAAAGTATCCTCCAACAATTAAGTTACTCTTTCATTTTTTCCATCAATTTGAGAATGATATGTTGTTCAGAAACATAACTAAGTTCTAATGGCTTGAAAGAGACTAGTCCAAATTTTGAAGGTAAAGAAAGTATCACAATCATTGATGATCCTCTTTGGGAGCCCATGTAGATGAAATATATATTTGATGAAGATTTTTGGGATGTCGGAGGCTTTATGGATTAACTTTACTAAAATAGCATAATCTAAAATGGTAATTTACTTGGATAGTATCATCACCTCCTCAAATAGTAGGTAAGCCAACTATGAAATCCATACTAATGTATTCCCATTTCATACAGGGAATATCAAGGGACCCTCACTCTCCAAACTAACTATATAGTTTACATCTCACCTAGTGATTGTCAAATAAATAAGGTTTTCGCTCAATAGTCTTTCTATATTAGTCTTCCATCATGTTATAGACTTAGTTCTTTTGTGAGGTGGAAAAGGAAGAAAGAAAAAGAAGAAGATTTCAATCCTATCTCTCTGTGATCTCAAGTCTTCATCTTTTGCATGTATGTGCTCTTGGGTGCATTACCTCTTTCCCCTCTCATTCGCTTTCATGGTATCAGAGTCATCCCATGGTTGCACCAAGCTTCATTAAAGACTAAGATAGAGGTGTTGGAGTAAAAAAGTAAGCAAGCAAGCAATAGATAAGAAGCACTTCCACCTTACTTCATTTGCCTCACGTTATAAGTACATGAGACTCGTGAGCCTGGTACAAATGTAACCTCTGATTGCAATGAAACTTAGTGAGCAAGAAGAATGGTGTATATACATTTTTGGCATTTGGCATCATTTTAGCGTTCATTCTAGATCTACAAGTTGTCTCGATAGCATGTTTTGGATATACTGTAGTTTTGTTTGTGTTGATCATTTAGAGATGCACAGGTTCCAAGTTTTGAATTTTTAAGGTTTCACATGTTTGCTCAGTTATAGACACAAAGGTTATTTGCATAAAGACAACTGTCGAAGAAACCAGGAATCCACTAGTAGACCATCTTTATGGAAGACTAGTAACCAATCAATCTGCATTTGTGTAACCATGCAAGTCAAAGAGTATACTTATTGAATAGGACAAGCCATAGTCATGTATAGACCTAGAATAGCACAATGTGTGCTACATTGAATCTAAATGTAGCTTTCATAGAAGCTACATGAACTAACTCTCCAAACTAACTATATAGTTTACATCTCACCTAGTGATTGTCAAATAAATAAGGTTTTCTCTCGATAGTCTTTCTATATTAGTCTTCCATCATGTTATAGACTTAGTTCTTTTGTGAGGTGGAAAACAAAGAAAGAAAAAGAAGAAGATTTCAATCCTATCTCTCTGTGTTCTCAAGTCTCCATCTTTTGCATGTATGTGCTCTTGGGTGCATTACCTCTTTCCCCTTTCATTCGCTTTCATGGTATCAGAGTCATCCCATGGTTGCACCAAGCTTCATCAAAGACTAAGATAGAGGTGTTGGAGTAAAAAAGCAAGCAAGCAAGCAATAGATAAGAAGCTCTTCCACCTTACTTGATTTGCCTCACGTTATAAGTGCATGAGACTCGTGAGCCTGGTACGAATGTAACCTCCGATTGCAATGAAACTTAGTGAGCAAGAAGAATGGTGTATATACATTTTTGGCATTTGGCATCATTTTAGCGTTCATTCTAGATCTACAAGTTGTCTCGATAGCATGTTTTGGATATACTGTAGTTTTGTTTGTGTTGATCATTTACAGATGCACAGGTTCCAAGTTTTGAATTTTTAAGGTTTCACATGTTTGCTCAGTTATAGACACAAAAGTTATTTGCATAAAGACAACTGTCGAAGAAACCAGGAATCCACTAGTAGACCATCTTTATGGAAGACTAGTAACCAACCAATCTGCATTTGTGTAACCATGCAAGTCAAAGAGTATACTTATTGAATAGGACAAGGCATAGTCATGTATAGACCTAGAATAGCACAATGTGTGCTACATTGAATCTAAATGTAGCTTTCATAGAAGCTACATGAACTAACTCTCCAAACTAACTATATAGTTTACATCTCACCTAGTGATTGTCAAATAAATAAGGTTTTCGCTCGATAGTCTTTCTATATTAGTCTTCCATCATGTTATAGACTTAGTTCTTTTGTGAGGTGGAAAAGGAAGAAAGAAAAAGAAGAAGATTTCAATCCTATCTCTCTGTGTTCTCAAGTCTTCATCTTTTGCATGTATGTGCCCTTGGGTGCATTACCTCTTTCCCCTCTCATTCGCTTTCATGGTATCGGAGTCATCCCATGGTTGCACGAAGCTTCATCAAAGACTAAGATAGAGGTGTTGGAGTAAAAAAGCAAGCAAGCAAGCAATAGATAAGAAGCTCTTCCACCTTACTTGATTTGCCTCACGTTATAAGTGCATGAGACTCGTGAGCCTGGTACGAATGTAACCTCTGATTGCAATGAAACTTAGTGAGCAAGAAGAATGGTGTATATACATTTTTGGCATTTGGCATCATTTTAGCGTTCATTCTAGATCTACAAGTTGTCTCGATAGCATGTTTTGGATATACTCTAGTTTTGTTTGTGTTGAGCATTTAGAGATGCACAGGTTCCAAGTTTTGAATTTTTAAGGTTTCACATGTTTGCTCAGTTATAGACACAAAAGTTATTTGCATAAAGACAACTGTCGAAGAACCAGGAATCCACTAGTAGACCAGCTTTATGGAAGACTAGTAACCAACCAATCTGCATTTGTGTAACCATGCAAGTCAAAGAGTATACTTATTGAATAGGACAAGGCATAGTCATGTATAGACCTAGAATAGCACAATGTGTGCTACATTGAATCTAAATGTAGCTTTCATAGAAGCTACATGAACTAACTCTCCAAACTAACTATATAGTTTACATCTCACCTAGTGATTGTCAAATAAATAAGTTTTTCGCTCGATAGTCTTTCTATATTAGTCTTCCATCATGTTATAGATTAGTTCTTTTGTGAGGTGGAAAAGGAAGAAAGAAAAAGAAGAAGATTTCAATCCTATCTCTCTGTGTTCTCAAGTCTTCATCTTTTGCATGTATGTGCTCTTGGGTGCATTACCTCTTTCCCCTCTCATTCGCTTTCATGGTATCAGAGTCATCCCATGGTTGCACCAAGCTTCATTAAAGACTAAGATAGAGGTGTTGGAGTAAAGAAGCAAGCAAGTAAGCAATAGATAAGAAGCTCTTCCACCTTACTTGATTTGCCTCACGTTATAAGTGCATGAGACTCGTGAGCCTGGTACGAATGTAACCTCCGATTGCAATGAAACTTAGTGAGCAAGAAGAATGGTGTATGTACATTTTTGGCATTTGGCATCATTTTAGGGTTCATTCTAGATCTACAAGTTGTCTCGATAGCATGTTTTGGATATACTGTAGTTTTGTTTGTGTTGATCATTTAGAGATGCACAGGTTCCAAGTTTTGAATTTTTAAGGTTTCGCATGTTTGCTCAGTTATTGACACAAAAGTTATTTGCATAAAGACAACTATCGAAGAAACCAGGAATCCACTAGTAGACCATCTTTATGGAAGACTAGTAACCAACCAATCTGCATTTGTGTAACCATGCAAGTCAAAGAGTATACTTATTGAATAGGACAAGGCATAGTCATGTATAGACCTAGAATAGCACAATGTGTGCTACATTGAATCTAAATGTAGCTTTCATAGAAGCTACATGAACTAACTCTCCAAACTAACTATATAGTTTACATCTCACCTAGTGATTGTCAAATAAATAAGCTTTTCGCTCGATAGTCTTTCTATATTAGTCTTCCATCATGTTATAGATTAGTTCTTTTGTGAGGTGGAAAAGGAAGAAAGAAAAAGAAGAAGATTTCAATCCTATCTCTCTGTGTTCTCAAGTCTTCATCTTTTGCATGTATGTGCTCTTGGGTGCATTACCTCTTTCCCCTCTCATTCGCTTTCATGGTATCAGAGTCATCCCATGGTTGCACCAAGCTTCATTAAAGACTAAGATAGAGGTGTTGGAGTAAAGAAGCAAGCAAGTAAGCAATAGATAAGAAGCTCTTCCACCTTACTTGATTTGCCTCACGTTATAAGTGCATGAGACTCGTGAGCCTGGTACGAATGTAACCTCCGATTGCAATGAAACTTAGTGAGCAAGAAGAATGGTGTATGTACATTTTTGGCATTTGGCATCATTTTAGGATTCATTCTAGATCTACAAGTTGTCTCGATAGCATGTTTTGGATATACTGTAGTTTTGTTTGTGTTGATCATTTAGAGATGCACAGGTTCCAAGTTTTGAATTTTTAAGGTTTCGCATGTTTGCTCAGTTATTGACACAAAAGTTATTTGCATAAAGACAACTATCGAAGAAACCAGGAATCCACTAGTAGACCATCTTTATGGAAGACTAGTAACCAACCAATCTGCATTTGTGTAACCATGCAAGTCAAAGAGTATACTTATTGAATAGGACAAGGCATAGTCATGTATAGACCTAGAATAGCACAATGTGTGCTACATTGAATCTAAATGTAGCTTTCATAGAAGCTACATGAACTAACTCTCCAAACTAACTATATAGTTTACATCTCACCTAGTGATTGTCAAATAAATAAGGTTTTCGCTCGATAGTCTTTCTATATTAGTCTTCCATCATGTTATAGACTTAGTTCTTTTGTGAGGTGGAAAACAAAGAAAGAAAAAGAAGAAGATTTCAATCCTATCTCTCTATGTTCTCAAGTCTTCATCTTTTGCATGTATTTGCTCTTGGGTGCATTACCTCTTTCCCCTCTCATTCGCTTTCATGGTATCAGAGTCATCCCATGGTTGCACGAAGCTTCATTAAAGACTAAGATAGAGGTGTTGTTGAGATATCGAGCTCCACTCGTGATACGCCAGGGTGACCGTTGTGCATTTATGTCACCGACTTGTCAGTTGTAGATGCGGTTGGTACACCGCCCATGAATAATAGCTACATGATAGCTATCCTTATCTACTCTAGTTCGTGGCTCAGTTAGTATGCCACCTTAGTTAGTTGAGTTTGGTTTGAGACCCATATAGAGGGTTATTCTATTTTCTTTGTACGAGAGTTCTTTTGGCTTCCATAACTAAGAAGAGGAAAACTGTTTTCAGCCTCCACCCTTGTGTGTATCCCCCCATTGTGCAAGCAACAAAGCTACAAGTGAGACTCCTTCCTTCTCTCCCACAATCTTGACATGGTATCAGAGCCTTGTTCGTAGTAAGGAGCTCAAGAAAGCAAGCCAAGCTCGCGGTGTTCTGGTAAGAGGAGCAGTGTTGCTTTCATTTTCTGTTTTGGGAGCAGATCTCTGCAGGTAGCACAGCCGGAAATTGCAGGAGTGCATTGTCTCAGGTTGAGACGCCCTTCGCGCTGAAGCAAGAGGGCAGTATATGCTGCGGGCGAGAGCTTTAGCTCTCGGCGACCCTGTTTTTTTGATTTGAGGCCATTTCGGGGCCTGTTTTGGAGGCGGAAGTTTTCTGCACGCACTCAGAAAAAAGCCCTGTTTTATGCTGTGCAGCCACTGTTCTACAGGTCGGTGAAAAGTTACTGTAGAAATTGCATCGTATGCTTATGTGCAGAGACATTGGGAGTTACAGAATCATCCTTGGTTCCTGTTTATGCAAAATCGTCACTAGGAAGTGACTGTGTGGTCAAATACCACCTTCGCCAGTTTTGCAGATTTGCCCTTGTGAGGCTGAAGCTGTGTTCTTTGCAGTGACAGAACTTTTTGCAGTATTCTGTAATGGCGTCTGATTCTCTCTCACAGATTGTCACTGAAAAGCTTGACAAGAACAACTTCCAAGCATGGAAGTTTAGAATGACGAATTTCCTTATGGGAAAAGGATATTGGGAATTTGTTGCAGGAAATGAAGAAGAACCAGTTCTTCCTGATGTTCCCAATCAACAGCAAATGCAAGCATTTAAAGCATGGCATGAGAGAGCCAGGAAAGTTATGTATTGGCTGTCTATCAGCATTTCAGACTCTATGATTGTGCATATTCAAGATGCAAGTACGCCAAAGGAGGCATGGGATACTCTGTCAAAGATGTATAGCACAAATACACAAGCCAGGAAAATGCAGCTCAAGCAAGAGTTGCACAATGTGCAAAGAGAAAATATGAGCATCAATGACTACCACATGAAGGTGAAGAAGATTGCAGATGCACTTGCTTCCATTGGGTCGCCAGTGGAAGATGATGATTTAGTTTCTGTGACCTTGAATGGTCTAGGAAAGGATTATGCACAGTTTCGGACATCCATTTCAGTTCGTGAAAGATTTCCTGATTTTGAGGAGTTGATTGCTCTTCTAATTTCTGAGGAGCAGAGAAATGGTGGTGCATCTTCTTCAGGAGGAACTTCAAAAGAAGCTGTCTTCTACTCAAATGCTGGAAGAGGTAGAGGCAGAGGTAGAGGAGGCCGATTTGGAGGCCGTGGTAGAAATCAGAATATGCAGCAAACTCAAGAAAACCAGTCCTATGGAGGAGGACGTGGTAACTCTAGAGGCAGGGGGAGCCAAAGAGGTCGTGGTGGATGGCAAAGAGGTCAAAATGCAAACAGTAATGTTGAATGCTACTACTGTGGTAAAATGGGTCATATGGCTAAAGACTGCTATAAAAAGCAGAATGACATCATGAATGGAAAACTGCAACAAGGGAATTATGCATCTTCTAACAGACAGGGTGATGACAGAAATGAGCATTTGTTCATGGTGCAGCACATGAACAATTCTGTGACAAGTGCAGAAGAAAGCAATGATGTATGGTATGTTGACTCAGGTGCATCAAACCACATGACAGGTCATGCAGAATGGATGGAGGATGCAAGGAAAATGGAAAAACCAGGATTTGTGGAGACTGGTGATGATACTGCACATCCTATTGTGCAGATTGGAAAAATTCCCTTGTCTATGCAGGATGGGAAAAAGAAATACCTGTCCGATGTATTTCATGTCCCAAATATCACCAAGAATCTGGTTTCTGTCGGTCAAATGGTTGAGCAGGGCTTGCAGGTCAGATTTAATCCTCATGGATGCTTTGTTGAGGATATGAAAAATAAAGGTCGCTTGATAGCAAAAGGAAAGAAGAAGGGCAGAATGTTTACATTGGATGCAGACATGCCTGAATTGAGTGCAGCAATGTTTGCACATGGGACCGGTGTAGTTGCAGATATTGATATCTGGCATAAACGCATTGGTCATGTTAATGTACAGCGACTTAAATCAATGCAGGCCCAAAACATTGTTGCAGGATTGCCTAAGTTCAAGGTTGCAGAAATGCATAAGGTATGTGAAGCCTGTCAGTTTGGAAAACAGGCAAGGAAACCATTTCCTAGACATGTTCAAGAGAGTGAGAAGCCATTGGAATTAATCCACTCTGATGTGTGGACTACTAAAGCTGCATCTCTTGGAGGCTGTCATTATTTTGTCACTTTTATTGATGACTATAGCAGAAAAGTTTGGGTGTATTTTATGAAAAAGAAAAGTGAAGTTTTTGGGCATTTCAAAACTCTTAAAGCTATGGCTGAAAAAGAAACAGGTCTGCAAATAAAATGCCTAAGGTCAGATGGAGGGGGAGAGTACCTCTCAAATGAGTTTGCAAGGTTCTTGCAGGAGCATGGCATAAAGCAGCAATATTCATGCAGTTATACCCCACAACAAAATGGAATTGCAGAAAGGAAAAACAGGCATATTGGAGAGGTATCTCGTGCCATGCTCAATGAAAAAGACTTGCCAGATTTTTATTGGGCTGAAGCAGTTGCTACAGCAGTCTACATAATGAACAGGACTCCCACTGCAGCAATACATGGAATGACTCCAGAGGAGAGGTATACTGGTAGGAAACCAGATATTTCTCATTTGAAAATTTTTGGTTGCATTGCCTATGTACATGTGCCAGATGAGCTGAGATCCAAGTTGGATCCAAAAGCTGAGAAGTGCATCTTTATTGGTTACTCTCTGCAGCAAAAAGGGTATAGATGCTATAACCCTTCTACTCGTAAGTTTACAGTGAGCAGAGATGTTGTTTTTGATGAGATGAGTAGCTGGTATAAACCAGTAAATGTGATTGATGATGTAGATGCACAAAATGGTAATGCTGCACAAAATTCACAGCAGCAGTCACAAAATATTAGTGGACCTGGAGCATCTTCTAGCAGTGGTTCACATTCTTCGCCATGGACAGGCAGATTGAGATCAGGAGAATCTTCTCAAAGCAGTGCAGATGGTGGTGTGCAGGTATCACGAAAAGGAAAAGAGAAGGTTGATCAGCCCATGTTTGATGTGAATGCAGGTCACTCTTATGTGGATGGTGAATCCAGTGGCTCAAAACAGAGCATTGATGATGAGTTGGGTATTCCTTCTATTGTTACACCTGGAGTAAGGAAGACCAGGGATGTTTTGAGAGCACCTGGGAGTGAGCCTACTTTGCGCAGGTCTACCAGAGCTAGGTATCCTGTGGATAGGCTGAAATATGATGGATTTACAGCCATTCACTATGCATATATGGTCAAAGTGATACATGAACCAGAACCCACATCTTTTGAGCAAGCCATGGGAAAAGAAAAATGGGAGAAAGCCATGGATGAAGAAATGAATGCCTTGGAAGCAAATGCTACATGGGAATTGGTACCTTTGCCTAAAGGTAAGAATGCAATTGGCTGTAAGTGGGTTTATAAGGTGAAGCACAATGCTGATGGTTCTGTGAATAGATACAAGGCAAGATTAGTAGTCAAGGGGTATGCACAAACATATGGCATTGACTATGAAGAAACATTCAGTCCGGTTGCAAGGATGGCAACCGTAAGAGCAGTCATTGCTATGGCTGCATCAAAGGGATGGTCTTTACATCAGATGGATGTAAAGAATGCCTTCTTGCATGGTGATTTGCAAGAAGAGGTCTATATGGAGCAGCCACCAGGTTATGTGCATGATGTTCATCCTCAGTTTGTTTGCAGGTTGAAGAAAGCCTTGTATGGCTTGAAGCAAGCACCTAGAGCATGGTCTGACAAGATAGGACAGTATCTTGTCACTATTGGCTTTCAGATTTCCAAGGCAGATTTCTCACTTTATGTGAGAAAAATAGAGAAATGTATTATGCTACTTGTCATTTATGTTGATGATTTGATTATGACAGGTGACAGTGATGAAGACATCCTTCATGTGAAAATGCTATTGAAGCAGAAGTTTGAGATGAAGGATTTGGGAGAGCTGCGTTATTTCTTGGGCATTGAGGTGATTAGATCACCAAGTGGGATACAGCTCTTGCAGAGACAGTATGGATTGGACATGCTGTCCAAATATGGGATGACAGGTTGTAAGCCTATTTCAATTCCTTTGGAGCAGAATGTGAAGCTGAGCGCAGATGCAGGTGAGCTTCTGGAGGACCCTACTATGTACAGACGCATAGTAGGAAGCTTGATTTATATGACTATTACCAGGCCAGATTTGAGCTATGCTGTTGGATTGGTAAGTCAGTTTATGCAGGCTCCAAGGAAATCGCATTTGGATGCGGCTAGACGCATACTCAGGTATGTGAAGTCCACATTACAGTATGGACTATTTTATGAGACTGGGGTTCAGATACAGTTGCATGGATACACTGATGCTGATTGGGCTGGTAGTATTTCTGATAGACGATCTACCAGTGGATATGTGTTCTCTTTTGGGAGTGCTGCAGTCACTTGGAGCAGCAAGAAACAGCCTACAGTTGCCTTGTCGAGCACAGAGGCTGAGTACAGGGGTGCAGCAATGGCTGCATGTGAGGTAGCTTGGTTGCATAAGCTACTTTATGATATGCATCAGTCTACAGATGGACCAGTTGTCATTTATTGTGACAACATGAGTAGTATACACTTGGCAAATAACCCAGTCTATCATGCTAGAACAAAGCACATTGAGGTGCATTATCACTATGTGCGGGAGAGGGTTTTACTAGGTCTTATTGATCTAGTTTATGTCAGCACAGAGGATCAGGTAGCTGACATATTCACGAAGGCATTGGGCGCAGAGAAGCTGCGCAAGTTCAGAGACCTGCTTGGTGTGCAGGAATTGGGATTGAGCTCGAGGGGGAGTGTTGAGATATCGAGCTCCACTCGTGATACGCCAGGGTGACCGTTGTGCATTTATGTCACCGACTTGTCAATTGTAGATGCGGTTGGTACACCGCCCATGAATAATAGCTACATGATAGCTATCCTTATCTACTCTAGTTCGTGGCTCAGTTAGTATGCCACCTTAGTTAGTTGAGTTTGGTTTGAGACCCATATAGAGGGTTATTCTATTTTCTTTGTACGAGAGTTCTTTTGGCTTCCACAACTAAGAAGAGGAAAACTGTTTTCAGCCTCCACCCTTGTGTGTATCCCCCCATTGTGCAAGCAAGAAAGCTACAAGTGAGACTCCTTCCTTCTCTCCCACAATCTTGACAGGTGTTGGAGTAAAAAAGCAAGCAAGGAAGCAATAGATAAGAAGCTCTTCCACCTTACTTGATTTGCCTCACGTTATAAGTGCATGAGACTCGTGAGCCTGGTACGAATGTAACCTCCGATTGCAATGAAACTTAGTGAGCAAGAAGAATGGTGTATATACATTTTTGGCATTTGGCATCATTTTAGCGTTCATTCTAGATCTACAAGTTGTCTCGATAGCATGTTTTGGATATACTGTAGTTTTATTTGTGTTGATCATTTAGAGATGCACAGGTTCCAAGTTCTGAATTTTTAAGGTTTCACATGCTCGCTCAGTTATAGACACAAAAGTTATTTGCATAAAGACAACTATCGAAGAAACCAGGAATCCACTAGTAGACCATCTTTACGGAAGACTAGTAACCAACCAAGCTGCATTTGTGTAACCATGCAAGTCAAAGAGTATACTTATTGAATAGGACAAGGCATAGTCATGTATAGACCTAGAATAGCACAATGTGTGCTACATTGAATCTAAATGTAGCTTTCATAGAAGCTACATGAACTAACTCTCATTCGCTTTCATGGTATCAGAGTCATCCCATGGTTGCACCAAGCTTCATTAAAGACTAAGATAGAGGTGTTGGAGTAAAGAAGCAAGCAAGTAAGCAATAGATAAGAAGCTCTTCCACCTTACTTGATTTGCCTCACGTTATAAGTGCATGAGACTCGTGAGCCTGGTACGAATGTAACCTCCGATTGCAATGAAACTTAGTGAGCAAGAAGAATGGTGTATGTACATTTTTGGCATTTGGCATCATTTTAGGGTTCATTCTAGATCTACAAGTTGTCTCGATAGCATGTTTTGGATATACTGTAGTTTTGTTTGTGTTGAGCATTTAGAGATGCACAGGTTCCAAGTTTTGAATTTTTAAGGTTTCGCATGTTTGCTCAGTTATTGACACAAAAGTTATTTGCATAAAGACAACTGTCGAAGAAACCAGGAATCCACTAGTAGACCATCTTTATGGAAGAGTAGTAACCAACCAATCTGCATTTGTGTAACCATGCAAGTCAAAGAGTATACTTATTGAATAGGACAAGGCATAGTCATGTATAGACCTAGAATAGCACAATGTGTGCTACATTGAATCTAAATGTAGCTTTCATAGAAGCTACATGAACTAACTCTCCAAACTAACTATATAGTTTACATCTCACCTAGTGATTGTCAAATAAATAAGGTTTTTGCTCGATAGTCTTTGTATATTAGTCTTCCATCATGTTATAGACTTAGTTCTTTTGTGAGGTGGAAAACGAAGAAAGAAAAAGAAGAAGATTTCAATCCTATCTCTCTGTGTTCTCAAGTCTTCATCTTTTGCATGTATGTGCTCTTGGGTGCATTACCTCTTTCCCCTCTCATTCGCTTTCATGGTATCAGAGTCATCCCATGGTTGCACCAAGCTTCATTAAAGACTAAGATAGAGGTGTTGGAGTAAAGAAGCAAGCAAGTAAGCAATACATAAGAAGCTCTTCCACCTTACTTGATTTGCCTCACGTTATAAGTGCATGAGACTCGTGAGCCTGGTACGAATGTAACCTCCGATTGCAATGAAACTTAGTGAGCAAGAAGAATGGTGTATGTACATTTTTGGCATTTGGCATCATTTTAGGGTTCATTCTAGATCTACAAGTTGTCTCGATAGCATGTTTTGGATATACTGTAGTTTTGTTTGTGTTGATCATTTAGAGATGCACAGGTTCCAACTTTTGAATTTTTAAGGTTTCGCATGTTTGCTCAGTTATTGACACAAAAGTTATTTGCATAAAGACAACTGTCGAAGAAACCAGGAATCCACTAGTAGACCATCTTTATGGAAGACTAGTAACCAACCAATCTGCATTTGTGTAACCATGCAAGTCAAAGAGTATACTTATTGAATAGGACAAGGCATAGTCATGTATAGACCTAGAATAGCACAATGCGTGCTACATTGAATCTAAATGTAGCTTTCATAGAAGCTACATGAACTAACTCTCCAAACTAACTATATAGTTTACATCTCACCTAGTGATTGTCAAATAAATAAGGTTTTCGCCCGATAGTCTTTCTATATTAGTCTTCCATAATGTTATAGACTTAGTTCTTTTGTGAGGTGGAAAACGAAGAAAGAAAAAGAAGAAGATTTCAATCCTATCTCTCTGTGTTCTCAAGTCTTCATCTTTTGTGTGTATTTGCTCTTGGGTGCATTACCTCTTTCCCCTCTCATTCGCTTCCATGGTATCAGAGTCATCCCATGGTTGCACGAAGCTTCATTAAAGACTAAGATAGAGGTGTTGGAGTAAAAAAGCAAGCAAGGAAGCAATAGATAAGAAGCTCTTCCACCTTACTTGATTTGCCTCACGTTATAAGTGCATGAGACTCGTGAGCCTGGTACGAATGTAACCTCCGATTGGAATGAAACTTAGTGAGCAAGAAGAATGGTGTATATACATTTTTGGCATTTGGCATCATTTTAGCGTTCATTCTAGATCTACAAGTTGTCTCGATAGCATGTTTTGGATATACTGTGGTTTTGTTTGTGTTGATCATTTAGAGATGCACAGGTTCCAAGTTTTGAATTTTTAAGGTTTCACATGTTTGCTCAGTTATAGACACAAAAGTTATTTGCATAAAGACAACTGTCGAAGAAACCAGCAATCCACTAGTAGACCATCTTTATGGAAGACTAGTAACCAACCAATCTGCATTTGTGTAACCATGCAAGTCAAAGAGTATACTTATTGAATAGGACAAGGCATAGTCATGTATAGACCTAGAATAGCACAATGTGTGCTACATTGAATCTAAATGTAGCTTTCATAGAAGCTACATGAACTAACTCTCCAAACTAACTATATAGTTTACATCTCACCTAGTGATTGTCAAGTAAATAAGGTTTTCGCTCGATAGTCTTTCTATATTAGTCTTCCATCATGTTATAGACTTAGTTCTTTTGTGAGGTGGAAAAGGAAGAAAGAAAAAGAAGAAGATTTCAATCCTATCTCTCTGTGTTCTCAAGTCTTCATCTTTTGCATGTATGTGCTCTTGGGTGCATTACCTCTTTCCCCTCTCATTCGCTTTCATGGTATCAGAGTCATCCCATGGTTGCACCAAGCTTCATTAAAGACTAAGATAGAGGTGTTGGAGTAAAGAAGCAAGCAAGTAAGCAATAAATAAGAAGCTCTTCCACCTTACTTGATTTGCCTCACGTTATAAGTGCATGAGACTCGTGAGCCTGGTACGAATGTAACCTCCGATTGCAATGAAACTTAGTGAGCAAGAAGAATGGTGTATGTACATTTTTGGCATTTGGCATCATTTTAGGGTTCATTCTAGATCTACAAGTTGTCTCGGTAGCATGTTTTGGATATACTGTAGTTTTGTTTGTGTTGAGCATTTAGAGATGCACAGGTTCCAAGTTTTGAATTTTTAAGGTTTCGCATGTTTGCTCAGTTATTGACACAAAAGTTATTTGCATAAAGACAACTGTCGAAGAAACCAGGAATCCACTAGTAGACCATCTTTATCGAAGACTAGTAACCAACCAATCTGCATTTGTGTAACCATGCAAGTCAAAGAGTATACTTATTGAATAGGACAAGGCATAGTCATGTATAGACCTAGAATAGCACAATGTGTGCTACATTGAATCTAAATGTAGCTTTCATAGAAGCTACATGAACTAACTCTCCAAACTAACTATATAGTTTACATCTCGCCTAGTGATTGTCAAATAAATAAGGTTTTTGCTCGATAGTCTTTCTATATTAGTCTTCCATCATGTTATAGACTTAGTTCTTTTGTGAGGTGGAAAACGAAGAAAGAAAAAGAAGAAGATTTCAATCCTATCTCTCTGTGTTCTCAAGTCTTCATCTTTTGCATGTATGTGCTCTTGGGTGCATTACCTCTTTCCCCTCTCATTCGCTTTCATGGTATCAGAGTCATCCCATGGTTGCACCAAGCTTCATTAAAGACTAAGATAGAGGTGTTGGAGTAAAGAAGCAAGCAAGTAAGCAATACATAAGAAGCTCTTCCACCTTACTTGATTTGCCTCACGTTATAAGTGCATGAGACTCGTGAGCCTGGTACGAATGTAACCTCCGATTGCAATGAAACTTAGTGAGCAAGAAGAATGGTGTATGTACATTTTTGGCATTTGGCATCATTTTAGGGTTCATTCTAGATCTACAAGTTGTCTCGATAGCATGTTTTGGATATACTGTAGTTTTGTTTGTGTTGATCATTTAGAGATGCACAGGTTCCAACTTTTGAATTTTTAAGGTTTCGCATGTTTGCTCAGTTATTGACACAAAAGTTATTTGCATAAAGACAACTGTCGAAGAAACCAGGAATCCACTAGTAGACCATCTTTATGGAAGACTAGTAACCAACCAATCTGCATTTGTGTAACCATGCAAGTCAAAGAGTATACTTATTGAATAGGACAAGGCATAGTCATGTATAGACCTAGAATAGCACAATGCGTGCTACATTGAATCTAAATGTAGCTTTCATAGAAGCTACATGAACTAACTCTCCAAACTAACTATATAGTTTACATCTCACCTAGTGATTGTCAAATAAATAAGGTTTTCGCCCGATAGTCTTTCTATATTAGTCTTCCATCATGTTATAGACTTAGTTCTTTTGTGAGGTGGAAAACGAAGAAAGAAAAAGAAGAAGATTTCAATCCTATCTCTCTATGTTCTCAAGTCTTCATCTTTTGCGTGTATTTGCTCTTGGGTGCATTACCTCTTTCCCCTCTCATTCGCTTCCATGGTATCAGAGTCATCCCATGGTTGCACGAAGCTTCATTAAAGACTAAGATAGAGGTGTTGGAGTAAAAAAGCAAGCAAGGAAGCAATAGATAAGAAGCTCTTCCACCTTACTTGATTTGCCTCACGTTATAAGTGCATGAGACTCGTGAGCCTGGTATGAATGTAACCTCCGATTGCAATGAAACTTAGTGAGCAAGAAGAATGGTGTATATACATTTTTGGCATTTGGCATCATTTTAGCGTTCATTCTAGATCTACAAGTTGTCTCGATAGCATGTTTTGGATATACTGTGGTTTTGTTTGTGTTGATCATTTAGAGATGCACAGGTTCCAAGTTTTGAATTTTTAAGGTTTCACATGTTTGCTCAATTATTGACACAAAAGTTATTTGCATAAAGACAACTGTCGAAGAAACCAGGAATCCACTAGTAGACCATCTTTATGGAAGACTAGTAACCAACCAATCTGCATTTGTGTAACCATGCAAGTCAAAGAGTATACTTATTGAATAGGACAAGGCATAGTCATGTATAGACCTAGAATAGCACAATGTGTGCTACATTGAATCTAAATGTAGCTTTCATAGAAGCTACATGAACTAACTCTCCAAACTAACTATATAGTTTACATCTCACCTAGTGATTGTCAAGTAAATAAGGTTTTCGCTCGATAGTCTTTCTATATTAGTCTTCCATCATGTTATAGACTTAGTTCTTTTGTGAGGTGGAAAAGGAAGAAAGAAAAAGAAGAAGATTTCAATCCTATCTCTCTGTGTTCTCAAGTCTTCATCTTTTGCATGTATGTGCTCTTGGGTGCATTACCTCTTTCCCCTCTCATTCGCTTTCATGGTATCAGAGTCATCCCATGGTTGCACGAAGCTTCATTAAAGACTAAGATAGAGGTGTTGGAGTAAAAAAGTAAGCAAGCAAGCAATAGATAAGAAGCTCTTCCACCTTACTTGATTTGCCTCACGTTATAAGTGCATGAGACTCGTGAGCCTGGTACGAATGTAACCTTCGATTGCAATGAAACTTAGTGAGCAAGAAGAATGGTGTATATACATTTTTGGCATTTGGCATCATTTTAGGGTTCATTCTAGATCTACAAGTTGTCTCGATAGCATGTTTTGGATATACTGTAGTTTTGTTTGTGTTGATCATTTAGAGATGCACAGGTTCCAAGTTTTGAATTTTTAAGGTTTCCCATGTTTGCTCAGTTATTGACGCAAAAGTTATTTGCATAAAGACAACTGTCAAAGAAACCAGGAATCCACTAGTAGACCATCTTTATGGAAGACTAGTAACCAACCAATCTGCATTTGTGTAACCATGCAAGTCAAAGAGTATACTTATTTAATAGGACAAGCCATAGTCATGTATAGACCTAGAATAGCACAATGTGTGCTACATTGAATCTAAATGTAGCTTTCATACAAGCTACATGAACTAACTCTCCAAACTAACTATACAGTTTACATCTCACCTAGTGATTGTCAAATAAATAAGGTTTTCGCTCGATAGTCTTTCTATATTAGTCTTCCATCATGTTATAGACTTAGTTCTTTTGTGAGGTGGAAAACGAAGAAAGAAAAAGAAGAAGATTTCAATCCTATCTCTCTGTGTTCTCAAGTCTTCATCTTTTGCATGTATGTGCTCTTGGGTGCATTACCTCTTTCCCCTCTCATTCGCTTTCATGATATCAGAGTCATCCCATGGTTGCACCAAGCTTCATTAAAGACTAAGATAGAGGTGTTGGAGTAAAAAAGCAAGCAAGCAAGCAATAGATAAGAAGCTCTTCCACCTTACTTGATTTGCCTCACGTTATAAGTGCATGAGACTCGTGAGCCTGGTACGAATGTAACCTCCGATTGGAATGAAACTTAGTGAGCAAGAAGAATGGTGTATATACATTTTTGGCATTTGGCATCATTTTAGCGCTCATTCTAGATCTACAAGTTGTCTCGATAGCATGTTTTGGATATACTGTAGTTTTGTTTGTGTTGATCATTTAGAGATGCACAGGTTCCAAGTTTTGAATTTTTAAGGTTTCGCATGTTTGCTCAGTTATAGACACAAAAGTTATTTGCATAAAGACAACTGTCGAAGAAACCAGGAATCCACTAGTAGACCATCTTTATGGAAGACTAGTAACCAACCAATCTGCATTTGTGTAACCATGCAAGTCAAAGAGTATACTTATTGAATAGGACAAGGCATAGTCATGTATAGACCTAGAATAGCACAATGTGTGCTACATTGAATCTAAATGTAGCTTTCATAGAAGCTACATGAACTCACTCTCCAAACTAACTATAGAGTTTACATCTCACCTACTGATTGTCAAATAAATAAGGTTTTCGCTCGATAGTCTTTCTATATTAGTCTTCCATCATGTTATAGATTAGTTCTTTTGTGAGGTGGAAAAGGAAGAAAGAAAAAGAAGAAGATTTCAATCCTATCTCTCTGTGTTCTCAAGTCTTCATCTTTTGCATGTATGTGCTCTTGGGTGCATTACCTCTTTCCCCTCTCATTCGCTTTCATGGTATCAGAGTCATCCCATGGTTGCACCAAGCTTCATTAAAGACTAAGATAGAGGTGTTGGAGTAAAAAAGCAAGCAAGTAAGCAATAGATAAGAAGCTCTTCCACCTTACTTGATTTGCCTCACGTTATATGTGCATGAGACTCGTGAGCGTGGTACGAATGTAACCTCCGATTGCAATGAAACTTAGTGAGCAAGAAGAATGGTGTATATACATTTTTGGCATTTGGCATCATTTTAGCGTTCATTCTAGATCTACAAGTTGTCTCGATAGCATGTTTTGGATATACTGTGGTTTTGTTTGTGTTGATCATTTAGAGATGCACAGGTTCCAAGTTTTGAATTTTTAAGGTTTCGCATGTTTGCTCAGTTATAGACACAAAAGTTATTTGCATAAAGACAATTGTCGAAGAAACCAGGAATCCACTAGTAGACCATCTTTATGGAAGACTAGTAACCAACCAATCTGCATTTGTGTAACCATGCAAGTCAAAGAGTATACTTATTGAATAGGACAAGGCATAGTCATGTATAGACCTAGAATAGCACAATGTGTGCTACATTGAATCTAAATGTAGCTTTCATACAAGCTACATGAACTAACTCTCCAAACTAACTATACAGTTTACATCTCACCTAGTGATTGTCAAATAAATAAGGTTTTCGCCCGATAGTCTTTCTATATTAGTCTTCCATAATGTTATAGACTTAGTTCTTTTGTGAGGTGGAAAACGAAGAAAGAAAAAGAAGAAGATTTCAATCCTATCTCTCTGTGTTCTCAAGTCTTCATCTTTTGCGTGTATTTGCTCTTGGGTGCATTACCTCTTTCCCCTCTCATTCGCTTCCATGGTATCAGAGTCATCCCATGGTTGCACGAAGCTTCATTAAAGACTAAGATAGAGGTGTTGGAGTAAAAAAGCAAGCAAGGAAGCAATAGATAAGAAGCTCTTCCACCTTACTTGATTTGCCTCACGTTATAAGTGCATGAGACTCGTGAGCCTGGTACGAATGTAACCTCCGATTGGAATGAAACTTAGTGAGCAAGAAGAATGGTGTATATACATTTTTGGCATTTGGCATCATTTTAGCGTTCATTCTAGATCTACAAGTTGTCTCGATAGCATGTTTTGGATATACTGTGGTTTTGTTTGTGTTGATCATTTAGAGATGCACAGGTTCCAAGTTTTGAATTTTTAAGGTTTCACATGTTTGCTCAGTTATAGACACAAAAGTTATTTGCATAAAGACAACTGTCGAAGAAACCAGGAATCCACTAGTAGACCATCTTTATGGAAGACTAGTAACCAACCAATCTGCATTTGTGTAACCATGCAAGTCAAAGAGTATACTTATTGAATAGGACAAGGCATAGTCATGTATAGACCTAGAATAGCACAATGTGTGCTACATTGAATCTAAATGTAGCTTTCATAGAAGCTACATGAACTAACTCTCCAAACTAACTATATAGTTTACATCTCACCTAGTGATTGTCAAGTAAATAAGGTTTTCGCTCGATAGTCTTTCTATATTAGTCTTCCATCATGTTATAGACTTAGTTCTTTTGTGAGGTGGAAAAGGAAGAAAGAAAAAGAAGAAGATTTCAATCCTATCTCTCTGTGTTCTCAAGTCTTCATCTTTTGCATGTATGTGCTCTTGGGTGCATTACCTCTTTCCCCTCTCATTCGCTTTCATGGTATCAGAGTCATCCCATGGTTGCACCAAGCTTCATTAAAGACTAAGATAGAGGTGTTGGAGTAAAGAAGCAAGCAAGTAAGCAATAGATAAGAAGCTCTTCCACCTTACTTGATTTGCCTCACGTTATAAGTGCATGAGACTCGTGAGCCTGGTACGAATGTAACCTCCGATTGCAATGAAACTTAGTGAGCAAGAAGAATGGTGTATGTACATTTTTGGCATTTGGCATCATTTTAGGGTTCATTCTAGATCTACAAGTTGTCTCGATAGCATGTTTTGGATATACTGTAGTTTTGTTTGTGTTGAGCATTTAGAGATGCACAGGTTCCAAGTTTTGAATTTTTAAGGTTTCGCATGTTTGCTCAGTTATTGACACAAAAGTTATTTGCATAAAGACAACTGTCGAAGAAACCAGGAATCCACTAGTAGACCATCTTTATCGAAGACTAGTAACCAACCAATCTGCATTTGTGTAACCATGCAAGTCAAAGAGTATACTTATTGAATAGGACAAGGCATAGTCATGTATAGACCTAGAATAGCACAATGTGTGCTACATTGAATCTAAATGTAGCTTTCATAGAAGCTACATGAACTAACTCTCCAAACTAACTATATAGTTTACATCTCGCCTAGTGATTGTCAAATAAATAAGGTTTTTGCTCGATAGTCTTTCTATATTAGTCTTCCATCATGTTATAGACTTAGTTCTTTTGTGAGGTGGAAAACGAAGAAAGAAAAAGAAGAAGATTTCAATCCTATCTCTCTGTGTTCTCAAGTCTTCATCTTTTGCATGTATGTGCTCTTGGGTGCATTACCTCTTTCCCCTCTCATTCGCTTTCATGGTATCAGAGTCATCCCATGGTTGCACCAAGCTTCATTAAAGACTAAGATAGAGGTGTTGGAGTAAAGAAGCAAGCAAGTAAGCAATACATAAGAAGCTCTTCCACCTTACTTGATTTGCCTCACGTTATAAGTGCATGAGACTCGTGAGCCTGGTACGAATGTAACCTCCGATTGCAATGAAACTTAGTGAGCAAGAAGAATGGTGTATGTACATTTTTGGCATTTGGCATCATTTTAGGGTTCATTCTAGATCTACAAGTTGTCTCGATAGCATGTTTTGGATATACTGTAGTTTTGTTTGTGTTGATCATTTAGAGATGCACAGGTTCCAACTTTTGAATTTTTAAGGTTTCGCATGTTTGCTCAGTTATTGACACAAAAGTTATTTGCATAAAGACAACTGTCGAAGAAACCAGGAATCCACTAGTAGACCATCTTTATGGAAGACTAGTAACCAACCAATCTGCATTTGTGTAACCATGCAAGTCAAAGAGTATACTTATTGAATAGGACAAGGCATAGTCATGTATAGACCTAGAATAGCACAATGCGTGCTACATTGAATCTAAATGTAGCTTTCATAGAAGCTACATGAACTAACTCTCCAAACTAACTATATAGTTTACATCTCACCTAGTGATTGTCAAATAAATAAGGTTTTCGCCCGATAGTCTTTCTATATTAGTCTTCCATCATGTTATAGACTTAGTTCTTTTGTGAGGTGGAAAACGAAGAAAGAAAAAGAAGAAGATTTCAATCCTATCTCTCTATGTTCTCAAGTCTTCATCTTTTGCGTGTATTTGCTCTTGGGTGCATTACCTCTTTCCCCTCTCATTCGCTTCCATGGTATCAGAGTCATCCCATGGTTGCACGAAGCTTCATTAAAGACTAAGATAGAGGTGTTGGAGTAAAAAAGCAAGCAAGGAAGCAATAGATAAGAAGCTCTTCCACCTTACTTGATTTGCCTCACGTTATAAGTGCATGAGACTCGTGAGCCTGGTATGAATGTAACCTCCGATTGCAATGAAACTTAGTGAGCAAGAAGAATGGTGTATATACATTTTTGGCATTTGGCATCATTTTAGCGTTCATTCTAGATCTACAAGTTGTCTCGATAGCATGTTTTGGATATACTGTGGTTTTGTTTGTGTTGATCATTTAGAGATGCACAGGTTCCAAGTTTTGAATTTTTAAGGTTTCACATGTTTGCTCAATTATTGACACAAAAGTTATTTGCATAAAGACAACTGTCGAAGAAACCAGGAATCCACTAGTAGACCATCTTTATGGAAGACTAGTAACCAACCAATCTGCATTTGTGTAACCATGCAAGTCAAAGAGTATACTTATTGAATAGGACAAGGCATAGTCATGTATAGACCTAGAATAGCACAATGTGTGCTACATTGAATCTAAATGTAGCTTTCATAGAAGCTACATGAACTAACTCTCCAAACTAACTATATAGTTTACATCTCACCTAGTGATTGTCAAGTAAATAAGGTTTTCGCTCGATAGTCTTTCTATATTAGTCTTCCATCATGTTATAGACTTAGTTCTTTTGTGAGGTGGAAAAGGAAGAAAGAAAAAGAAGAAGATTTCAATCCTATCTCTCTGTGTTCTCAAGTCTTCATCTTTTGCATGTATGTGCTCTTGGGTGCATTACCTCTTTCCCCTCTCATTCGCTTTCATGGTATCAGAGTCATCCCATGGTTGCACGAAGCTTCATTAAAGACTAAGATAGAGGTGTTGGAGTAAAAAAGTAAGCAAGCAAGCAATAGATAAGAAGCTCTTCCACCTTACTTGATTTGCCTCACGTTATAAGTGCATGAGACTCGTGAGCCTGGTACGAATGTAACCTTCGATTGCAATGAAACTTAGTGAGCAAGAAGAATGGTGTATATACATTTTTGGCATTTGGCATCATTTTAGGGTTCATTCTAGATCTACAAGTTGTCTCGATAGCATGTTTTGGATATACTGTAGTTTTGTTTGTGTTGATCATTTAGAGATGCACAGGTTCCAAGTTTTGAATTTTTAAGGTTTCCCATGTTTGCTCAGTTATTGACGCAAAAGTTATTTGCATAAAGACAACTGTCAAAGAAACCAGGAATCCACTAGTAGACCATCTTTATGGAAGACTAGTAACCAACCAATCTGCATTTGTGTAACCATGCAAGTCAAAGAGTATACTTATTTAATAGGACAAGCCATAGTCATGTATAGACCTAGAATAGCACAATGTGTGCTACATTGAATCTAAATGTAGCTTTCATACAAGCTACATGAACTAACTCTCCAAACTAACTATACAGTTTACATCTCACCTAGTGATTGTCAAATAAATAAGGTTTTCGCTCGATAGTCTTTCTATATTAGTCTTCCATCATGTTATAGACTTAGTTCTTTTGTGAGGTGGAAAACGAAGAAAGAAAAAGAAGAAGATTTCAATCCTATCTCTCTGTGTTCTCAAGTCTTCATCTTTTGCATGTATGTGCTCTTGGGTGCATTACCTCTTTCCCCTCTCATTCGCTTTCATGATATCAGAGTCATCCCATGGTTGCACCAAGCTTCATTAAAGACTAAGATAGAGGTGTTGGAGTAAAAAAGCAAGCAAGCAAGCAATAGATAAGAAGCTCTTCCACCTTACTTGATTTGCCTCACGTTATAAGTGCATGAGACTCGTGAGCCTGGTACGAATGTAACCTCCGATTGGAATGAAACTTAGTGAGCAAGAAGAATGGTGTATATACATTTTTGGCATTTGGCATCATTTTAGCGCTCATTCTAGATCTACAAGTTGTCTCGATAGCATGTTTTGGATATACTGTAGTTTTGTTTGTGTTGATCATTTAGAGATGCACAGGTTCCAAGTTTTGAATTTTTAAGGTTTCGCATGTTTGCTCAGTTATAGACACAAAAGTTATTTGCATAAAGACAACTGTCGAAGAAACCAGGAATCCACTAGTAGACCATCTTTATGGAAGACTAGTAACCAACCAATCTGCATTTGTGTAACCATGCAAGTCAAAGAGTATACTTATTGAATAGGACAAGGCATAGTCATGTATAGACCTAGAATAGCACAATGTGTGCTACATTGAATCTAAATGTAGCTTTCATAGAAGCTACATGAACTCACTCTCCAAACTAACTATAGAGTTTACATCTCACCTACTGATTGTCAAATAAATAAGGTTTTCGCTCGATAGTCTTTCTATATTAGTCTTCCATCATGTTATAGATTAGTTCTTTTGTGAGGTGGAAAAGGAAGAAAGAAAAAGAAGAAGATTTCAATCCTATCTCTCTGTGTTCTCAAGTCTTCATCTTTTGCATGTATGTGCTCTTGGGTGCATTACCTCTTTCCCCTCTCATTCGCTTTCATGGTATCAGAGTCATCCCATGGTTGCACCAAGCTTCATTAAAGACTAAGATAGAGGTGTTGGAGTAAAAAAGCAAGCAAGTAAGCAATAGATAAGAAGCTCTTCCACCTTACTTGATTTGCCTCACGTTATATGTGCATGAGACTCGTGAGCGTGGTACGAATGTAACCTCCGATTGCAATGAAACTTAGTGAGCAAGAAGAATGGTGTATATACATTTTTGGCATTTGGCATCATTTTAGCGTTCATTCTAGATCTACAAGTTGTCTCGATAGCATGTTTTGGATATACTGTGGTTTTGTTTGTGTTGATCATTTAGAGATGCACAGGTTCCAAGTTTTGAATTTTTAAGGTTTCGCATGTTTGCTCAGTTATAGACACAAAAGTTATTTGCATAAAGACAATTGTCGAAGAAACCAGGAATCCACTAGTAGACCATCTTTATGGAAGACTAGTAACCAACCAATCTGCATTTGTGTAACCATGCAAGTCAAAGAGTATACTTATTGAATAGGACAAGGCATAGTCATGTATAGACCTAGAATAGCACAATGTGTGCTACATTGAATCTAAATGTAGCTTTCATACAAGCTACATGAACTAACTCTCCAAACTAACTATACAGTTTACATCTCACCTAGTGATTGTCAAATAAATAAGGTTTTCGCCCGATAGTCTTTCTATATTAGTCTTCCATAATGTTATAGACTTAGTTCTTTTGTGAGGTGGAAAACGAAGAAAGAAAAAGAAGAAGATTTCAATCCTATCTCTCTGTGTTCTCAAGTCTTCATCTTTTGCGTGTATTTGCTCTTGGGTGCATTACCTCTTTCCCCTCTCATTCGCTTCCATGGTATCAGAGTCATCCCATGGTTGCACGAAGCTTCATTAAAGACTAAGATAGAGGTGTTGGAGTAAAAAAGCAAGCAAGGAAGCAATAGATAAGAAGCTCTTCCACCTTACTTGATTTGCCTCACGTTATAAGTGCATGAGACTCGTGAGCCTGGTACGAATGTAACCTCCGATTGGAATGAAACTTAGTGAGCAAGAAGAATGGTGTATATACATTTTTGGCATTTGGCATCATTTTAGCGTTCATTCTAGATCTACAAGTTGTCTCGATAGCATGTTTTGGATATACTGTGGTTTTGTTTGTGTTGATCATTTAGAGATGCACAGGTTCCAAGTTTTGAATTTTTAAGGTTTCCCATGTTTGCTCAGTTATAGACACAAAAGTTATTTGCATAAAGACAACTGTCGAAGAAACCAGGAATCCACTAGTAGACCATCTTTATGGAAGACTAGTAACCAACCAATCTGCATTTGTGTAACCATGCAAGTCAAAGAGTATACTTATTGAATAGGACAAGGCATAGTCATGTATAGACCTAGAATAGCACAATGTGTGCTACATTGAATCTAAATGTAGCTTTCATAGAAGCTACATGAACTAACTCTCCAAACTAACTATATAGTTTACATCTCACCTAGTGATTGTCAAGTAAATAAGGTTTTCGCTCGATAGTCTTTCTATATTAGTCTTCCATCATGTTATAGACTTAGTTCTTTTGTGAGGTGGAAAAGGAAGAAAGAAAAAGAAGAAGATTTCAATCCTATCTCTCTGTGTTCTCAAGTCTTCATCTTTTGCATGTATGTGCTCTTGGGTGCATTACCTCTTTCCCCTCTCATTCGCTTTCATGGTATCAGAGTCATCCCATGGTTGCACCAAGCTTCATTAAAGACTAAGATAGAGGTGTTGGAGTAAAGAAGCAAGCAAGTAAGCAATAGATAAGAAGCTCTTCCACCTTACTTGATTTGCCTCACGTTATAAGTGCATGAGACTCGTGAGCCTGGTACGAATGTAACCTCCGATTGCAATGAAACTTAGTGAGCAAGAAGAATGGTGTATGTACATTTTTGGCATTTGGCATCATTTTAGGGTTCATTCTAGATCTACAAGTTGTCTCGATAGCATGTTTTGGATATACTGTAGTTTTGTTTGTGTTGAGCATTTAGAGATGCACAGGTTCCAAGTTTTGAATTTTTAAGGTTTCGCATGTTTGCTCAGTTATTGACACAAAAGTTATTTGCATAAAGACAACTGTCGAAGAAACCAGGAATCCACTAGTAGACCATCTTTATCGAAGACTAGTAACCAACCAATCTGCATTTGTGTAACCATGCAAGTCAAAGAGTATACTTATTGAATAGGACAAGGCATAGTCATGTATAGACCTAGAATAGCACAATGTGTGCTACATTGAATCTAAATGTAGCTTTCATAGAAGCTACATGAACTAACTCTCCAAACTAACTATATAGTTTACATCTCGCCTAGTGATTGTCAAATAAATAAGGTTTTTGCTCGATAGTCTTTCTATATTAGTCTTCCATCATGTTATAGACTTAGTTCTTTTGTGAGGTGGAAAACGAAGAAAGAAAAAGAAGAAGATTTCAATCCTATCTCTCTGTGTTCTCAAGTCTTCATCTTTTGCATGTATGTGCTCTTGGGTGCATTACCTCTTTCCCCTCTCATTCGCTTTCATGGTATCAGAGTCATCCCATGGTTGCACCAAGCTTCATTAAAGACTAAGATAGAGGTGTTGGAGTAAAGAAGCAAGCAAGTAAGCAATACATAAGAAGCTCTTCCACCTTACTTGATTTGCCTCACGTTATAAGTGCATGAGACTCGTGAGCCTGGTACGAATGTAACCTCCGATTGCAATGAAACTTAGTGAGCAAGAAGAATGGTGTATGTACATTTTTGGCATTTGGCATCATTTTAGGGTTCATTCTAGATCTACAAGTTGTCTCGATAGCATGTTTTGGATATACTGTAGTTTTGTTTGTGTTGATCATTTAGAGATGCACAGGTTCCAACTTTTGAATTTTTAAGGTTTCGCATGTTTGCTCAGTTATTGACACAAAAGTTATTTGCATAAAGACAACTGTCGAAGAAACCAGGAATCCACTAGTAGACCATCTTTATGGAAGACTAGTAACCAACCAATCTGCATTTGTGTAACCATGCAAGTCAAAGAGTATACTTATTGAATAGGACAAGGCATAGTCATGTATAGACCTAGAATAGCACAATGTGTGCTACATTGAATCTAAATGTAGCTTTCATAGAAGCTACATGAACTAACTCTCCAAACTAACTATATAGTTTACATCTCACCTAGTGATTGTCAAATAAATAAGGTTTTCGCCCGATAGTCTTTCTATATTAGTCTTCCATCATGTTATAGACTTAGTTCTTTTGTGAGGTGGAAAACGAAGAAAGAAAAAGAAGAAGATTTCAATCCTATCTCTCTATGTTCTCAAGTCTTCATCTTTTGCGTGTATTTGCTCTTGGGTGCATTACCTCTTTCCCCTCTCATTCGCTTCCATGGTATCAGAGTCATCCCATGGTTGCACGAAGCTTCATTAAAGACTAAGATAGAGGTGTTGGAGTAAAAAAGCAAGCAAGGAAGCAATAGATAAGAAGCTCTTCCACCTTACTTGATTTGCCTCACGTTATAAGTGCATGAGACTCGTGAGCCTGGTATGAATGTAACCTCCGATTGCAATGAAACTTAGTGAGCAAGAAGAATGGTGTATATACATTTTTGGCATTTGGCATCATTTTAGCGTTCATTCTAGATCTACAAGTTGTCTCGATAGCATGTTTTGGATATACTGTGGTTTTGTTTGTGTTGATCATTTAGAGATGCACAGGTTCCAAGTTTTGAATTTTTAAGGTTTCACATGTTTGCTCAATTATTGACACAAAAGTTATTTGCATAAAGACAACTGTCGAAGAAACCAGGAATCCACTAGTAGACCATCTTTATGGAAGACTAGTAACCAACCAATCTGCATTTGTGTAACCATGCAAGTCAAAGAGTATACTTATTGAATAGGACAAGGCATAGTCATGTATAGACCTAGAATAGCACAATGTGTGCTACATTGAATCTAAATGTAGCTTTCATAGAAGCTACATGAACTAACTCTCCAAACTAACTATATAGTTTACATCTCACCTAGTGATTGTCAAGTAAATAAGGTTTTCGCTCGATAGTCTTTCTATATTAGTCTTCCATCATGTTATAGACTTAGTTCTTTTGTGAGGTGGAAAAGGAAGAAAGAAAAAGAAGAAGATTTCAATCCTATCTCTCTGTGTTCTCAAGTCTTCATCTTTTGCATGTATGTGCTCTTGGGTGCATTACCTCTTTCCCCTCTCATTCGCTTTCATGGTATCAGAGTCATCCCATGGTTGCACGAAGCTTCATTAAAGACTAAGATAGAGGTGTTGGAGTTAAAAAGCAAGCAAGCAAGCAATAGATAAGAAGCTCTTCCACCTTACTTGATTTGCCTCACGTTATAAGTGCATGAGACTCGTGAGCCTGGTACGAATGTAACCTTCGATTGCAATGAAACTTAGTGAGCAAGAAGAATGGTGTATATACATTTTTGGCATTTGGCATCATTTTAGGGTTCATTCTAGATCTACAAGTTGTCTCGATAGCATGTTTTGGATATACTGTAGTTTTGTTTGTGTTGATCATTTAGAGATGCACAGGTTCCAAGTTTTGAATTTTTAAGGTTTCCCATGTTTGCTCAGTTATTGACGCAAAAGTTATTTGCATAAAGACAACTGTCAAAGAAACCAGGAATCCACTAGTAGACCATCTTTATGGAAGACTAGTAACCAACCAATCTGCATTTGTGTAACCATGCAAGTCAAAGAGTATACTTATTTAATAGGACAAGCCATAGTCATGTATAGACCTAGAATAGCACAATGTGTGCTACATTGAATCTAAATGTAGCTTTCATACAAGCTACATGAACTAACTCTCCAAACTAACTATACAGTTTACATCTCACCTAGTGATTGTCAAATAAATAAGGTTTTCGCTCGATAGTCTTTCTATATTAGTCTTCCATCATGTTATAGACTTAGTTCTTTTGTGAGGTGGAAAACGAAGAAAGAAAAAGAAGAAGATTTCAATCCTATCTCTCTGTGTTCTCAAGTCTTCATCTTTTGCATGTATGTGCTCTTGGGTGCATTACCTCTTTCCCCTCTCATTCGCTTTCATGATATCAGAGTCATCCCATGGTTGCACCAAGCTTCATTAAAGACTAAGATAGAGGTGTTGGAGTAAAAAAGCAAGCAAGCAAGCAATAGATAAGAAGCTCTTCCACCTTACTTGATTTGCCTCACGTTATAAGTGCATGAGACTCGTGAGCCTGGTACGAATGTAACCTCCGATTGGAATGAAACTTAGTGAGCAAGAAGAATGGTGTATATACATTTTTGGCATTTGGCATCATTTTAGCGCTCATTCTAGATCTACAAGTTGTCTCGATAGCATGTTTTGGATATACTGTAGTTTTGTTTGTGTTGATCATTTAGAGATGCACAGGTTCCAAGTTTTGAATTTTTAAGGTTTCGCATGTTTGCTCAGTTATAGACACAAAAGTTATTTGCATAAAGACAACTGTCGAAGAAACCAGGAATCCACTAGTAGACCATCTTTATGGAAGACTAGTAACCAACCAATCTGCATTTGTGTAACCATGCAAGTCAAAGAGTATACTTATTGAATAGGACAAGGCATAGTCATGTATAGACCTAGAATAGCACAATGTGTGCTACATTGAATCTAAATGTAGCTTTCATAGAAGCTACATGAACTCACTCTCCAAACTAACTATAGAGTTTACATCTCACCTACTGATTGTCAAATAAATAAGGTTTTCGCTCGATAGTCTTTCTATATTAGTCTTCCATCATGTTATAGATTAGTTCTTTTGTGAGGTGGAAAAGGAAGAAAGAAAAAGAAGAAGATTTCAATCCTATCTCTCTGTGTTCTCAAGTCTTCATCTTTTGCATGTATGTGCTCTTGGGTGCATTACCTCTTTCCCCTCTCATTCGCTTTCATGGTATCAGAGTCATCCCATGGTTGCACCAAGCTTCATTAAAGACTAAGATAGAGGTGTTGGAGTAAAAAAGCAAGCAAGTAAGCAATAGATAAGAAGCTCTTCCACCTTACTTGATTTGCCTCACGTTATATGTGCATGAGACTCGTGAGCGTGGTACGAATGTAACCTCCGATTGCAATGAAACTTAGTGAGCAAGAAGAATGGTGTATATACATTTTTGGCATTTGGCATCATTTTAGCGTTCATTCTAGATCTACAAGTTGTCTCGATAGCATGTTTTGGATATACTGTGGTTTTGTTTGTGTTGATCATTTAGAGATGCACAGGTTCCAAGTTTTGAATTTTTAAGGTTTCGCATGTTTGCTCAGTTATAGACACAAAAGTTATTTGCATAAAGACAATTGTCGAAGAAACCAGGAATCCACTAGTAGACCATCTTTATGGAAGACTAGTAACCAACCAATCTGCATTTGTGTAACCATGCAAGTCAAAGAGTATACTTATTGAATAGGACAAGGCATAGTCATGTATAGACCTAGAATAGCACAATGTGTGCTACATTGAATCTAAATGTAGCTTTCATACAAGCTACATGAACTAACTCTCCAAACTAACTATACAGTTTACATCTCACCTAGTGATTGTCAAATAAATAAGGTTTTCGCTCGATAGTCTTTCTATATTAGTCTTCCATCATGTTATCGACTTAGTTCTTTTGTGAGGTGGAAAACGAAGAAAGAAAAACAAGAAGATTTCAATCCTATCTCTCTGTGTTCTCAAGTTTTCATCTTTTGCATGTATGTGCTCTTGGGTGCATTACCTCTTTCCCCTGTCATTCGCTTTCATGGTATCAGAGTCATCCCATGGTTGCACCAAGCTTCATTAAAGACTAAGATAGAGGTGTTGGAGTTAAAAAGCAAGCAAGCAAGCAATAGATAAGAAGCTCTTGCACCTTACTTGATTTGCCTCACGTTATAAGTGCATGAGACTCGTGAGCTTGGTATGAATGTAACCTCCGATTGCAATGAAACTTAGTGAGCAAGAAGAATGGTGTATATACATTTTTGGCATTTGGCATCATTTTAGCGTTCATTCTAGATCTACAAGTTGTCTCGATAGCATGTTTTGGATATACTGTGGTTTTGTTTGTGTTGATCATTTAGAGATGCACAGGTTCCAAGTTTTGAATTTTTAAGGTTTCACATGTTTGCTCAGTTATAGACACAAAAGTTATTTGCATAAAGACAACTGTCGAAGAAACCAGGAATCCACTAGTAGACCATCTTTATGGAAGAGTAGTAACCAACCAATCTGCATTTGTGTAACCTTGCAAGTCAAAGAGTATACTTATTGAATAGGACAAGGCATAGTCATGTATACACCTAGAATAGCACAATGTGTGCTACATTGAATCTAAATGTAGCTTTTATAGAAGCTACATGAACTAACTCTCCAAACTAACTATATAGTTTACATCTCACCTAGTGATTGTCAAATAAATAAGGTTTTCGCTCGATAGTCTTTCTATATTAGTCTTCCATCATGTTATAGACTTAGTTTTTTTGTGAGGTGGAAAACGAAGAAAGAAAAAGAAGAAGATTTCAATCCTATCTCTCTGTGTTCTCAAGTCTTCATCTTTTGCATGTATGTGCTCTTGGGTGCATTACCTCTTTCCCCTCTCATTCGCTTTCATGGTATCAGAGTCATCCCATGGTTGCACCAAGCTTCATTAAAGACTAAGATAGAGGTGTTGGAGTAAAAAAGCAAGCAAGTAAGCAATAGATAAGAAGCTCTCCCACCTTACTTGATTTGCCTCACGTTATAAGTGCATGAGACTCATGAGCCTGGTACGAATGTAACCTCCGATTGCAATGAAACTTAGTGAGCAAGAAGAATGGTGTATATACATTTTTGGCATTTGGCATCATTTTAGCGTTCATTCTAGATCTACAAGTTGTCTCGATAGCATGTTTTGGATATACTGTAGTTTTGTTTGTGTTGATCATTTAGAGATGCACAGGTTCCAAGTTTTGAATTTTTAAGGTTTCACATGTTTGCTCAGTTATAGACACAAAAGTTATTTGCATAAAGACAACTGTCGAAGAAACCAGGAATCCACTAGTAGACCATCTTTATGGAAGACTAGTAACCAACCAATCTGCATTTGTGTAACCATGCAAGTCAAAGAGTATACTTATTGAATAGGACAAGGCATAGTCATGTATAGACCTAGAATAGCACAATGTGTGCTACATTGAATCTAAATGTAGCTTTCATAGAAGCTACATGAACTCACTCTCCAAACTAACTATAGAGTTTACATCTCACCTACTGATTGTCAAATAAATAAGGTTTTCGCTCGATAGTCTTTCTATATTAGTCTTCCATCATGTTATAGATTAGTTCTTTTGTGAGGTGGAAAAGGAAGAAAGAAAAAGAAGAAGATTTCAATCCTATCTCTCTGTGTTCTCAAGTCTTCATCTTTTGCATGTATGTGCTCTTGGGTGCATTACCTCTTTCCCCTCTCATTCGCTTTCATGGTATCAGAGTCATCCCATGGTTGCACCAAGCTTCATTAAAGACTAAGATAGAGGTGTTGGAGTAAAAAAGCAAGCAAGTAAGCAATAGATAAGAAGCTCTTCCACCTTACTTGATTTGCCTCACGTTATATGTGCATGAGACTCGTGAGCGTGGTAGGAATGTAACCTCCGATTGCAATGAAACTTAGTGAGCAAGAAGAATGGTGTATATACATTTTTGGCATTTGGCATCATTTTAGCGTTCATTCTAGATCTACAAGTTGTCTCGATAGCATGTTTTGGATATACTGTGGTTTTGTTTGTGTTGATCATTTAGAGATGCACAGGTTCCAAGTTTTGAATTTTTAAGGTTTCGCATGTTTGCTCAGTTATAGACACAAAAGTTATTTGCATAAAGACAATTGTCGAAGAAACCAGGAATCCACTAGTAGACCATCGTTATGGAAGACTAGTAACCAACCAATCTGCATTTGTGTAACCATGCAAGTCAAAGAGTATACTTATTGAATAGGACAAGGCATAGTCATGTATAGACCTAGAATAGCACAATGTGTGCTACATTGAATCTAAATGTAGCTTTCATACAAGCTACATGAACTAACTCTCCAAACTAACTATACAGTTTACATCTCACCTAGTGATTGTCAAATAAATAAGGTTTTCGCTCGATAGTCTTTCTATATTAGTCTTCCATCATGTTATAGACTTAGTTCTTTTGTGAGGTGGAAAACGAAGAAAGAAAAACAAGAAGATTTCAATCCTATCTCTCTGTGTTCTCAAGTTTTCATCTTTTGCATGTATGTGCTCTTGGGTGCATTACCTCTTTCCCCTCTCATTCGCTTTCATGGTATCAGAGTCATCCCATGGTTGCACCAAGCTTCATTAAAGACTAAGATAGAGGTGTTGGAGTAAAAAAGCAAGCAAGCAAGCAATAGATAAGAAGCTCTTGCACCTTACTTGATTTGCCTCACGTTATAAGTGCATGAGACTCGTGAGCTTGGTATGAATGTAACCTCCGATTGCAATGAAACTTAGTGAGCAAGAAGAATGGTGTATATACATTTTTGGCATTTGGCATCATTTTAGCGTTCATTCTAGATCTACAAGTTGTCTCGATAGCATGTTTTGGATATACTGTGGTTTTGTTTGTGTTGATCATTTAGAGATGCACAGGTTCCAAGTTTTGAATTTTTAAGGTTTCACATGTTTGCTCAGTTATAGACACAAAAGTTATTTGCATAAAGACAACTGTCGAAGAAACCAGGAATCCACTAGTAGACCATCTTTATGGAAGAGTAGTAACCAACCAATCTGCATTTGTGTAACCTTGCAAGTCAAAGAGTATACTTATTGAATAGGACAAGGCATAGTCATGTATACACCTAGAATAGCACAATGTGTGCTACATTGAATCTAAATGTAGCTTTTATAGAAGCTACATGAACTAACTCTCCAAACTAACTATATAGTTTACATCTCACCTAGTGATTGTCAAATAAATAAGGTTTTCGCTCGATAGTCTTTCTATATTAGTCTTCCATCATGTTATAGACTTAGTTTTTTTGTGAGGTGGAAAACGAAGAAAGAAAAAGAAGAAGATTTCAATCCTATCTCTCTGTGTTCTCAAGTCTTCATCTTTTGCATGTATGTGCTCTTGGGTGCATTACCTCTTTCCCCTCTCATTCGCTTTCATGGTATCAGAGTCATCCCATGGTTGCACCAAGCTTCATTAAAGACTAAGATAGAGGTGTTGGAGTAAAAAAGCAAGCAAGTAAGCAATAGATAAGAAGCTCTCCCACCTTACTTGATTTGCCTCACGTTATAAGTGCATGAGACTCATGAGCCTGGTACGAATGTAACCTCCGATTGCAATGAAACTTAGTGAGCAAGAAGAATGGTGTATATACATTTTTGGCATTTGGCATCATTTTAGCGTTCATTCTAGATCTACAAGTTGTCTCGATAGCATGTTTTGGATATACTGTAGTTTTGTTTGTGTTGATCATTTAGAGATGCACAGGTTCCAAGTTTTGAATTTTTAAGGTTTCACATGTTTGCTGAGTTATTGACACAAAAGTTATTTGCATAAAGACAACTGTCGAAGAAACCAGGAATCCACTAGTAGACCATCTTTATGGAAGACTAGTAACCAACCAATCTGCATTTGTGTAACCATGCAAGTCAAAGAGTATACTTATTGAATAGGACAAGCCATAGTCATGTATAGACCTAGAATAGCACAATGTGTGCTACATTGAATCTAAATGTAGCTTTCATAGAAGCTACATGAACTAACTCTCCAAACTAACTATATAGTTTACATCTCACCTAGTGATTGTCAAATAAATAAGGTTTTCGCTCGATAGTCTTTCTATATTAGTCTTCCATCATGTTATAGACTTAGTTCTTTTGTGAGGTGGAAAACGAAGAAAGAAAAAGAAGAAGATTTCAATCCTATCTCTCTGTGTTCTCAAGTCTTCATCTTTTGCATGTATGTGCTCTTGGGTGCATTACCTCTTTCCCCTCTCATTCGCTTTCATGGTATCAGAGTCATCCCATGGTTGCATCAAGCTTCATTAAAGACTAAGATAGAGGTGTTTGAGTAAAAAAGCAAGCAAGTAAGCAATAGATAAGAAGCTCTTCCACCTTACTTGATTTGCCTCACGTTATAAGTGAATGATGTTACAGATATATATATAATCTCTCACTTGACTTGGGTCTCACCTATATATACTAACTCTACATCAATATGAATCATTCTTTGGGAGCATGTCTTGTGTATCTCTCTCGTACTCTCTCTCTCTCTCTCTCTCAATCTTGGTATCAGAGCTATGGATGCATAGCAACAACAAGGAAGATAAGTTGTTTCATTGTTTATACTTGATTGAATTCTTTGCACAAGTGATGAGTTGATACATGAACTTGTTCAAATTAGAAGTATTAGTTAATCTTGTCTTTAAAAACAATCGAAGTTTTGGATCAAAAGTTATGACAGTTCAGGATTCAAGACAGTAATTCTGCTCGAATCTGCGATTCTTTATTTAAAACTGTATTTCTAATTACAGTTCGTTAATCCCCAATTACAGTTTGTTAATCACTCGTCTTCGTTAATGATGTTGATTACGACAAGCAAATATCTTGCTATTTTTAGCGATGTTTTATTATCGTTCACGTTCTTTGCTCGACTGAAATAACACTTTTCGTATATGCGTCATCTCGTCTTGCACGTTACGCCTCTCTATTTCGGGCTTTCTTTTTAGTCACTCAATACTTTTCGTCGTTCTTACTTGCATATCCCTATTTTGATTGTCATGCGACTCAACTACGCTCGTCTTGATCATGGTTTGCAGATTCTGCGATCTCATCTTATTTGTTTTCTCTCGACATACAGGCATGGCCAATTGCGTAATTGTTAACGGATATCCGTCTGGCCAACGTTCGGTTCCCTTCTTCCAAGGACAAGGCTTTCCTGGGTGGAAAGCAAAGATGATGCTAATTCTTGAAGGTGACGAATTATTTGATATTGTTTTGGGTGACCTGTCTTGCCCAGTTCAACCTATTGATGTGATGAATAACAATTCTGTGATTACTGATGGTCCATTATTTGAACAATGGAAAATTGATCATACTGATTGGATTTGTCGTGACAAAGCGGCTCGTCGTTATATATTGTTTGCACTTCCTAACTCACTTATGTTGGATGTCTTTCATCTGGAAACCTCTCATGCTATTTGGGAGTATCTTATCTCAACATTTGAGAAGAAATCGGTCACCGAAATTTTATATCTCCAAACTTGTTTGAAGAATCTTCAATATAAGGTTGGTACCTCTATGCACTCTCATATCAAGGCTTTTAAAGACATTATCAATCAGCTTGGTGCTGCCGGCGCTCCTGTTGCTAAAAATCAGATTGTTACTCAACTTCTTCATACCATCAAAGATCCTTTATATGACAATATCATCACTATTTTGTCTAACAAGGATGATATCCACTTTAACAAAGCATGTATATCTCTTATTGAATATTCTCAACGTCATGAGCATCATTGGAAAAATCTGATGCTGTTTTGGTCACTCGGGAACAAATGGATTTTGATGCTGCTTTTGTTGCTCGCAAGCGTCCTGCTTCACGTCTTCAGCAGGGTGGACGCCCTAATCCAGGTAGTAAATCTTCTCGTCTTGCTTATCCTAACAAACATTGTTCTTATTGTGATAAGAAAGGTCATGTGGCTTCTGATTGCTGGGCACGTCAATATGATGAGGAGCATGGAGTTACTACAAAGCAACCTCGCTCATCCAAAAGTTTTCCTCCTTGTGATTATTGTGCACATACAGATCATCCATCTCGTCGTTGTTATAAACGCAAATATGATGAAGAACGTTCTCGAGCTTATATTGTTCAACAAACTACAACTGATGATGATCATACTCATCAGGAGCTCAATTTCGTCCATTATGATATCTCTCCAAAAAAGGTACTTCATGTTCATGATGGTTCTCTATTCATCATTGATTCAGGTGCCACTGGAAACATGACATACCAATCGCAGTGGCTTCATAATTATCATTCTCTTCCTGTCAAGAAGTTTGTTTACCTTGCGGATGATACAACTTGTCAAGTCAAAGGAGTGGGTGATTTATATCTGGGGACTGTTTCATCCACTAGAATATTAAGAGGAGTTCTTCATGTTCCAGATTTGCAAAGAAATCTTCTTTCTGTTGCTCGTCTAGTTGATCTTGGTTTGTTTGTTAGCTTTGATCATAATCAATGTCGTATAGAGAAAGACGGGCATACTATAGCAATGGCTCCTCGACATGGTAATCTATTTGAGCTATCATTGAATGATACAGTTGCAAATGTTGTTACTTCCCCTGGAGATGCAGATTGCAAATTATGGCATCAACGATTTGCACACTCCGATTTTGCCAAAATTCTTGATCTTCATCGTCATGGTCTTGTGCAAGGTATGGATCTTAAATCTCATCCACATATGGGAATATGTGAGTACTGTGCACTTGGAAAACACCATCGTTCGCCTTTCCACACTTCTACTTCATCACATTCATGTGCTCTCTTGGATTTGGTTCATACCGATATTTGCGGTCCTTTTCCTGCCTCAAAGTCTCAATATCGATATTTTATAACTTTCATTGATGATTTCTCACGGTACACACATTTCTATCTTCTTTGACATAAGTCTGAGGCTTTATCTATATTTAAACAATACAAGATAAGTGTGGAGCTTCAAACTGGATTCTCTATAAAGACGCTTCGCAGTGACAACGGCGGTGAATATGTATCCAATCTATTTGATGACTTCTGTAAAGATCAAGGTATTCATCATGAGTTTACAGTTCCTTATTCTCCTCAGCAAAATGGTGTTGCTGAGCGCAAAAATCGCACGATTCTTAATGCTATACGTTGCATGCTTATACACTCTGGTTTGTCTTGAAAGTTTTGGACTGAAGCACTTCTAACAGCTATTTTTATTCAAAATCATCTTCCAACTACTGCACCTGCTGGTAAAATTCCTATAACAATTTGGACAGGGAAGACACCTTCAGTCTCTCACTTTCGCACATTTGGCTGCATTGCTTATATTCATGTGCCCAAGGACACTCGACATAAGTTGGATCCTCCAGGTTTGAAGGTTATTTTTCTTGGTTATTCAGATCATTCCAAAGGTTACAAATTTTATGATCCTTCTTCTCAAAAGGTTATCATTAGTCGTGATGCTATATTTGATGAGAAGACTATGGGTGGCACATGGTCGTCAGATGTTTCAGATGATACACAATCTTTGCTTAGTGCATTTCCTTACTTGCTTTGTGATTCTACTAATTCTGATGATCATAAACCTCCTCCACCTCCAAAGAAGATTGATGAAAATTTGGAGATCTATGTTGATCTTCCTATTGAGATAGAGCATGGATTCTATTCTATTGAATATGATGTCTTTGATGATGCTATGTCTGTCCAAGAGGATCCAATATCGAATATGGAAGCTATCAATTCGTCTCAAAGGGATCAATGGCAAGAAGCTATGCAAGCTGAGTACGATTCTTTAATCTCCAAAGGTACATGGATTCTTACTGAACTCCCCCCAAATCGTGTTCCTATCAAATGTAAATGGGTTTATAAAACCAAGACCAAAGCTGATGGATCGTTTGATAAGTTCAAAGCACGACTTGTTGCAAAAGGTTACTCACAGATTGCAGGAGTAGATTATCAAGAAACATTTTCTCCCGTTGTGCGCTCCACAACTGTTCGTATGATTTTGGCTTTTGCAACACTATTTGATCTAGAAATTCACCAAATGGATGTTAAAACGGCTTTTCTCAATGGAGATCTTAAAGAAGAAATCTATATGGAGCAACCTGAAGGTTTTATGATTGCAGGAAAGGAGCATCTTGTATGTCAACTTCATCGTGCATTATATGGATTGAAGCAAGCCTCTCGTGCTTGGTATATTAAGATTGATCAGTTCCTCACATCTAAAGGTTTTGTTGCATGTTTTGCTGACCCAAATCTTTACATCAAAAGGGAGGACAAATATTTTATTATTCTTGCTCTATATGTTGATGATACTATTCTTGTGTCAAATAATATTGCTTTCTTGGATGCTATGAAGAAGCTTTTATCGACTGCATTTGAAATGGTGGATCTTGGTGAGATACATTCTTGTTTGGGTATTCAAGTTCAACGACACCGACAACAAGGCATTCTTCTTCTTCGTCAGACAAAGTTTATTAATGATATTGTTAAGAAGTTTGGGTTGACAAATGCGCACTCTGCTAACACTCCCATTCTTTCAAGTTCTACCAAGGGTACATCTACAACACGCAATGAAGAATCAGCCATTCATCAACCTTTTGCTAATCTTGTTGGTTGTCTTCAGTTTATTGGTTTAAACACAAGACCGTATATTTTATTTGCAGCTAAATTTTTGGGACAGTATCTTTCTTCCCCTTCCACTATTCGTTGGAGTGCTGCAAAACGTATTCTTAAGTACCTCAAGGGTACTAAGGAATTTGGTCTTATTTATCGTCGTCGAGAGGATTCTTCTTTATCTTCTTCAACTTCTCTTGACCTTACTGGATATACAGACGCTGATTGGGCAAGTTCACACTTATCCATGCGATCTACAAGTGGAATTGTTTCTTTGTAAATGGATGTTTGGTTTCTTGGTCCAGCAAGAAACAACGATGTGTTGTGGTTTCTACAACTGAAGCCGAATATGTTGCTATATCATTAGCAGCTAGCGAGCTAGTTTGGCTTCGACAACTACTTGCAGATTTGGGACATCCTTCATCATCTAGTACACCTCTTCGATGCGTTAACCAAAGTGCTATTAGTCTTACCAAAGACTATATACAACATAGTAAATCAAAGCATATTGCTATTCATTATCATTATGTTCGACATGAAGTCAAGAAAGGTTCCATTATGGTGGAGCATTGTCCCAGTGATCAAATGGTTGCAGACATCTTCACAAAAGCTCTTAGTGAAGCTCGCTTTAGCTCATTAAGACATGAACTTGGTATTGTTCCAAGTTCTTGTCTCACTGATTGAGGCACTGATTGAGGCATGTATCATTGTATTCAAGAAAACTTTATAGTAAATAATTTTTTTATTGTAGGTATGTGTAGGGGCTCGGGTTTTTCCCTTGTTCTCCCCAATGGTTTTTTCACTCGCAGCCAGAGACCTTTGTTTGAGTGGGGATGTTACAACTATATATATCATCTCTCACTTGACTTGGGTCTCACCTATATATACTAACTCTACATCAATATGAATCATTCTTTGGGAGCATGTCTTGTGTATCTCTCTCGTACTCTCTCTCTCTCTCTCTCAACACATGAGACTCGTGAGACTAGTACGAATGTAACCTCCAATTGCAATGAAACTTAGTGAGCAAGAAGAATGGTGTATATACATTTTTGGCATTTGACATCATTTTAGCCTTCATTCTAGATCTATAAGTTGTCTCGATACAAATTTTTGGATATACTGTAGTTTTGTTTGTGTTTATCATTTAGAGATGCATAGGTTACAAGTTTTGAATTTTTAAGGTTTCACATGTTTGCTCAGTTATAGACAAAAAAGTCATTTGCATAAAGAAAACATATTGCAATTATTGTTGTACATTCAGTAAAAAAGCTATATGTTTAGTTGTGGTGCACTTGGTATCATCTTGCTTCTTGCATATTGTAGTTTTTGGTAAGGTTTTTTGTTTTATCAGCATGTCAGATAACTTCAACCAGATTGTCAAGTAGAAGCTTGAAAAGAATAAATATACTGCATGGAAGCTAAAGGTGGCAAATTTCTTGAAGGGCAAAGATGTTTAGAAGTATATTGAAGGAGATATGGCAACACCTGACGTTTCTACACAAAAAATGCTACTACAAAATAGGTAAAGACAAAGAAAGATTGGGAGCAAACACAAGAGTAAAGTCATGTACTGTTTTTCTCTCCTTGTCACATATAGCATGATGGATTATTTTTAAGAAATTAGAACCTTGGCTATTGCATGGAAGAATTTGGCAAGGCTATTCGAAGTAGATATAAATACTAGAAAGTTGCAGCTCAAGTTAGAGTTGAACCAAGAGAGAATTCGAGGAGGTCAATCATAAATATATGTATGCATCACATGAGTTTAATGTAAAGG